>NC_132995.1:51878941-52181971 GCF_048564905.1 Vicugna pacos
CCTAAGTGCGAGAAGTCTGTAATATGTCTTCTGTAGAAAATATGTGTTAAATAAGCATCCTTCAGGCATAGTGAAGTTGGTTGTGCATTCAATGTTAGTGAATTAACAATATATATTAAATAAGGTGTCTTTAAATATAAACACACATAAAACAAGGTTATAAATTAATTAGTTGACAAAAATGTTATGATCTGAAGCTTGCAAGAACCTAATTCTATATTTCCTCTGGGAGCAATGGCTCAGTGTTTACTTACACAGTATTCATGGTGATACAGAACATAAATACTGTGAATAATGAGGGTAGACTTCATTCCTAAGAAGAATTTAAAAATGCATTTTATATTTTTGCTCCAAATTTATGTTTCCTGCAGTTCCATTCCATATTAGCAGGCCATGAAGAGTTATTTCTCCACAGAATGTGTGGCTGGAATTGCCATTAGGAAGATTGGCGCCATTCTACAGCCCAGCTGTAGACCTGGGCCAAGCCAGCCCAGGAGAGCAAGAAAGTACATACGTGTAATGTGACTGTGCATTTCTCACTTGCTGAGTTATCTATGAGATCTTGGAGCCTGGGACAAAGTAAGGCTTTCCCAAGGGAGCATGCAAATGTGCATATGGGCAGTTTTTTCTCTTTAAAGAAAATATTCAGTAAATGTCAACTTTGTTCTCAACTTTGTAGTTTACTTCATGATAATGTGTTGCAAGAAGAAGGGACAACACTGCATTACAGATGTTCCGCTTCCATGATTTAAAAAAAGTCAGTTTATGAGGAGGATTCATACTAAGTATAATCAACAGCACACCAAGTCTTCTGCCAATCAGAGCATTTCTGGATAATAAGCATCAAATCTCAGTAATGTGGATGCTCTTTGTTCTCCACGAACCATCCAAAGGATCTAAAACGAGAACAAAACTGGAGAAGAGAACAAAGACTTCATCTGGAGATGGCAGATACATCCCATCTTGTGGGCCAACTGTCTTGTGGCCATTGATTGGCAGTGATTACAGGCAAAAGTGTGTTGAAAAGGAATCTGAGGCCAAATCCAGGCTCAGTGGTGCATCATGACATGATTGATTAGTAATGTCTGCTGTGGGTGAGGAGGGGTGTAGCATATGTGCCATGTATTTGCCCTCTGTAAGTTAGAGCAGCAGAGCTTCAGCAGAAGAATCCCTCTCTCACTATGTTATAATAGAATCATGTCTGGCTTGGTGATTTCTCTCAATGCTGTGCTTAGCTATGTTGCCTCATATAGAGTAAAAGCTCAATAAACAGTTGCTAAATGTATAAGTATGTACTTTTATACCAGTGAATGTAGAGGGGAGGGGAGGGAAGGAAGGCAAGTTTTTCAGGCCTCTGAAGTAGAATGGGGACAGCAGTTTGAGGTCACAAAGTCTTCCAATTTAACTTGAAATCCTGCCCCATAGGTGGCAGCCTCCGTTGCCTTCACTTAAGGCCACTTAAAGACACAAAATGTTGCAGCTGTCACCAGCACCACCCTTGAATAACAGGCTGAGCTGCTGGAGGCCACAGAGACTCAGCAGGACCCAAGCTTGGGAATAGATTTTCTGATTTTTTTGAGTGCTTAAGACTACAGCTACCCATGGGGCATTATGTAGAAAGAGTCACCACATAAGGGCTTCTGTGATTATTTGTGTCCCTTTCAAGGTCTTGTTTATCAACATAACTGGCCTGTTTCCTAGCAGGTACATTAAGTCTGAACAGAGCCAGCCCATCCATCCTTCTCTAGGTGCCCAGCAGGGCAGAAGGTCACACCTGCAGCTTCTCATCATGATCTGCACAGAAGCCACACAGAGGGAACACATATCTGAACAGGATGGGGACTGGCTCCCGAGGAGTGTCTATGGGACATAGCAGAACCCAGAGGCCAGTTGCAGGAGGGAGGCCCTTCTCCCTCTGCTCTTCAAATTGAATCTAAGCAGTGGTTCCCAGTATGTTACACAAAGTGATCCATATAATTTTGTTTTAAATTACTTAATTTTTTTCATCCTTTTAATGTTATATGTATGTTTTAAAATATGCATGGTATGTCACCCTAGTGGTAAAGTGCATACATAAGAAGTTGACCCTTGAACAACACAGGTTTGCACTGTGCATGTCCACTTATACATGAATTTTTTTTCAGTAGATACTACAGTACTACATGGTGATCCCAGTTGGTTGAATCTGCAGATCTGGAACCAGGGCAGAGTATGGAACTTGGGAAATATATATATAAAACCACTTCTACCTACTTCTCACACTAAATTCAGCACAAGCAACCTTTGAACAGTATCCATAAAAGAAACATAAGAGGACTCTGAAAGGAGCAGAGGGGAAAGTAGACCAGCTAGGAATTTTGAGACCTCAGACATGGTGGTGGAGTTCCTTCAGTTCTTTTTGAAATCACATATCTTCAATTGGGTTCAGGAGAAGCTAGCAAACCTAGAAATGCTAATGGATGCAGACAAAAAAAAAAAAAAAAAAAACCCTGCTGTCTCTCTAACCAAGGGACCAGGAAAGGGGCAGCGTAGCAAGACAGGGCATCAAAACACCACGAAACAAATCTGTGACCCATTAGCAAAGGCCCCATTAGCAAAGGCCAAGTGGAGAGCCTAAATATGCACCCTGACCAAGAGGGGAACAGTAAGGAGGTGAGATGCCTTTCCTTACCAGCCATGGTGGTATCAGTGGAAGCTTAATGGGGAGCCTGGAACATTAACCCTCTAGCATTAATGAGGAACCCCCTAACCCCTAAATAGAGGCTGAGTGGAGAACTTGGGCTTCCATCCCTACCTGCAGTAATGAGGTAATGTGGAATCAGAGGAGGCTTGCTGAAAAGAAGACTTAAATAAGAACCAAAGTCTCATAATATAATAGAATAATGTCTGGGATACAAGTGAAAATTACTCATTATACCACGAACTAGGAAAATCTCAATGTGAATGAGAAAAGATAATGGACAGATGCCAACACCTAGGTGACACAGATGTCGGAATCATCTGACAAGAATTTTAAAGCAGCCAATATTAAAATACTTCAGTGAGCAATTATGAACATGCTTGAAACAAATGAAAAAATAGAAAGTCTCAGCAAAGAAATAGACTGTTTCATAAAAATTTAAAGAAAAGAAAAGTTATAAAGAAGAACCAAATGGACATTTCAGAACTGAAAAATACAATAATGGAACTCAAAACAAAACAAAACAAACAAAACCCAATGGATAGGCTCAACAGCAGAATGGAGGTAATGTTTCTACATGTCACGAGAACCAGTAACCAGTAAAATGTCAATACCAGTCGGCTGTGCTAAGTTATGTGATCATGTATGTATAATGTATAAATTTAGAATAAAATTCTAAAAAAATGTTCAGGCAACCCAGATGAAGGCAGGGAAAAGGAAACAGAAATGAGAAACAGAGGAAACAAACAGAAAACAAAAATAATTTCACACTTAAACCTTAACATGTTAATAAATACATTGAATTGAAAGGTCTAAATGCACCAATTAAAACTCAGAGATTGGTAGTGGATTAAAAAACATGATACAACTACATGCACAAGAACTTAGTTGAATTATAAAGAATAAAAGTAAAAGGATAGAAAAATGATATATTAGTAATCAAAAGAAAGCAGAGCAGGAATGGCTATCTTAACATCAGATAAGAGACCAGAGCTAAGAAAATTATTAGGGACAAAGAGAGGCATAACGTAATGGTAAAAGCATTGCCAACCAAGAAGTCACAGAAGTTCTAAGTATATATGCACCTAACAACAGAGCTGCAAAAGATGCAAAACAAAAAATTGATAGAATGGAAAAGAGAAATAGACAATGCACGATTGTAGGTGAAAACTTCAACCTCCCTCTCTTCAATGATTAATAGAACTGTGAAGGAAAAACCGGGCTGGTCTAACAAGATAACTCACAAGTCTAGGAATGTGAAGGAGAGGCTGGGCTGGGCTAACAAGATAACTCACAAATCTAAGGATTGGAATACTGATCTGAGTTCTGCTAGACTAACTTGTAAATCTAAGTTAATTAGTGTTGGTTTGCTGTTCATGTTTTTTTTACTAGCCAGCTGGGTTTTCAAAGATACATATCTGGCTTTGGAATGTTGGTTTGCTGCCTCCCCGCCTCCACTTTTGTGATGATAATGCTGCTAAAGCTGTTCCATGCCTATTGGCCTAATACCCCAAGCTTGTACTTTACCCTATAAAACCTCATGCGCATGTCTTGGAGGTGCTCAGAGCTTCGGAGCAGAAACCCCTCTGAGCCCGCCGGCGTAATACATCTGAGTACTCCAACCCTCCGAGTGGTGCTTGTTTCTTGACTGGCCTGTCGTTTCCGTAACAGAACAAGTCAAAAATCAGCAAGGATATAGAAGAACTCAGCACCATCAGTCGGCAGGATCCAATCAACATAGAACAGTCTGCCCAACAGCAGCAGAGTACACATGTTTCTCAAGTGCCCAGGGGGCATTCACCAAGGTAGGCCATATCCTGGCCATACAACAAACCTCAAGAAAGTTAAAAGGACTGACATCACAGAGGGTATCCTCTGACCACACTGAATCATCAAACTAGAAATCAATTACGGAAAGATAATGGGAAACCTCTAAACACATGGAAACTAAACAGTGCAGTTCTAAATAATCCATGAGTCAAAGAGGAAATCTCAACAGAAATAAAAATATATGTTGAACTGAATGAAATATAAGTAAATAAAGTAGGATAAAAATTTCATGTATAATTACAGTGGAAAGTACAGAGAAAAGACTAAGAAAATCATCCCTACAAGTAAACAGTATTTGCTTCTCCCCCCCCAAACAAAACAAAATGAAACAAACAAATAAAAAACAAAAACCAAGAACCAAATAAACAAACACAAGAACAAAAGAAAAACCACTGGCAGAGCAGTGTGCCAAATCCTGGCTCACATTCCTCTTTCCTAGACACACAGAATACTCTGCCCCCAACTCTCTCTCCTGGGGCATCAGTCATGATTATAGCAGGAAACAAAAGATACATTCAAAGTAGCATCAACCAAGGAGGTTTAATTAAAGAGCTATTTATAAAGGTTGGGTGGGGTTGAGGGAAACCGCAAGGGATGTTATAGTGCCCAGCCGCAGAGGACAATAGGACTGTGACTAATCTGAGGCCTGAAGGGGCAAGTGCAATCATGGTTATACATCCCGGACACAATGAAGGGTGTAGAGAGAACCACCAAAAGAGAGCTGTGACCTTTTGTCAAGTTGCTCAGGGGAGGAAGCTGGAAAAGTAAATCTCCCCCACTTCTGCCTCCCCTGGTCTTCTGCCTGGATCTCTATTGTCCAAACTCAGCTGGAAGCCAGAGGCATGAGTGTCCCTGTGATCTGTAATCCATACAGATTAGCCTCTCCTGGGAAGAAAACAAGTGGAGAAAGGTAGATCACAGATTTCTTTCTTGGTGGTGGGGGCAAATAGGAAGCTATTAGGGTGGCAAAGGGACCTAGAAATTAGGTGACAATGTTTAAAGTGGCAGCATTACAAGATGGACTACTTGGAGGTGAGTTGCCAAAAGGAGCCACCCAATTGCCAAATGACTATGATGGGAGTGAGAAATAAACCTTTATTATATTAAGCCACTGAGATTTGGGGTTATTAGTTAAAGCATCTAGTGTTAATTACTGTGACCAACACACCCAATAAAAGTCTGAGTCTCAAATTCTGTGTGGAGTCACATGTTAAACACACAGTGTAGTGCTCAGGAGTAATTAAAAAGTGATTCCAGTATTTACCTGTGTCTCGAAAAACACAAAACGTACAATGGGGATACAATTCATAATTTTAGTAACTCCCTTTTAAACCTATTTTATCACCAATACAACCCTTCTTTGCCTAGATACTCATAACTATCTTCTCTTGAAAACTTCCCTCAACTCCCAGTCTGTGCAGGATTTGTTCTTACTAATCCCTGTTCCCTCCCATGCCTTTATCATGTAGGTCACTTAGCCTCTCCCTCTGTTGTCCCCATCCCCTCTTTAGTCTCTCTCTTATCACAGAAGATACCTGAATCTGGTTGCCTAATACAGAGGGGTGTGTAGGGCTTAAATAAAATTAAGGTAGGGAAATTAAGGTAGGGAATCCAGGGACAAGGTTAAAACACAGGCCATGTGCTTGTGGCAGGCTGGCTGCTCTTCGAATGAGACAGAGTCGACATGTCGTGTGTTTATTAGGGAGAACACTTTGGATCAACACCTGTGGAAGGGAGAGGGCGGAAGCTGGGTGGGCAGAGGGAAAGCCACACTGTGACACGGGAGCTCCGGAGCCCATGCGGTCCATCAGACCTGTCCTGCTTTGGGCCAAAATGGCTTGGCCTTTATGGGCCAAAATGGCTTGGCCTTTATCCCCCTGCCTCCATCTGACATTGATGTGTGACTTTGGGTGAGGCAATTCCTGAGAGGGCTGACAGCTCAAGGCTGCCTGCTGACAGCTCTCCCAGCAGCTGGAACAGTAAGTCCTGCCTTGTATGGAGACCTGGGCATCAGGTCTCACATCCATCACTGTGCAGAGGGTCTGTGAATGGGTGAGTGGTGGGTTGCAGCTCTGGCTCTGAGCTGTCTGCAGCTTCTGTGGTCATCACTACTGTATAGACATTGCTGTCATTCCTTCCATGTTCTTCATTCCTTCCTTGAGGCTCTTATACCGTGCTACATTTGCCACTTTCTAGAAGAACCACATCAAAATTCTCTTCTTCCAAGAGGCCTGGATGTCTGACCATCGGCCCCTTCCGTTCTCCTGACCCAGTGCTGCTGGGCCTGCTGCATGGGAGCTGCAGCCCCAGAGGGGTTTCCCGGGGCTTTCTGAGTTGCAGGGTTATAGAGAAGTGTGTTGCTGGTCTTGCTATAATTCATTGATTTCTCATTATTATTAAAGAATGGGGTAATGGCTGTAGTCATTGCCAGGACTTATTTACAGCTCTCTCTGTCCCGATTGTTAGCCTCAGATTGCACTCTGGGGCTGTAGATAACTTGCTGGCCCTCTGAGCTGATTGTTTTGCCTGATTGTATATCATTAGGGCCTGAGCAGCAATGGCTTTTTAATTTCTCTTTTTCCAGTGAGCCTGATTTTTCATTTCTTTCAATGGCCCAGACCTGCCCTTTGTAAGCTTGGGAATAGAGCCAAGGGGGATAAATGCTATGGAGCCCTAAGGCATGTCTCTGCTTTGGTTTGAAACCCAGCTCAGACATGAACTGCCTGTATGAACTTGGACAAGTTTCTTAATCCCCATACACCTCAGTTTTCTCACCTGTAAGATAGGGATAATGGTACTTACCAAGTATAGTTGTTGTGAGGGGGAAATCTCATATCATGTGCTTAGAACCGTACCTGACACTAGAGCAGTGTCTCTGGTGTGGTTGTCCTTATTGCTACCTCCATTTTTTCTTATGGGAAAAGTGAAGGTCAGATTGAAATGAATGATTCTGATCGGCTGGTGGTAGCTTTTCCATATGAACTCCTTCACCAACTTTCTTTTGGCACATTTCCTCCACCTTACCCCTGGACGTGATATAGTAATAAAACTCTGCATCCATTCTAATTCCAACACCAATGGCAATGCCCTATGAGCTTGCTGAGTCCTTGATTCAATTTGACTGTCTTCTTGCTGATGCCAATATTCATTTGCTCTGGCCCTTCTGAATCCCCCAGATAACTGATCTATGATGGGAACCACCCAGACTCAGGCAAAAGGTGTGAAATTGTTCAAGGGAGTCGTTTCTAGAAAGTTACCAATATTTAATGAATGACTCCCTCCATATCTCCAGCCTTGTTTCTTATCACGTATGCTCCGTTTTGCTGGACATTTCATGCTCAGAACCTCTGACCATATGTAGAGGCTGTATTCTTCTGTCTGTAAATCTCTTCTTTCCATTACCCTGTCTTCACTTGCCTGATTTCTACAGTCCACCATACAGTTCAGGTCTTCCCTTACTGAACTTCCTCCTCAAGATTGCCAGGTCTTCAGATTTCTATGGAAAATAGTCAGATCTCAATGCTCCATTCACTGCTTTTTCAGCATCTTTTTAAACTCCCAACATCACAGGTTAGACAGGGATTATCCAGGAATCATGGGTATGAGGAGGAAAGGAAGTCCTACTTACCCGGGACTGGAGGTTTTATAATAGAGACCTCTGTGCTTCATGGTTTTGTATATCAGCTCTATATGTATTGAACGTGAATTCTACTTATCCACCCATCCATCCATCCAATAACAAAATGTTAATTGAGAGTAATACAAACCCAAATCAGGGGAAAGGTGAATCCCTGTCTTCAGTGATCTCATAGCCCAACATAGGAGAAGTGTATGTACAAAGATTATAGAATAAATAAACATTCAATTAGTATCACATGATTAAGGTTTTACAGAAGAACAAAACAGCTTTTCTGACAGAGGTACTAGGGGAAGGAATCTTTGACAGAGAATATGGTACCTTAGCTTGACCTGGAAGGAAGAGTAGGATTTCAACAGGTAAGAGTGGAGATGGATCCTTCCAGGCAAAGGAAGGAGCATGGGCAATGGCACCAGTGTACCACTGGAACGTTTCATACATCCATATGTAGCCTGAAGGCAGTAGTGGGAAGTGAGGCTAGAAAGCTGGTTTTCACAATAAAGGGAAAAGCTAGATAAGAAGTATAGACTGCATATGATAGGAGATACCGAATTATTGAAAAGTTCTGATGTTGAGTGACATCAGCAGAGCTGTGCTTTGGGCAGATTTATTTGGCAATGTTGCACATAATTTATTTTAGGAAAAGACTAAAAGTAGATGAAAGACTCTGAGGTGGAGAGTGACATGTCTGGCTGGACTAACCTGTCAGCATGGGCTACGTTGGAGAGAAGGGCATGAGGGTGTTAAAGAAGCCAGATGCATACAGCTTAGATGTCAGGGTTGAAGGAAGTTTCAAATTCAGCAAACAGAGAGTTGATGAGACCCTGATAGAATAGCCAGTTTTGGAGGAAGATGCTGAATTTCACTTTAGAGATAGGAGTTAGAAGTGTCAGCAAGAGCTTCCAGATGGAGGAGTCCAGCTGCAGTGGGAATTGTGTGGCTTGAACACAGGAGCATGGTCAAAGTTGGTGCCAGAGTTTGGATTAATTTCAATAAGAGCTTGTAGGAAAGAAGAGCAGAGAGACAAAAAGCTGATGGTTCTGTTCTTCAGTGTGTTGACTTCTTTATCTTGCGAGGGATCTATTAGCTTTCCTGCCCTCAAGAGAAGGTGAAACCAGTTGCCTCCGTAGAGTGGTTGAGACATCCAGAAACATCCAGTGTGGAATAGCTTTCTTCCACCATGAGGCTGGAACATGGATGCAAAGTATTTTCTTTACTAATCACAGGTTACTTCTTCTGACCAACCAGTTAGTGTATCCAGATGACAGCATCCTTCCTGTCCCACTCCCCTGAGATAGATGGTGAAGAACTAGAGTGTTATTTCAAATACCGTGTCTTTCTGGAGTCCCAGAGGGAAACAAACACACTAGAGTTGTGTGACAACCTAGAAGATAGGAATGCCAGATGAAAGTGAGACCAAGTCTTGAGGCATACAGCAGTCATAGACCACTCCATTTTCTCTGGAGACTGGCTGAGATCATTGTCCCTGAGTCCTTGGGAGTTTACGGTTTTGTATTAAATCTATGTGTTTCCTTTTGATGAAGTATTTTATGATGGGCATTGTAAATTACTCTAAGGAAACTTTTTAGTCAGCAAGAATTTTATGACAATGATAAATTTGGGCAATGTCTTTTTAAGTGTCTCTGTGAATGAACACTTTCTAAATTTCCCCAGGTTCTAGTCAAAGATAGGGCCTACTGGTGATTATTTTTGTACTTTCCATGTCTCAAGTGACTTCTTTTATTAAGATTCCCAAGAATAAGACTTATGATTTATCCTGATGACATATTAACAGCTAGTGATACCAAATACATTTTTCTTTCTTATGTACCAGAAAGTATATTCTTGCCTTCAGCCTTTGGGGTACAATGAATTTTTAAAAGTTCTCTGGTGTTTTTCTTCAACATTGAACATTTCTTAGCTTTGTAAGTTATCGAAATAGTTAGAGGGTCTGGAGAGAAAAAGAAACAGAAATGAAGATAGAATGATGTCTTATTGACAAGACATAAGAAAAGATGGAAGTCATCCTGTGGTTTTCATTTATGAAATGATTGAATTGGATCAATATTAGGGTGAATCCCATTAAGGGATAAAAAGGCCCACCCCTCCCCCCAAATTGCACTCAGCCAAAATCATTTGATTCAGTGACCACACTTAAATATTTACAGCATGAAAGAGAGCACAAAATTTACCCTAAAAATCATTTTCAGGGTAGTTTCATTTGTAAAAGAAACAAAATTATTTGAATTTCACAGGGTCCTTTATTGTTTATCTTCTTAGATGTGTTTACAG
This sequence comes from Vicugna pacos, assembly GCF_048564905.1. Taxonomy (NCBI): domain Eukaryota; kingdom Metazoa; phylum Chordata; class Mammalia; order Artiodactyla; family Camelidae; genus Vicugna; species Vicugna pacos. Next base: position 51,889,381 of record NC_132995.1, read on the forward strand.
CGGAAAAAGCAATCAAATCACTGGCCACTTCAGGTTTTCCCAAGAGTAGATGAGTCATTCATGACTCATTAGAGAAGGGAAGCATCTTTTATCTTTGGAAAACAAAGCAAAACAAAATTTTTCTTCTTTCATATAACATAATTTGTCTTCATCCTCTGTATGCAAGCCCTCACATTTGAATTCTGAGGTCTTAAGAGCAAGTTAAAAATATACAACATGCCCTCTGAGTATTTCATAAGCACCATCTCCACACAACTAGTTAAGAATTTTCATGTAGAAACAGGTATCATTTTGACCTTGAAATTTTAGTTTGGGTCCTTATAAATAGAAGCTAAAAATACATGAGGACAAAGGAAAAACTAGTGAAACAACAGGATTTATGTATGTAGGTACTGGCTCCTTGATGATTCTTTTCTAAAGAGGATGACCCCTCCTTTTTAGGGGGATAAAAGGACATAGTGTAGAAATGCAAAAATGTGCAGTGGAATTTGAATTTACTCTCACATCTCTTGATATGCCCAACACCAGACTGTTGATCTCTGTAGAGGAAACTATCTGGATTTGTGCACAGAAAAGAAGTTCTGGCACAAGTTCTTGACATAAAATTGCTGCTCTCCTGATATTTGTTGAGTAAATCAGCTCATCAAAGTAGTTTTGAATGGGTTGGAGTTTAAATTATTATATTTTGTACTGAATAGAATAGATACATGAATAAGTAGATGAGGGAATATATGAGCCATTCTTCTGGGACATCAAGGGGGCCAAAGACACTGATCTGGTAGCTTTTCCAAGCAAACTGGTAGATGCTGTTGAGTCTCCAAAGTCTCTGTAGTTGGCTGGATGTTCTAGAACTCATTTGAATGAACTAGAACTGATTTGAAAGCTGTAGAGCTCATCTTGTCAATATTCATTGATTGCACATTTATCCTTATCTTCTTAGTTCTACTCCTTCAGTAGAGTTGGTGGTCCTTCAAGATAGTCATTGAATAAATTCTTCTAGTTTTGCATTTTTATTGTTAGTACACTAGGGGTTCCTTGACCAGTTGCTGCCCAGCTGGTACCTTCCTCCCCTGCATCCTTTTTCTTCCTCACCACCTGTAACATATGTGACATCTCATCCATTTCAGATCAGTGGTGAGCTAGTGTGTGTAGAGTGTACTGTGTCCTCCATAACAATGACCGGAGGTGGAACACTGATGTGAAGTGGTGGGTTTGGTGCAGAAGTCAAAATGCAAATCCAAGGCAAAGGTGGTCTTGGGAAACAAAACAGATAATGGAGCCCAGTCCAATTCCAGGCTTAAGGTCTAAAATCAGAGTGTGAAAGAAGCATCCCATGGAGTCTAAATGACCTTTGACAGTCCTTTGAAGTGCTCATAAAGTTCTGCATATGTGGCCTCTTTTGATCACACTGGGTACCAACCTGATGTTTCCTGACAAGCCACTTGTGGCCAGTGTTCCTCCAGGGTCTCTCTCTCACCACCCCCTCCCCACCCGATCCCTTTTACCCCATCCTTTCCACCCTTCTTCTCTCCTTCCTCCTTGGTCACGTACAGATATTTGAATTTGCATGAAGTGACTCTGTGATGCTAGACCCTGGGAACTGGGCAATAAAGTCAGGAAATACTTAGAAAAGTAAGAAACAGTTCATGAACAGTTGGCCTGCAAAACAGGGTTAGGAAGACAGATTGAGTGTTTGACTTGATGTGGCAGAACAAAGAAGGATGGTAGTATCCTCATCCAAGCCCCACAGAGACTGAGCAACAAGGACATGGAGAGTAGAGATGGGAGACAGTGTTGGGGGCTGTGCACTCTCCCAGGACCCCTCTCCCCTCTCTCTGGAATTGCATGCTATTTGCAGGATTTCCTGACTTACATTTTTATAAAAAGGAGTATTGAAAGGGTTTCCTGTAATTCAAGATTCTTGTTTACAATTCTCATTGACATACTCAAATTGAGTCACCGATTTAAAAACAAGTTCGAAATATGTAGATACTGATAGGCATATGCAGAATAGATAAATAAGATTATACTGTATAGCACAGGGAAATATATACAAGATCTTGTGGTAGCTCACAATGAAAAAGAATGCGGCAATGAATTTATGTGTGTTCGTGTATAACTGAAAAATTGTACTCTACACTGGAAATTGACACAACATTGTAAACTGACTATAATGCAATAAAAAAAAGAAAAAACAAACAAAAAAACACTTCCAAGACATACCACCTGAGAATGCCAATTATTTGCTGTTTTGAGATTAAATTATAATGTGATTTAATAATAATAATAGCATAAATGTTAGAAATGAAAAAGGATAAATATTCCATTCTAACATAGTAGCTCTTTTTATTATTGCATATCCTCCTTCTTTCTTCCTTTTTTCCCTCCCTCCCTCCCTTCCTTCCTTTCCTTCTGTCTTATATTTAATCTGTTTACTCTTCTTAGGTACTCTTTTAGGCGCTGGAGATAGAGCATCACAAAACAAAGATTTCTGCCCTCCTGGAGCTTACAGATACTAAACAACAGACATAAAAATAAAGAAATTAAATAATGTGGTAGAAGGTTTACATTTTATTGGACAAAAGAAAACATTACCTGGGATAATACGACATGGGATTGCCTGGGGGGAAGGGACAGGTAATGGAATTAAGGAGACTGTTCAGGGCCAGTAACCTGTGAGCCAAGCCTTCAAGGGGCAGAAGAAGGTCACCGTGTGAACGTATGAAGGGAGAGCTTGGAGAACCACCACCACTAAAGCCTTGATGTAGGAGCTTACCTGGAAAATTCCAGGAATGGCAAAGAGGCCTGGGTAGCTGGAGCAAAATGAGTAAGGGAAAAGTATATAGAAAAGGAGGTCAGAAAGATGAGATGGGGCCCCATCATGTAGGACCTTGAGGGCTTTGCCCCTCCGTCCAAGTGGAGTTGAGCTGAGAAGCTGTGTAAAACTGACTTACACATTTAGGGCATCCCTCTGGCTTTTCTGTGAAGAGGAGATGGAGGCAGGGCAAGGGTGGCAGCAGGGAGACCAGTTGGGGAGCCACTGTAGTAACTGAGGCAAGAGATGAAGGCTACTGGGCCAAGGTGGAGCAGTGGCCCACACATACCTGTTCCATATGGTTGTAGACCTAATAGACAGCACTGGAAATCAGCAGGCCAGAAACCCCAGCAACTTCGCTGTCAGTCTTCCTCTTAGCATTCCTATAAAAGACCATGTAGTTAACAGTGGGACTCAGAATCTGGGAGGGAGCATGTCTTGGAGAGTTTTGCTGACCCATTGCCTGAAAGTTGTCTAGAAGAGAATATATATGCATTTATTAAATTTCTTCTAATGAACATATTATTGAACTATTAGTATTATTGTTTGCTGCTTTGTCCATTTACCTTTATAGAATCTGGTAGACTAAATGTGCTTGAGATTATGAGAATCTTTTCTGCCTAATTTATTTTATAAACTGCAAATGTAAATCATACAGCTCTCACGCAATTTCTGTTGAGAGGGTATCAGGGATGTTGCTGTAATTGAGACATTTTAACTTGCGGGGGAGGGGGGCGCCTGAGGAACCGCGGAGTCAGAATGCCATTTCAATTTTTTAAAAAGATGTTTTTAGTTTTAAAAATAATTTCCAGAGTGTCATTTTTGTAATTTTAATTTCAATTTATAGGCTAAACATTGCAATGAGCTTTGGGGGGTATTGCAGCTTGCTTTGGGTCTTTGTCTGCTAATGCTTCTATTATTGCATCCATAGTGAAATGAGAACATTAAAAAAAATCTTCTGACATAAGCATTTTCTAACTGCGTCCTGTTATGAGCACCAAACACTCCAGGGAAGCTTGTTTTCGTTGTTGTTTTGGGGAGTGATGTTGTGGTGGTAGTGGTAGTTTTACTTTACATCTTTTCCACTTTTTTCCATGGCAAGCAGAACAAGGTATGGGTCTGTGGACCTTGATTGTGAAATACTAGAAATGGAATAAATCTTAAAGATGACCTAAAAAAATATTAAAACAAAAAAAAGATGACCTAGCCTAAGTCTTACATTTTTCAGATGGGGAAACTGAGGCTTAGGCTTGTAATGTAACTCGATGAAGAGCCAGTACTTACACTGTATTTTCCTGATCTTATTAAAATATGGATTGTATCATACCCTACTGTAGTCTGAGTCTGACCATGTAAGGTGAGTGATGTCTAGGTTAATGGAATTCTTGTGGGGTTTTATTATGAATTTATTTTTTATTATTATGAATTTTATTTTTGCTGCAGTATCCTGTTGAAAGAACAATTCTTTAGGTTGATGGCACACATTCAGCTCAAAAAGGGCAAAAGAGATGGAGTTTAAAGCAACCTTTCTCTCCCCGTAGTTAGGATGCTAGACAAATGATGAGGGAAATGATTTTCTCAAAGAGAAGATGCTCAGTTTCGTCTTCCTGAGGTTGAAGTGGGATGTTCTGTCTTGCTGTGTGCTGTCTTTCTGTAGAGATTGACCGAATCCTCCCTGCTAGGGAACCACAGACTTACAATTCAACGCTCGCAGGGAGAGTCACACCTCTCTGTAATAGATGGTAATGACTATAATAAAACAAGGCTGCAGTTCAGAGAACAGGAAAGTATCACTGTTGGCAATAGGGGTGTAAACGTGATCCAATTAATGGTCAAACCAACAGGCTCAGGCAGCCATGCAAAATGGAATAAACCCCAAATCAGGGCCCCGAAATGGGGTGCAAATTTGGGTGTTGCATGCTCTCTAGGTGATCTTGGACAAGATGTTAGGCCTCTGTTTCCTCATGTGTAAAATGAGAATTATAGTGCATATCTTGCCAGCTGCAGAGTGAGAGAGAAGAGTTCAGTGTGACATCTGGTGGCATCTATAAGGCCTACTGTGGAAAGAGCTTCTTTGGCCTGACCACAACCCTCAGACATCAGCCTGCTCAGGAGTTGTCTCCTCTGGAGAGCATCACTTTGCCCAGAGTCAGCCACATCCAATGACTGATTCCTATAGGAGCTGTAAAGGCCTGGCCCCTCACACCATCCTGGGACAATGCTGAAGAGCCATCCTAGCTTTACAGCTCCCCACGGGGTCATCTGAGGTCTTTGTGGAGCATCTTAGCTCAGCTTCCTCCTATGCTCAATCCTGTTTCTATCCTGTCCCTTGCATAGGTGGCAATTCTGTAAGCACTTCCTGAGAAACCCACTGTGTGTTCTTCTCCACCTCAGAGACTGCGTCCCAGAGACCCCAACCTATGACAATGACCATATATGTATAAAAGTGTGTATATAAGGACGTGCGTCAAGAATGTTTCCACTGCTGTCTCTGTCAGTCCCTCCTGAGAATGACCACCCCTCTGATAGCCCACCTTGCCCTGGATATTCTCTTCATTCTGCAGTTCTCATCATTCTCTACCCCGTCAGCATTTACTGGCCACTGAATTTTAAATTCTGTCACCTTCTTTTGGGAGTGGTCTGTGTGTCCAGGTGCAGGAATGGAGGGTGGAGGTAGTGGTGCTGGTGACCAGACCAGGCATTTCAGCAGTCTTTGGTTCAGAACTTAGCAATTCAGATGAATAGTTTCAAAGAATTAAATGTTTTCTTCCTATTTTTATCTTTAACCATTTATCAACTAGTTGAGTAGATTTCTAATGATAAACAATTCGTTTTCAAGTATTCAAGACCCCAACCAAGTCAAAAGTAAATTTTATTTTTAAAGGCACAACCTGAATTTACATCAATGTGTTGGCTGTATTTTGCTTTGAATGATGGAATTATAGGTCATATTTTTCTGGTTTTCACTGTTTCTATTTCCCCCCCAAATTTTCTTTTTTTCCCCCCAAATTTTCTAAATAAAGAACACATACTACTTTTGTACATGAAAAAAAAATGTTTTATTAAGAAAATCCCATCACTATATTCCTGGCAGCTATGTTAAGATAATCTTAAATGCTTCTGACCTCTGTGAAACGAGCACCCTGTTTGAACCTGGTGGTAGGACTTGAGGGCTTTCTTGTCAAGGCAGAATCATTAGAGGACAGGGCATATTTCATGCTACAGCTCATAATCTCAGAAAATTGACTTTTTTCAGTGCAAATTATTGAAAAAATGTGAGCATCGCAGGCTGGGTTGGGAAATTTCATCTCCCTTTTTACAGATGTTCACTAACATAACAAAACGTTAGTGAATGTTTAGCCTGTACCCTTGTCTGTTCTAAGCAGAGACTGAATAAAAATATGTCAGAAGTAAGCCAACTAGACTAGGAAGGCATTTTCATCCAGAAAAAAAAAAAAAAAAGATGTGAAATATGCGGTCACCAAAGAAGGGCCACCGTGTTTTATTTTGCAATTATGAAAATTTGTCTCTTTTGACAAGTGAAATGAATTAAGGCACTCAGGCATGGGGAAAAAGTTGAATTGTCTGAAAATTAAATCAAAGTAAAAATGAAAAATATAAATGGGTGTTTCATATTCACTAACATGGGAGTCATCTTTTAGATCTGACATTTTGAAGCAATCCCCGAGAAACTTGATAGCTCATACCTCTGAGTAAATTATAGTCCTGAGCAGTGTGGAAATAATTGAGAATGTTTGTTGTTTTTAAATAAATGCAATAAATCTGGAATAGCGTCAGTGGTCTAGAGTATAAGGAGCACCATTTTATCCCCTGAGATGTGTGATGTGCTGAGATCTATATCACAGGGAGACACGTATATGCAGACATAATGGGTGTGACAGGACCTGGGTTTACACACATGCACATTTATAAGGACAGCAGCATAGAGTTGACCAAAGAGGGAGGATGTCCAACAGAGAGCATGTTTGGCTCCACCATGACCTAGAGGAATGGCCTGGGGCAGGTCATTTCTTTTTAAAACAGAGAAATGATGGTTAAGTCTGTGCCTTCTAGGGGTGCTGGGAAGATTGATGAGCACTAATTCAGTTGCTGCCATTATGGCAGATGCTTAAACATCTTTGACCATCGTGCCTGGCACTGAATAGGTGAGTAGGGCCTCTATGGATGGTAATCAAAAATCCACCTGAGTACTTTTCATAATCTATGTGTGTCTGTTTTACTGTGTCTGCTTCGTGTATATGAGTGTAGTATTGTGTGTGCACATATACATATACTTTATGTGTGTGTGTACCTTGTATGCGTGCTTTGTGTTGTGTATATATACGTATATGCATGGATACAATTTGTGTGTCTGTGTGTGCTCTGTGTGTACTCTGTGCATTGTGTGTGTGTGTGCTTTGGTTTGGGCATATTTGAGAAATGAGGCACCTTCCTGGACTAGCAGTGAACCATTTTTTGTGCCTCATAGGCCTGCAGCTCCGCTGAGGAGAACTCAAGAAGTAAACTTGGTGCTTTGGTTTTTAAATGAGCAACTGAATTGACTGCCTCAGTTCCTGTTCATCCTTAAGAACACATAAGTATAGTATATAATACATATACACGTATGTATTTAAGTTTGGGTATTTTTTAGTCATGACTCAGTAAAGTTTTGGGTACCTTACATGATTTAAAAATGGATAAGCCCACAAAATGCTGTCTTGTGGGTAACTAATGAGGTTGGGAGTCGTGAAGTTTTTAATTAGTTTCATAGTCAAGGCTGATTTATTCAAGACAAAGAAACCCTTTGACCAAACTTGAGTAAAGAGATTCATGATAAGAAACTGAGAGTATAAGAGTAAAAGGAAAAATCTAGCTGTAAGCCTTTGACATCCCTGTCTGTATCTATTCTCCCTTCTTCCCTCCCCTTCTCCCTAGGAAAATGTATCTTCTCCCTTCTCTTGGCTTTACACATCTGCCCCAACTGTCCAATTTTTCTGGTTTTGCATTTTGAGCTGGTTCTTTCTGCTTCCTTATTACACATGGGCACCCAAACGGTCACTCTGCTTGGCCTTCACTGACACCGTTATTCCCTGTTCTCATCCCTGTTTTCTCCCTTCCCAGCAGTTTCACTCTTCACACCCACCTCATTTATCTTTGTGTTTATTCTTCTTCCCCACTGGACCCAGGCTTCATAAGAGCACATGCCATATCTGTCTGGTTTACTCAGCCTCAGAGCCTCCCATGGCACCTGGCACACAAGAGTTGCTAAATATCTGCTAAGTGAATGAATGGATGAACAGCAGACCTACATCCTACATGATTCTTGTGACTCTCTTGTTTTCACTCAGCTAACATTCCTATTGCTTTTTTCTAACAACAGCCCCTCCATTTTCCTTTGATGCCAGGCCCAGCTAATCAGCATATTTCATCCTCTAACTACAAAAAACAGGTTTGAGCTTGGGACCCTAACTAATCCAATGAGACTTAGTTCTAACTTTTACTGGAACTATTAAAAAAAAAAAAAAAGGGTGACTAAGCTGTGAGTCTGTTTCCAGGGCTTCCAGAATCTATTTTGCTGTGCAAGAATGAAGTCAACAGAGGAAAGCATATGCAAAAGTTAGAAAGTTTTGATGAAATTGTTATAGTCCCTGGTTCTAGCCTTACCTGAAACAGAATGCTTCTGGACTTTTCAGTTGCATAATGCAAAGCATTCTTCCCTCTTCTCCCTCAGCTTTTCCTTTTTTAGTAAGTCCATCAGATTTGGGATCCCTGTTCTAAATCTCAGCCTTTTCCATCCTGAATTCACCTGATGGAAAGGCAAGCACTCCCTGGGGCAGGCAGCTGAGAGCAGAGTTTCCCTTGGGATGAGCTAGGGCCCAGCGTAAGTCTCTCAGAGTGTTGAGGGCACTTCTCTGCCAAGTGCCTATGACAGAGAACTGGTGGGGTGAGGTTCATTTTGTTCAAATAATGTTCTAAGAAAATTTTAAAATAAGTTAGGTGTGGGCTTATATTACTTTCAGCCCAAGCATCTTAACTGAAAAAACCCTCCAGGGAAGAGTTAACTTAGAGCTAACTAAGTTGGCCACGATGTGTGCCAAGTTTTCATGAGTCATCCATCCTTGTCCTGGCAGCTGTGGTCAGAGGGTCAACATAAATTTTGCCTCTTCCATGCTCAGTCAGAACATGAAGAAGTTTCTTTCAGGAGGTATGGGATCAAGGAGCAAAAAGAGCAGGAGAAACAATAGGCTTTTCTAGTATAACGGATAGCATCTATTTGAGTCTGTGTTGAAGGCTGAGCTGGTGGTGCAGCAAGGAGTGGTGAAGTCTATGATGCTTAAAAAGGTTTTGGCTGAACTCTCCAGAAAGTTCCTGGAAGAACCCCGAGCCTTCCTGGTTGTAGAGGTAGGAAAGAGGGAACTGAAGGCTGACCTTCCCTCTAGCTTCTTGAAAGATAAAATAGAGGCTGTGTACCTTCACACAGCAAAAGGACTAGGGCATCTTTTCCTTGTCAAGTCCTGTTTCCTCCTCAGTTTTTCCAAGTCTTTGGTTCATTTGACAGTTTCCTTTGTGGGAATGCTCACTTGGGCTTCATACACAGACAGCTTAACAGAACTAACACCCCACTGGGGTCCCAACCTTCCTTTTCCCCATTTCACTTACGGAGGAGGAAAGTGTCGCTGTGGCACATAGCTGAGAACTGAGCACCCCTTGGGGTGGGGCCAAGCCCAGTGGTCTGAGCCCCTTGAAGAGTGGACTGCCTCTAATGAAGTTCCAGTGGGGCACGTTGTTTAGGAGGTGAGGGTTGGGTAGAGGTCCCTAGTAGGTTCAGGTCTTGATAGGCACAGTCATTGGAGCTTTTGCCTGAGAGACAAAAGGACTCCTGTGGGGGCGGGTGCCAAGGCCCTTTAGAGGAGTACAGGGCTGGCTGGGAGGGACCTCAGCTGACCAGGGGCCCCACTGCCTTTCCAGAGGAGAGCAAAAGGAGGGGAGCACCAAGCTTTGATGGCTGGCAGCCCAGGTGGAAGCCCAGCCCTGCCTCCCCCTACTCCTGTTCCCTGTACATCTAATGCCTTTGTGACTCAGTTTTCTTCTTGATAAAGTAGGGGTGAGGAGACTGGCCTGGCGGGCCTGCTGAAATTATTAGACAAGAAAAGTGTGTGAAGTGTTGTGTGTGGTCTCTGGCAGATGGGATGGGCTTGGCCCAGGCCACTGCTCCTCTGATTTCTCGCCCTTCCTGCTTTGAGTTGGATGTGCAAACCTGGGCCCAACAGTGCTCAGGGAGACTATCTTCTTTCGCACATCAGATACAGCACCTGACTAATGGCAGGTGCTCGGTGTATATTTCAGTTCCTTCCTTTATGGGCTCAGTGAATTTCTACTGAACACATGCTCTGTGCTGTGATCTGCATTAGACACAGTTGATACATCAGGGGCAAGGCAGATGTTGTCCTTACACCTTCATGCTTTGTGCAGTTTAGCCAATACCAGGAGCTGCCCTTTGCTCATCCCTGCCTTGGGCCATAGCCTCTTTTTTCTCTCATCCATGCTATGAAATTGGTGTTATTATCTCTGCTTTATAAAAAGCAGCTATAACTTAGGGGGATGCAAGCTCTTGTATATATGAAGGAATGAAACAGAATGGACTCTGGGGCAAGAGAGGGCTTCATGACCTGTGAACAAAATCTGAGCTGCGGGCTCTCCTGTAGGCCAGAGCAGGCCCGGACTTCCCAGATTGAGGAGAAGGGCTGGGTGTGCCTCAGTGAGATTACTGAGATCTCTTTTCTGACACTAGGGGTGTGTGTGTGTGTGTGTGTGTGTGTGTGTGTGTGTGTGTAAAAGAGAGAGTCAGGGGGAGATAGACAGAGACTGTACAGTTTGCACCCTGATTTGATTTACAGCTAAGCCTCAGTTTCCCCATCTGAAAAGTGAGGATAATGGTTTGTCTACCCTCAGAACTAAGTGCAGTGGGGCCTGTGACGTGCTCAGCCCAGAGCCTGGCACAAGCCCTGTGCTGCATGAGTGTGAGCCCTGCCCAGGCCCATGTGAGTGGGGCTGTGTGATCCCATCTCACTGCTGGGCAGATGGGGGTTCAGGGGGCCTTGATATTTACTGCTCTTCTGGGGGTGTCACAGCTGCTTGGGGGACACCCAAATCCAGAGCCTTCTCATCTGACTCCAAAGCCCTCTCTGTGATGGATTATTGATTTTTTTCTTCCCTTTTAATAATGCTGGTTTCGCGTACACAGTGACCCAAGAGTTTGCAAGTTGGAGAGTCAGCTGTGGCATTCTGGCCACTGTCGCTATTTTCTTGGTTTTGGGGGAAGGTCTTTCTGACTAACAGCAATGTCCCCCTCCCTAGTAGGACCCTGGTCCTGAGGAGCAGCACTGTCAGACACAAAGTTACACTTCTGTTTTATAAAAACATGTTTTAAAATTAAATTAACAAAAACTGCATGTAGTAAAAAAAAAAATCAAGCAGAACAAGAAGGTTCTAAGTCAAAACGGAATGTCACTTCAAGTTCAGACTCTCAGATTCCAGGAGCAACTATGGTTGTAGCAGTTTCTTGTTTTTAAAATTTTCAAATTTTTCTACTCATTTGCAAGTGTTTCTAGCTTGTGTGTGTGCATGTATGTCTCCATTAATACCAATGGGTGCTTACTGTACACACACGCACGCACGCACGCGCACACACACACACACTGCCATTTGTGACCCTCAGTAACAGAGAATATTCTACATCACCTCCACTAGATCTAGCTCATTCTTTATTCACCTCATCAGGTGAATTAGATCCAGGCTAACTAGATGTCTTCTAAGGAAAGCTGTATAAGCCTTGCCTTTTAGACTAGGAGTTGGCAAACTTATTTTTTAAAGGGCCAGATAATCATTATTTTAGGCTTCGTGGGTCAGATGGCCTCTCTCAGAACTACTCAGCTCTGCCCTCGTAGTGCAAAAGTAGCCAAAGACCATATGTGAATGAATACGCATGTCTGTGTTCTACTACAATTTTATTTACAAAAACAAAGGGCTGTATTTGTCCTGAGGGCTGCATTTTCCAAAACCTTGTTCTACACTGTGCGTAATTGGTTGTCTGGCAAAAAGATCAACACCTCAATTTGCAGATTCCAAATGGCCTGATTCTTATGTATCTGAAACCCTTCAGTTGCAGGCATAAGATATGCAAAGTAGCTGAAGAAATGGATAAATATGCATTTATACAGATGTTTGGACATTCAAGGTATTGGACCTTAGGATCATGTCACCTGGAGAGTGAAAGAAGCTGGAAGTTCTAAAGTTTTCACAAATCCCTATGTAGCTTACCCTCTTTATTAACATAATATAGTTAATATCTTAATATAATATCTAATTACCCTAATACACATTAATTAATTTAATCTTCCCCTCTCTGGCCACCTTCATGGCATGGACAGGGCTAAAACATTGTTTAGAAAACAAGAGAGTAGTTCTGCTGCTCCCCCGGGAAGGAACAAAACTGCCTGGGGCCTACTCAAGAAGGGAACTCAGGCCCTGAGGGAGGAAGCACTTCTTAGCAGCACAAGGGAGGTGAGCACTGTTGGCCAAAGCATGAAACAAGCACTGTCAGTGCTCACGGTGCTGTGGGCTGAGGGTGGCAGAGGCATGGAGGGAGATTGGAGGATCTGGAGGGAGCAGGAGGCAGAGGCAGGCTCTGAGCAGAGAGTAGCAGCCTGGGTAGGAGCCAAGTGGGGCCCTGGGGTTCCCAGAAGATGCTTTAGAAGGGGACTTTGAGTTATATATGTCATGGGCACATATGATTTGAATAAAGCTCTGCTTTGTTCCCTGTGGTACCCCTGTGCCTCCAACAGTGCCTCAAGCATAATAGGGCTCAGTCAGCGTTTATTGGATGAATGAATAGTTGAATGAATGAATGGGGGTAATGCTTACTACTAAAATGACTTTTTATAGTCAGTGTGACAACTATCTATTTGCATATCAAGTCATGTGAACAGTGGTTGGCATATAACAAGTGCACAAAGTGTAGTGGCTTTAATGTTATCAGCTACTGTCACAGTGGATTTTGAATGCAAATGCAAGTAATAATGATGACAGTGACAAACATTTGTTGATGAGATATACTACGCAAGTTCCCGTTTCAAATACTTTAAATGAATTCCTTCGTTTAATTTGTACAATAAATTAGGCTAACTACTACTGTTATTCCATTTTACAGATGAGAAAACTGAGTCATATATTAACTTATATGAAACTCTACAGCTAGATGTGAAGCAAAAGTATACCTCTGGTGTTTGTTTGGCAGTGGTTCTCTAACTCCAGTGAGACTCAGACTCTCATGGAGGGCGTATACACATAGATTTCTGGGCCCCACTCCTGGAGATTTTGGTTCAGTGGGTCTGAGGAAGGGCCCAGGAATTTGCATTTCTAACACGTTTTCCTTTGATGGTGGTATTATTGGCTCAGGGGCCCTACTTGATAACCATTGATTTAGAGAATTTTGTGACTCTTTGTTCTTTAAAAAATAAAAAAAGGTAATCCCAGTGAAGTCCAAATTATTACCAAGTCCAAACTCGTTCTGCTCATTGCACGACAGGCCAATAAATTTGGAGACAAGGTGTTGGGGGAAGGAATCGCGACTTTATTAGGAAAGCTGGCAGACTGAGAGGATGGCAGACTAATGTCTTAGAGAACTATTCTCCCCTAGTCAGAATACAGGCTCCTTTTATACAGAAGAGGGAAGGGGGTGTGGTTGGTTGTTGCAAACTTCTTGATGTAGGAATTCTTTGTTCTCGCAGCTGTCCATATGGGCCAGCTCATGGTGCTCCTGCAAAACCTCCAAAACAAATGTTATTCCCTGTTTCGCAACTTGTTATCTTTACGTGAGTGCAGAGCTAGAAAGACTAAGCCTAGAAAACAGGGCACAGGGTTAAAAACCAAAGGAACAGATCTAATATGGAGGCAGATTTGTTTTTTCCTATTACAAATTCAGTTAATTTCTTGCTAGTCTTGAACCCTTAAAGAACCTTTTCAGGGTTGACTGAAAAAAAATGCACAACCTAAAGTTGAGTTTTGCTTTATTTGGCGGAGTTTCTGTGACTTCAAGCCCAGGAGACAGCCTCTCAGATTGCTCTGAGGGACTGCTCTGAAGAGGTAAGGGAAGAGCCAGGATAAATGAGTTTTTGCAACAAAGACCCGGTAGTTGGAACATCAAAAGATTACTGTTAATTAAAGAAAACCAGATATATCAAGGTAAGGAATTTAGCACTTTTGTATATATGGAAAGATGTAAAAGTTTGGGCTCATTTAAATCATTCCTTTGATATGCACATTAGCTTTCTAGGGCCAGTATCCTGTGCTTTCCCATCCTGAGTCTCCTCGGGGTGTACTGTTGGGGGTGGCTGTGGCTGATAGTAACATGGCTGGCATCCTGTTTCATCCTGAGTTTCCTCAGGGCTCACTGTTGGAGTGGCTGCAGTGTGATGTCTTGATGGCTGCATCATCCTTTGTTTACTGATATGGCAGGCAATAGTTTTCATTCACATTAGTCCTTTGATGGTGCTGCCCCTCTGTCTCTCTCAGCTGCCCCCTCCCATCTTTAGGGCTCTGGCCAATTCAGCCAGCATGGTCACAAACTGAATCCTAGGGAAGTGATGCAGAGTCGCTTACAGAAGTGATGCATTGAGTTCAAGGTCCAGTTTCCGTCTCAGAAATGATGCCCAAAGTTTTCCTGCAAGCGGGTGGAGTGTGCTTGGCTCTGCCTGAAACACAGACACAACTCTTCTCTGATTTTAGTGTCTTAACCCTCACAAGTGCTAAATTACCCCATAAACAAAATACATCTGGTGTTTGACTCATGGAAAATATTTCTCTACGGTTGAAAAGAAGTGTGTGGACAGTCTGACTCTATTAATTTCCACTGGAGTGACTCTGAACCATCTGCTCAGGCTCTGATACAAAGGGAGGGGTGGGGGATGGCCACTCTGCAGGTGGCCTGGGAAGTGCAGCGTGGGTTCTACGAATCTGTGGATATGGGTCTTTGTCACTGGTGTCCCTGACAGGCTGGGAAATCCTCCTGACATTGCTTTGGGCACTCGAGTTTTCGGAGTCCCCCCAGACGTATGGAACACTCTGGTCCTGGTAGAGTCGTCTGGACCCAAGTACCTTCTTCTCCCCTGATTTGGGGTCTGCTGCTGCCAGGATCTCTGTGTGGCCCAGAACAATGGATACCTCTCCAAGCAGCTCTTCCAGTGCAGTTCTGGGCTTTCCCTTCACGGCTCAGAGGAAGTGAGAGGTGCTCCCTCTGGTGGCTTCTGGGACACAGATATCTGCAGAGAGCAAGACCTTGGGTGCAACAGGCTATGCCACAGTGGCAGCTAGGGCCAGGCTGAGCTTTGAAGTGGCAAAGACTTGAGTTCAAACCTGACTTCTACTCACCACGGCTATAAGTCCTTTGTCAAATTATTGTTAACCACCCTGACGTCTGTATCATTACCTTTAAAATGGAGACTTTTTACATCCAAGGTGACAATTGTCTGGTTGCATATCAAGTCATTTGAAGAGTGCCTGGCATGTAGAAGTTCTGGAAGGATGATGGCTATTAATGTTATCAATTATGAATTCTAAGATGTTCCACAATGATGTTCCACTCCCCTACCTCCAGTGTGCACATCTAGTATAATCCCCTCTCCTTGGGTGAGGACAGAATCAGTGAATATGATGAGTTATGTCTTTGAGTTAATCTAGAATGAGATTATCTAAGTGGGCCAACTTAATTGATGAGCCTTTAAATGGGACTGGACCCTTCCTGAACCCAGAGAAGTTGGAAATCTGAGAGGATCAATGGAGGGGCCACATGGCAAGGACCTGAGAGCAACCTCTAAGAGTGGTCCACGGCCAATAGCAAGACAATGAGGGCCTCAATCCTACATTCACAAGGAAATAAATTCTGCTTATAATCTGAGGAAACTTGGAAGTAATCTTTTCCCTGTCAGGCCACCAGATGATAACCTGGCCTGGCTGATACACTGATTTCAGTTTTGTAAGCTCCTAACAGAGGATCCAGTTAAAACCTGCTTGACCTGGGACCCATGGAAACTGTGAGATGAGAAATGTGTGTTGTTTTAAGGCACTAAATTTATAGTAAAAAAATAGCAAAAAAGATTGGTACAGAGATAATAACATCTACCCCAGAGAAAGATTTTGAGAAATAAATGTCATAATTTGCATACAGCATATAAGACAGTTACATGGTAGGTACCTGATGGTAGTTGTCTCGGATTTCAGATCATCTCCTCAGCTAAGTAGTACAGCTCCTCCTCCCCCATCAGGAACATAGTCTTGCCTCAAACCCCAGCCTGTTACGGATCTTGCTGGCCTCCTGTTCATTCTTTTCTTGGGGATTGGCTCATGTCTTGTCATAGCTGGGTCTTGATGCCTACCACTGCCCACGCAAGACCTGAATATTGACCGCTGTCTGGATCACCTCTTTCACCCTATATTTTTGCTAAAATCATTTCCCATCCATTCTTATAAGGCTGGCTCATGTTTCAAGTCTCAGCTCAAATGTCACCACCTCTGAGAATCCTATTCTGCTTGAGTGGGCTCTTCTTCCTCCCTCACTGCTCTCAAAGCCCCTGTTTATTTCCTTCACAGCACTTTCACGGTCTCTGAAAGTTCTGTTTGGTTGTTTAGTTTGTGCATTTCCACCCCACCGCCCTCCCCAGTAGTCTCTTGGGCTTATGAGACCAGCTGCCATGTTGGTTTTATTTACTGCGGATTCTGGTGCCACCATGGTGCAAAGCACAACCAGGAGCTCAATCCATGTGTGTGCAGTGCCCAAATGTGCATGTGTGGCTGTGTGAGGGTGCCACAACACCCAGCCCGTGCTGACCCTGAGCCCTTCTCTGATTGAGATTTCTGTCCTCACTGTTTTGGGCATATCAGCTGATTCTGAGGAAACTTCTTGTGGGATTGCCCCATGTCCAGGCAGCTGGCATTCCTCATCCTCATTACAGAGAGGATTCTTGATCCCAGTTCCTCTCTAAGCCACTCATTTCTCTGTGTAGCTGAGCCTTGTTCCACAGACTTCTGCTACTCCTCTTCCCAAATACCAGGTTCTCGCTTAAATAGAATCAGATGCTTATGTACATTTTGTGAATATACAAGTCTAGAGTGAATCCTGGGGACTCTGCTTGATGAGGAGGAATGAATATAGGTTTTGCTGAGATATAGACAAGCTGTTCAAATGTAAGCTCTGCCATTGACTAGCTTTCTGACTTAGGCAGTAAGTCATTTCCCTGAGCCTCAGTTTCCTCATCTGTAAAATGGGATAATTACATCTACATGAAGGAGTGGAGGTATGAGAATATGTACAGAGCATGTAGCTCAGGACTGGAACTTGGAAGATATTCTAGGCATAATTAGTATTCTCCCCAACTTCCCCTTTCCAGCTCTAAAAGTGGAAACTTTTTGAAGCAAGAAAAGACCAAATTTGGTGTAGTGTGAGTGACAGATGAAGAAAGAAAACTGTCAGACTAGGAAGATCCTGGTCAGTGTCCTGGGAGTTCTGGGTAGTAGGACAGGTCTGGTCCACACTTCTTTGCATTTCCTAGGCAGGATTCTCCTTCCTGTGGAGCACATATCACCATGGGACCATTTCTGTATTCATTCCAAAGCTCCTGATTAAAGGCTCATGAATATTCAAATACTTGTCTCCCCTTATTTGCCTGACTATTAGCATTCTGTCTCTAGGCTTATTTTTCAGTTTTTCTCTATTGCACATTTGCTCAGTGATTCATGCTTCATCGTCTGATGTGACCTGTTTTGAGACTATCTCAGCTATTCCCAGTTCTTGGAGAAGCTGGGTCTCCTCTCTGCCCCGGCTGCCAGCTTTCTCTTGCTTGTTCTGGTCCCAAAGATGAGTGGGTGGTGGAACAGCCTGCAGAATGCCACTTTGGGAACTTGCTTCTGCATTTAAAAATTTCGTATTAATAATAATAATAATTCAGTATGCATGTCTATCAATTCAAATTTTACAAAGATTTCATATCATACTGTTTACAGTTTAACTTTCTGCAAATGCAAAGTGCTGACTTTTTTTTGGATGGTGTCATGTCTCTTTTCCTTCTGAATATTTAACAACAAGATTTGAACAAAACAAAATCTGTTTTAAAACCCAGATGTATGATGATTTCTCACAATGGCACAACAGAGAGGGGATTTGTCCTTCTCTTTCCCTATGCTGTTTGGAGCTTTGTCGGAAGTATGTTCAGCTTTATAGTAGATGCAGAGTGTACTAGTTTCCTATTGCTGCTGCAACAAATTATCACAGACTTGGTGGCTTAGGAAAACACAAATTTATTTTCTTAAAATTTTAGAAGTCAGAAGTCTAAAATGAATCAGCAGTACTGTGTTCCTTCTGGATATTCTGGAGGAAAATTCCTTTCTTTTTTTAGCTTCTAGAGGCCACTTGCATTCCTTGGCTCCTGGCACCTTTCTTAATCTTCAAAGCTAGCATTGTAGCATCTTCATATCTCTCCCTGACTTCAGTTTCTGTAGTCTCATTTCCTTCACTGATTTTGACCCTTCTGCCTCCCTCTCGTAAGGACCTTGTGATGACACTGGGCCCGCCTGGATAATCCAGGATAATCTCCTTGTCTCAAGATCCTTAATTTAATAACCTCTACAAAGTCCCCTTTGGCATGTAAAATAACATGATCACAGGAGGTTAGAACTTGAATACCTTTGGGTGGTCATTGTACCTGCTACACCATCTCTCTGGTTTAGTAGGAAAATCTAGATTGCTTGGGACTGACACTGTTTCCTTGTCTAGGGTGTAGATCCTCTGGCTTCATTTATTCCCCTCTGAAGGGCAGACTCCTCCTAGTGGCTGCTATGAGTTTCTTGGCTACATGAACACAGTATCTCCAATGGGTACATGGAGGGCTTGTGCTGGTAGGTTTGACAGAAAATACCCAACTTCCTATGCAGATCTCTGTATGCTTAAAGCATCTTCTTTAAATGCAATATCCAATTTGGTTTCCACAGTCACCTCTGAGACAGGAATTATCACCTTCAATTAAAGCTGAAATACAGAGAAGTTAAATATTGTGCTGCCCTTTTCTTGTGTGACATGGTGCAAATGGGGCCTGGATTCAAATTCAGGTCTGACTTTGTGACTTGGTGCATGTTACTTCACCTCTCCATCTGTCAGTACCCATTTCATAAAGGTGAGCATTAAATGAGTTAAGACTTGTAAAGTACTTAGTATAGGATCTGGATCAATGTATGCTAGCTGTTTTGTCATAATTATTCTTACCATTAAGATTATCATTATTTCTGCTAATTGCATTTTCTGTGCCTGCAGGAAGTTGTTATTATAATAGCTATTGAAATTGTGGTTACTATTGCCTCTGGGGCATGCAGATTTCTTGGGCCCTCGAAGGCCTACATTGATTGGACATGTCCTATACAACACGCACAGGGCAAAGTGCCTTGGGCACACTATCACATTTAATTCCCCAAATAGTCAGAAAGTAAGTACAACTACTGCTCCCATTTCCCCTTTTCATTTACAAAGCAAACGAGGCTAGAGGAAGTGAAGTGATTTATCCATCATGGTACTGACGTTAATGGGTGGAATTACAACCCCTGGGTTTGCCAGAGCCTGGACTCCTATTCCTAGGCACCCCATGCCTTACTAAGTTGCTCCCTGGTAGACATCATGGACTGTGCTGTCCTTATCTATCTCTGATGGTTATCGCACCCTGCAGCCTGGAGGCCTGAAAGAGCCTAGGGAGGCTGAGAGCCAGCTGTCTATTAGAGCTCATTAGGATGCCACTGTCTCAGGCAGAAATTGGTACTTCTGACTTAGTCGCTGTCTCACTGGGCTCCTGTCCCACAAAGCAATGGGAGCAATGGGCCCCTTGGGGCATTTCTCCACCCCTGCCCAGAGCTATTTTCTCACACACGTCCTTTTCTATCACCATAAAAGTCAACATTTACATCAAGGCTGTTATTAATGCTGAAGCATAGGGAGCAACTGGGGGAGTTTTCTTTAGAACAGAAAATGTCCAGTTTCCAAAGATCTGGCTCGAGCACAAATAAGTGTTGACTTCAGCCCTTCTGGGAACTGCTGTCTTGCATACCAACAGGGTCCCGGAGCTGCACTGAGACAACCCAGGCTTCTAACGGAGTGTTTGTCAACAGGAGGATCTGTGTGGTGCTGGTAGAGTTCTTGAATAATGTATAAAATCCACACGTTAAGGTTGATTAAAATCCTAAGTGCATTATCCAACTAGAGCAAAAGGCTCTTGAGTCTCTGTTGAAAGTCGTTGATCTTCAAGGACTCTTCCCATCACACTGTGCTCCAAGACAGTGAATTCCAGGGCCATTCTATCCACAAGGAGACCAGCATGAGCCTAGGAACTCACAGGGACAGCTCCATGTCAAGTCATACAGAGTGGGATTATTGTTTCATATATTTGATCTTCATAGAACTAGCAAGAAAGAAAAAAATCAGAATTGCCTCTTTTATTACTTTTTCCCAGACTGAAAGCTAAAAGCAAGAAAGGCGTGAGAATCCAGTTACTAGGGTATCAAGAAATATGTTTGCTGCTTCATTATTTGCCACGTGTCTGATTATCAAGATTTCTTATGTTATCAGGACATTAGGGAGGCTTTGACCTCTAATCTGACCTGTGGGGAACAGATGTATGAACCTGGATTTCCTTAAAGAAGTTTGATAGTATACAAAGCAGAAGCATGGTCCCATTAGGAAACCACGCACATGAAAGCAGATATCAGGATATACAGACTCCAGAGAGAAAACTTGACTATGCCCAGGACACTGTGTCTGTCCTATGCCTGTCCCATTACTGTGTTTTAGAAGCTTAAAGTAACTTTTTGGTTTTGCAGGTTTCAAATAGAGAGGAATTTTGCCCCAGGATGTATCATTCCTGATACCTGATTTAGATGAGAATTTAGACTTAGAGTTGATGCTAGAATGGGTTAAGAATTTGGGGGCAGCTGGGGTGGGGTAAATATATTTTACATATGAGAAGGGTATGAATTTGGAGGACCAGAGGACAGAGAGAGTGTTGTGGGTTAGATTGTGTCCCTCCCACATTTACATTTTGAAATCCTGACCACCCAGTACCTCAGATTATGGCTTTATTTGGAGATAGGATCTTCACAGAGGTAATCAAATTAAAGTGAAGCCATAGGGTGGACCCTAATCTGATAGGACTGATGTTCTCATAAAAAGGGGAAATTTAGATACAGAGAAACTACGTAGTGAGAATGCCATGTGAAGACAAAGGTAGAGATTGGGGTGATGCTCCTGTAAGCCAAGAAATGCCAGATATTGTCAAGAAACCACCAGAATCTAAGGCAGAGACCTGGAACAGATCCCTTCCCATGGCCCTCAGAAGAAACCAATCCTACAACACCTTGGTCTTGGACATTGGGCCTCCAGAATTGTGAGGCAATATATTTCTGCTGTTTGAGCCACTCAGTTTGAGGTACTTTGTTTCAGCAGCCCTAGCAAATTTTGGTATTTTAGTGAGGCATTACTTTGTTCAGGTGAAATTTGATGAGAAATCCACTATGTAAAGCAGACCAAAGCTCTGGATGAAGTAGAGTTTTGACAACCTGGAGACTTCCTTGTCCTGTTCCCTTCTCCTCAAAGTAGCTCTGGGGAGGCTCTCTCGAAGCTCCCAAATACAGTTTGAAAAATCACTGACTCCTCTAAAAATAGAAAACAATACTGATATAACTTGGCAGCAACAGCCAAACAGTGGAGCTGCAGCAGCTTCCAGAGCACTGTGTGGAGGATTCAGAGGTTTTGCTTAGGCTTAAGAGAAAAGTGTACAGTGATTGATTAGTGATGTCTGTCACAGGCATAGTAGTTGGGAGGGGATTAATATGTAACAACTATTTTCCATCCCTGGAGTAGTCCAACTCCCTCATTAGGTAAAGAACAGCTTAGAGGGATGAAGTGACTGGCTCAAAGCCACACACATGAGATAAGTTAGGTGATGCTTCAAGCTTGGTTCCTATATGCTTGAGATTTATTCTCTGTCCATAGATTCATACTGTGTCACTGAAAAGAACATGCTATTCATTCAGGGAAGCCCATGTTACCAAGGTCTTTAGACCTAGGGCTGAGAATTGCACCTGCCTTTATTCTTCTCACATTGCTGGTTGTGAATATCTAATATACTGTTAGAATGTCTTTTGCTCCCACATCTCTCTGTAATGAGTGTTACTCCTGACCAGTGGCCTGGAGCAGGCAGGGGAAGCTGTGGAAAATGGTCGGGTGTTCAGTGGTTTGCCAAAGTCTTGACCACTCTTCTTTGGAGACTGTCATTAAAACCCTGGAGCTTGAAGCAACAGGTTCTGGTGAAGTGGACAGTGAGGGGACTGTAAGGACAAGCTCTCCTGAAAGTTGTTTTGTAGATTCTGCTTCACTTCCTTTATGGAGTCATTGCCATAGTGACAATATGCATCAACCCCTGGAGGTTGGGCTTAGAGTTTCTCTCATTGGGCAGGATGCTGGAAGGACATTGTCAAAAGTGGGACTCGGGTAATGGAGGGGGAATTTAGTTATTCTCTTGACTCTATTCCACAGGGTTTC
Organism: Vicugna pacos; assembly: GCF_048564905.1. Classification (NCBI taxonomy): domain Eukaryota; kingdom Metazoa; phylum Chordata; class Mammalia; order Artiodactyla; family Camelidae; genus Vicugna; species Vicugna pacos. Next base: position 51,911,826 of record NC_132995.1, read on the forward strand.
TTGTTTCTATTTCTAGAGAAGAAAAATTAACTTTCTTTGTAATATCATAGGATTTTAGACACAAAGTTTCCTAGAAGCTCCAGTTATGGGCTGTGACAGGACAGAATCTGATGGCATTTGAAATAGTCTGTTTATATGTCGTGTGTCTCCCCTGCTGGACAGGAATTTCTTGAAGTCAGGGGCTGTATGTGGTTGTTCACTACTCTATCTCAGTCTCCAGCATTATGCTGCAAGCAGGAAGCACCAGCCCAGGTTTGCTGAATGAATAAATGAAGGCATTGATTAGATGGGAATTGAAGCTCAAACTCTGCTTCTGTGTTTGCATGTGTGTGTGCGTGTGTCTTTGTGTGTATATAGTCACAAGAATAGTGCCTGGCACATAGCAGGTGTTCAGTAAGTACTTCTTGAATTAAATGTTGGGTATTTCTGCCTCAGTCTCTGTGCTGAGTGTTTAATGCATAGTAATTTGTTTAATTCTCACCACAACCACAAGAGGTAGGTCCTATTCTTTACATTTTCTAATGGGATACAAGAGTCAGAGAGGTTTAGTAACTTGATCAAAGTCACACAGCTAAGGAGTGGCAGAGCTAAGACTTGAGTCTTAGTCTGGAGCTAAAATCTAATCTGTGTGTTACATCATCACTTTGGATGTAAAGCAAGGATGTTTGGGGCCTATATTGTATTTCATGGGACCATAGGGGATTTCTGCATAAGAGATGGGCCTGGTGAAATCAGCATTTGGGAAGAAGCATCAGGTAAGGATGCAAGAAGCAGGGATAGATGCAGGAGGCTACTGCAGTACCATGGAGAGAGCCATTCAGACCAGAACAAAGGGAAGGCAATGAGAGATGGGTGGCTTGAAGGAAAGAGGTTTTAAGGATATGCAAGGACCTGGAGAGTAGGGGCTGGAGAAAATGTAAGTATTGGGGGGGGGGGGGGGGAAACAGCAAAGTTAGGAGATGTAGGTGTAGGGACAGCAAGATGCTGAATTTACTTTGAAGCATGTTGACTTTGAGGCTACTGAGGAACATATAGAAGGAGATGCAAAAAAATTAATGTCACTTTCAATAATATCATGTGGTAGAAACCCATTACAAATAATTATATTTGAAGAAGCATGTATTAGTTCATATAACTGAAAAAGATTTTATGTCTTACCTTCAGGTGTGATTGGATACAGGGGTTCAAAAAGATATCAAGACCCCAATTATCTCCATTTCCTGAGCAGACAGACATGCTGGCCACCAGAAGCCCTGAGCTTACATCCTGACAGCTTAGCAACTTGGGTGTGAGAGTGGGAGAAAGAGAGAGAGAGAGAATGATTTGGTGGCTTCTAGACCCCCAGGCCTCTGGCAGTCAGCCCACTGAGGTAGGGTTCTCTCTGCTGACAGACTCTCAAGAATCACATAGAGTGATGGGTTAGCACTTCAGTGTCCACTCTAATGAGTAGTTTGGTGTTTATCACTCATTCTATAAGAAGTACAGCTTAGAAAGGGTAACTTTCAGAAGGCAAGATCAGAGGACAAGGTGTGAGTGTATGACTCTTTTTAAAAAAAAAAACAAAACACCCCCCTGGCTATTTCTTACATTCCTCTTGGCTTTTGTATGGGCCTCTAGGTCATAGGTGCTGCTTGGGAGTAATGGTTGCACTTAAGAAGAGGAGTCTATGCCATTAGCACAGGTAACTGAGAGTCGATGTATAGGAAATGGCAGCAGCCCTTTTGCAGTTTTGTTGCTTGTTTTGTTCACAGTTACCTGCAATATGGCAGAGATGCAGATGGATAGAAATATGCTTCAGTGTAACACATTTACAGCAGGGGGAGAAATGCCCCCCAAAACACAACTGCTCAATGCCAAAAGCAGTCTTTGCATTTCATAATCTGTGCTGCTTTCTGAATACAAATAAACAGATGATTATTGCAGTAATGGACAATTGAGCTGTGGTCAGACGCTCAAGAGGTACTTTAAACAGTTGGTCATAAATACAAAATCAGAGTATTATGATTCACGGAAGAGGAAGATGAAAGCAGATCCTGGTAACAGAGTCTGAGATGGAATTTAGAGCTGAGATTCAAAGCTGGACAAATGCAGGTCTTTTAAGCAGAAAGAGGGGTCATCTGGGTTGGGTTGACCCTGATTTTTCTGAAGATGTGTGATAGACATGCAGATCCCCCAGTACCCTTCAGGAAGGACTTGTGGCCCCAGCTGTATGGTCAGCATATGGTTTTCAGTTGTCAGCCCTCTTCAGGGATTGCCTCAGCTGGAAGACCCACAGTCAGTGAGGGATTGAGGGAGCATGTGGCAAGCTGAGTAATGGCCCTACCAGATGTCCACATTTGGAACCTGTGACTCTGTTACCTGACCTGGCAAAAGGGACTTTGCAAATGTGATTATGTTAAGGGTCTTAGATGGGTAGATTATCCTGGATTATCCAGGTGGATCCTAAATGTTATCACAAGGGGCCTTGAAGAGGGAGGCAGGAGGACCAGAGTCTGAGAGGGAATGTGATGACGGAAGCAGAGAGACAGAGATGCGATGACAGGAGCAGAGGTAGAAGTGATGCATCTTGAAGATGGAGGAAGGGGCCCAAGCCAAGGAATTCAGGCAGCCTCTAGAAGCTGGAAAGATAAGTGAACAGATTCTTTCCTAGTACCTCCAGAAGGAACACAGCTGTGCTGACACCTTGATCTTAGCCCTGTAAGACCCATTTCAGACTTCTGACCTCCAGAACTGTACAAGAATAAATCTGTGTTGTTTTAAGCCACTGAATTTGTGGTTATTTGTTACTGCAGCCATAAGAAACTTGTACAGGAGGATATAGAGACACAGTTGTCCTAGCCCAAGACAGGGCAATGTCACAGGCAGACCATTCTAGCTCCAGAGCACCCTGTGGAGGTGAGCCACTGCTGTGATTGGTCCTGTGTCAGAGTCTGACTTTCCCTCTGCCCACTCCTGCTTCCTTCCCGTCCCTTCCACAGGTTTTGATCCCAGGGACACCCCGTAACATACATGCTGACTTTCAAACACTATCTCTGAGTCAGCTTCCTGGGAAGCCCATGCTGTGTTGATAGGTAGTGTTCCATAGTGATCCAGAACTTGAGCATTGGGTCAGTTTGTCCTGGCTTCCCAGCTTGGTAACCTTGGGCATGTTGTCTTGCCTCTTCAAGACTCAGTCTCCTTGACTGTAAAATGAGGATTAAAAACTCCTACACAGAGGCTTGTAGTTGGGATTCACTGAGACCACATATGGACCATGTGGCACAGAGCCTGCCTTGAAGTAAGTTCTTGATAATATTCTTGATGCAACTGGTGATGGTGCTGATGATGGTGAAATTGACACTGATGGATGTCATTGATGGTGAGAAAGATGGTAAGAGTGAATACAATGACTTAAGGACACCATGGACTTATGGACAGGACTATGACTTACAGAAGACAGTCTGTGTAGAAAGTTCATATGTTGCTCAGCTATTAGCACCCAAGAGGGTCAGGGAGAAAATACAGAGCAAAGACCTTTTTAAAGCTGATTTTCCACCCCCCCACCCCCCACCTGACTCTAGAAAGAGAATTCTGAGTTTGGGGTTGAATTCTAAACTCCATGCTGGAATCCAGATACACCTTGAGCACCAGGCTCCCGACTGGGCATTGGCCCACCAAGGAACTATTCCTAGGGTTCATTCTGGCCTTAATTTCTAAGTCTTGACTTTGCTGTTCCAAGGATTAGGCTCTGGGACTTTCTATACGAGGAGACAGGTAACCTCTGTTGGGGCTGGGGGTATTGCAGATCATGTCCCATCTCCCCCAGGAGAACCCAAAGCCTGTGCCTGACACTGAAAACAAGGGACATGTGAGGACCATACAGAGAGGAGACAGGAGATAACTTTTAAATGATTATCTGAGTTTAAATGATATCTTTTTTTTTAACTTGAAAAGAAGCAGAAGTTATATTCATGGATTACAACTGTTAAGTCCCCTCTCCTGCCCCTGAAAAACAACCCTTTGAAGAGCATAAAAAACGACTCTCCTGCTTTTGTTCCTTACCTCGGATAGTTCAGCCCGTCAGGAAATCACAAGTTGCAGGCTAGCTGCTGAGGATGCTTTGAACAAAAACTGCCACAAAAGTGCCAGAGGACCCAAACCTGGACCTAATTCATAGTTTGCAAGTCCTCAGCAAGAAGCTGGCCAAACAATTCCAACTAAATTAAACTCCATAGTGTCCTCCTGGGCTGGGCCTGTGGGTGCTAAGCCCCAGCTGTCAGCCTAGCTTCATGACTGAAGATAAATCACTGCAGAAAATGGACTATAATGAAAACACTGACAGACCCTTCAAAGTAATGGAGCTCGCGGGTTTCCTTTTTGTTACATTTTGTATATTATGCAATTACTGCCTTGAAAATGGCCTTTTTCTTCATTCTGAGAGTTGTGTCCTGATTTCAGAACAGGGGCTGTGGGAGTTGAAAGAGGGCTTTATGCTTGGGACTGTAGGTATGCTGGATTCAGCCTGAGCCAGACCTCTTGTTGACAATTGCAGCAATTTTCTATTTCATGAAGGCTGGAATTGGCCACATCTAATCATTAGAATCACTGTGTCAAAGGCTGGACAGTGCAAACAGGTCAGACATCCCTCCCATCAGCAGTTGAGTAGTTCACATCCAAGAAATAGATTATAAGCTGCCTTCCTGTTCTGTAATAAGGGGTGTAACTGAACAAAGAACAACTATACAAGGATGCCTACTGAGGTGGCCATGGCCAGGGCCATGGTGAGGTTAGGATACATTTAGTACCATTAGGGAAAGGATTCAGGCACAGCAGATACTGGGTCAAGTGATAGCTGGGATTCTTCTTTAGGACTTGTAAGTCCTTAAGAAGTTCCTGGCCACTGCGCCTCTCTGACCTGCCTCTAGCTTTCCTAACTACTCCAGTCTCTGGAAGCATCTAAATCAGCATGAGGGCTTCCTGTTGGAAGCAAGTGAAAATGTGTCCCTGAGGAAGTATTGTATTGGGAATCTTTCAAAAGACAAACCTCCTCAAGCTGACTTGAGTTAAAACGGAGAATGTATTGGACCACATACATGTAAAATCCCTCCAAGTTCAGGTATGGTTGCATGCAGAAGGCCAACTGGTATCCTAGGGTATCCCCATTCCTCCCCTTCATGTTGACTTCATGTCCATATGGTAGCCCTGGGAAATTCCAGGCTGACATGTTCTCAGTTCCAGTGGAGTAAAAAAATGATATATTTCCAAAACCGCGACCCACTGAACTGACTGGGTCATGGGCATTACCCTGAACCAGTCATTATGGCCAGGGAGATGCAATGTGCTGACTGCCCAGGCTTGGGGTGATGCCTATTTCTGAGCCACTGTCAGTTGCTTAGCAGAGCCCAGGCTGTTCCTCCTCCTGGAATAAGTGTGGATGTCAGCCTACTTTGGGACACAGATAGGGTTAAGAAGAGTGGTTTGCCAAGAAAATAGTATGGTTAGTCAAAGAACTAGGGATTGGATGCTAGGTAGGCAGAGGCAAAGTTCTTCCCTGTAAATGACACCAGTCTGTAGAAGGAGCTGGGTGAATGTTTATATGATTTTCTCCTCAATCAGAGTTAGGCACCCTCAGTTTTGGATACTTCTCAGATTGCCAGGGCTACCTCTCCTTGCTTAGTCAGCCGCTTGGCAGTGTTGCTGAGAATGAGCTACTGTGGGGCACGGGATATGGATTTTTAGCAGCTGCCAAAGATCTTTAAGATGAAAACTGGAAAGGCGGGAGAGTTAGCGCCCTAAGAGGTGCACTTTGATGAGAAGGAAATGAGAGATATTCAGAAGCAACTGGACAGATACATTCCTGCTCCTTTTCCTTCTCTGTGAACTCCATTCCATAAAATCCTTCTAGAAAACTCTTGGGTTCCGAGTGAACACACCTGCTAAGAGACCTGTGTATTAGATTTCTATTGCTTCTGTAACAAATTACCACAAACTTAATGGCTTAAAGCAATGTAAATTTATTCCCTTACAAATCTGGAGGTTGTAAATATAAAATGGGTTGGCGGAGCTGCATTCCTTCTGGAGGCTCTGGGGAAAACCCATTTCTTTGCCTTTTTCAGCTCCTAGAGGCTCCTGCCTCCCTAGCTCATGGTCCCCATGTCACTCTGATCTTTGCTTCTGTTGCCACATGGCCTTCTCTGACTCAGACACTCCTGCCTCTGTCTTATAAGGACTTCTGTGATTCCACTGGACCCATGAAAATCATCCATGACACTTCCCAAGATCCTTGGCTGATTCATACCTATAAAATCACTTTTGCTTTCTCAGATAACATATTCACAGGCCTGGGGACTAGGATATGGACATCTTTGGAAGCCATTATTCAGCCAACCACAGCTTGTGATGGCTCTTTGAGGCTCACTGTGTATCCCTGGCCAGTGTAGGCCTGCATTGCCTCATATTACTTTTTCCCTTGCTTCACTTCCCTTTTCTTTCTCACCCTTATCCCCTGGGCTTGCATATCCCAAGTAATCTTTTGCTTTTTGCTCCAGGCTCTGTTTGCAGAAGGACCTGGGTGAAGGAAGCCTCAGTGGACTCACATGGTCCCCTTTATGTCCCTCTCTTGCAGCCTATCACCCACTGCATGACCGCTTGTCCATTTCCATGTCTAGACAAGAAGCTGCAGGGAAAAGGAGCTGTGTCTTCCTCATCTGTAGCCTCAGCCTAGGGAGGGAATCCAGTAGGTGCTCTATTGATGAGTGAGTGATGTGAATGATGAGTGAATGATGAATTAGCCTTTCAACTATCCTGAAATTCTTGGTTTAAAGCTTACTTGCTCTGGAAATGTGTCTACTACACTTCCCCACCGCTGCTTGGTATGTGTATACAAACTTCATGCTTCAGTGAGTTTTAATTGTGCACATTTGTGCTCAAGGGCAGAGTTAAGAAAGAGAATTAGGTGTACATAAATATTTTTAAAGATCTAGGATAAAGCTCTGACTCTGCTTTTCCTGACTAAAATAACCTTGGACTAGTCACTTTACCTCTTTGTACCTCAGTTTCTTTGTCTGTGAAATGGTACTAACAATTACATTTAAGCCATAGACTTGATGAAATGATTAATTCTGATGATATATGGAAAGCATTCAAGGCAATATAATTCTATAGTTTCCCAAATACCTGATTTCAAGGACTTATTCATAGCCCTTAAATTTCATAAAGACTTTCTTTATGAGTGTCCATTTCTTCAGCAATATTTTCCAGGTGAACCACTTGACGGGCCCTTTCGCTTAGTTGGCTGACGCCATCCACAGCTCTTTCCTTTATGCCACCTTCTAGCTAGAGGTAGCCATGTGCCAGTGTTTTGAACAACTAGATACGAGCCAAAACCTGTATGGTGGGGCTTTCCAGAAGGCTTTTCTGTTCTTTATTAAAAGACATTGGAAAAGACCATCAGCCTTTGCCTCTCTGTTTTCTTCCTGTGTCCTGTAGAGGTAATACCTGGAGCTCCTGCAGCCATTCTGCAACATGAAGCAATGAGCATAAGAAAAGAGAATGAGAACCTCAGAGAATCCTGACCTTGATTGATAGTGACCCATGAACCAACATTGGCAGCCTCCTGCCTCCAGACTTCTTATTTGTGCCTTTTCAAGGATGACAGCAGAAATGTGGAGAAAGGGAGAGGAAACATGAAAGTAGCCAAAATGGGGAAAAAGGAAAAAAAAATAGTCAAAGAGATCAGCATCTCTTTGGATTTTAAAGAATTACAGAAATGAAGCCGGGGCTCAAAACCAAAACAAACCTATACCTTTCTCTCACAGTGGACTGGAAGTGACTTGAAAGTAGTGAATGTGTAAATCTGGTGCTTGGTGTCATCTGTACCTGGTATCCTGCCTGGCAGAGTAGGTGTTTGTTGAACAAAGGGATCTTTCTTTTCACCTCTTTTAACTTTGGCCAAGTCTATCTGGCTCATCAGAGCAGTTGTGATGACAGTTGTTTGGTGGGTTTTCAAACACTATACTATTGAAGTATAGCACACAGCCTTAGGGGGTCAGGCAGGCAATTGGACAACTGAACTTGGCTAGCCAGACCTGTGTTAGCAAAGCTCACACATTTCATCTAAATCTTAAAGAGGAAGGATTTTCTAAGCACTTGCTCCAATATGTGATTCTCCTTGGAAGATTTAGAGTAAAGGGCCAAATTTAAGGTTGTTAGGAGAAGCTCATTTATTAAAATTCTGTCCCAAGGATCATACAGTCCACTGAGAAACATACACATGGTCAACAATTTTCAGGATCCTACCTAAGCCTCCATCCTAGACACCAGTTGCAGCTGCTAGCACCTCACCTTGTCCATGGAACCCCTCCTTACTGTGGCCTCCCAAAAGGCAGGGCCAGGGTCCAGCTGGCCTTGGAACAACTCATTCCATAGCATAAACTCTGTACCTCATTCATAACTGGGGTGCACAACCAGTCTGTTAGAGTAAAAATCAACCCTTGGGCATTTATCTTCATAATCTCTCATGGAGGAGAAGCAAAAGCAAGAGAACATGTTCTTGAGTAATTTATTCTGTTCCCTGACATTGATGAAAGGGATAAAAATAAATCAGTGTTTCTACTTAACTCATTTGAAGGACAAGCCAAAATCACACCATTAAAAATTAACATGTAAAACAGATTGTACATTACTAGGGATGACTTCAGACCCAAAGTAGAATAATTGGCCAAATGAATCTACAAAGTGTTGGATATGATGAATTCACTCTTATTTCCAGTGGTTAAGAAATAAAAGAAGACAGATTATCTTCATTTCAGGCCAGAAAGACTTGAAGAAACAGGTCAGCACATCTTATTTGAATTAAAGGATGCACTAGGGAAAAGGCTAAGGCCAAAAATGTGGGATTTTCTGGGGCATTGAATTCATCACTGAGCACAATCCACCAGGTCCTGTGCAATTCATGTTAAAATTGCCAGTTGTTTCCTTCTTGGAACCACCTAAATTCTAGGTTGGAAAGTTGAGCCATCTGTTAAATTTCTGATGGCCTAAGTAAGTTATTCAGTGCCCATCATATACATCTGTTGATACCATCTATAAATGTGAGATTCATCCATCCATCTATGCATCCGTCAGCCAGGAAGCACTTATGGGGTACCTGCCTGGGCTGGGCCCTGTGCTGGGGCAGAAGATACAACGATGGATTAGACGGAAACTTTGGTTTCAAAGAAACTAGTCCAGTATGTGGCTTTAGAGCAGAGTTTCTCAGTTTCCACACTATTAACATTTTGGGCTGGATAATCCTTTTTTTGTGAGGGGTGTTGTGTGCATTATAAGATGCTCAGAAGTGTGCCTAACCTTTATCCACTAGATTCCAGTTAGTACCTAGCTTTCCAGTCATGATTACCAAAAAATGTCTGCACACATTAACAAATATCCCCTGACCAGGCAGGGAAAAATTGCCTCCAGTTGAGAAGCATTGCTTTAGAGTCAGAAACATAGCTTCTCTTCCTGCCTTGACGTATTACTAATTGTTTATTTAACTAATTTTTATTTAACTTTTCCTTATGCCCTGCACCTAACAGTTTCTGGCACAGAATAGGTATGTGATAAATGGTTACAGGTTAAGTGAATGAATGAATGTATATATCTGTTAAGACCAACTTATCTCTAAGGAACTGGCATACTATTAGAAGGACCTTGAGTCTTGGCATACACAAAGCCAAGCAAGCAATATTTCAATCAAAATATGCCATAGCTAAGCAGGGAGAAAAAAAAAACCCTACTTATGGGGTGTTTAGCTGTGTAGGCCTGATAGATAATTGAGCGGCTGGATTTTTCAGTTTCAACAGATTGGTTTGCCATTCTGTAGCCACAATAACAGAGCAAACTAACAATCATGTCTATGTTTAATTTTCTGGAGAGTGCTGCATCGCTGAGGCTCACGGTCTGGCCAATTAAATGTGGCCGATTGGCACTCCCACACAAGTTTGGGGGCATTTAAAATAACTCTCTGTAAAAGAAAAAAAATCCAAGCTGCAGAGAAAGTTTTAATTCTCCCAGGATTTCATATTTCAAAAGTAGGCTTGTGATGGTAAGATGGTTCTGGGTGACAGAGACTAGATAAGCCATCCATTTTGAATGTATTGGTGTCAAACTGAGTGTCAGCTTTGTGGCTGGTGATTATGTCTATCAGTGGAATTGGATAATTTTTTATATTCAAGGAAATCATCAAGCTTCCACTCATGCAGGGGCTTAGCTTATGAGACTCTTGACCATGATGTCAGCCATTCAGAGGAAGCCATGAGTGTCACTCACCAAGCTTTCTTTACTGCCTAAACTTAAATGAGGGGTATCTGATAGAAATGGAGGAATATTCCCTTACCTTTTTTATTCGCAAATCTTACAGATGCAATTCATGTAGGTTCATATGGGGGACACTGTTTTTATTATATATTGCCACAAAAAATGCTGAGTAACAACCAACCATAAAGCATCATTGGCATATGGCAATAACATTTGTTTAGCCTAGAAATCTAAAGGGTTTAGCTGATCTCAGGTGGACTCAGTTGACTGGGAGGATCATGTGTATCTGGGGTCAGTTGCAGGTTAGCTAATTGGCTCTGCTAATTGGCTCTGCTAATCTTGGCTGGGCATGCTCATCTTCTGGAGGTTGAATGACTGTTGGTTGATTTAGGATGGTCTTGGCTGGCATAACTGGGATGATTTTCATCGTCCCAGAGGCTAGCTGGAAAATGTGCTTGTAGCAGTGGCAGAGATACTTGCCTAATATCCCATTAGCCACAGCACATCACATGGCTGAGCCCAGAGTTAAGAAATCAGACAGGAAGCACTGCCCAGAATAAGAGGGTCCTGCAAAGTTCATAGTCAAAGGTGTGGGTATCAAAAGGTCTGACTAATTCAAATTGATTAATGTATCAATGTACTACAAAGGCAAAACTCCAGGAAGTATGGGGCTTGAAAATCAAGCTAAATCTGAACAAGAAGGGTCCCTAAAGAAATGTTCAGAGAAGGGCAAAGAGGAAAGAGAGAGATTCATGACTTGGGGATGGCTCAGCACATAGCTGCTATTTGGGTTCTATTTTATCTAGTTAGGAATAGTGTCTACAAACTGGAAAGGAAAGGGTATCACAAGTATGAATAATATAATTCAGGTGGGGAGGCAGTTAGCTCCCTATAGAGTCCAAATTTGTAGTCTTGTAGGAGTTCCATCCCAGCCATTGAAGGGCTTGACCATAGAACTGCTGACAGTGATTGTGAGGCACCATGGGAAAATGATAGACTTCCAAAGAAGGTAGGTTGGTTTTAAATGGCTGACCCTTGACATTTGAAAGGAATGTCTCCCTAAGACACCTGTAAATTTCTCAATTCACAAGTACACTGGAGTATATAATAACCCCCTAAAATGCAATCAGAATAACTAAAAATGCTGAATATCATAGTTCTAAAGTAATTTCTAAGTTGGTTAAAATAAATTCCTCTTAAATCATGATTGTACCGAGTATCACATACTTCTTACCTATGTCCTCTCATAATAGTATTTATGTATTAACATGGTAATGATGGAAGTTCATATTTATTTATTTGCTTCTTTGTGTCAGACATTGTCCTGATCTATTTACATCCATGGTCTCATTTTGTTCTTATAGCAATCTGAAGACATGGGCACCATCATTACCATTTTAATAGATGAGAAAATGGAAGCTCAGGGAATCAAGGCTTGTACTCAGTCTTGACTGATGACTTCCTGTGCTCTTAATTCCCTCACACTGGCTACCTCTTGAAAATGATGAGTTGTAATAGGATGAAATAGAAGTGGAATTCCAAGTAAAAGAATCAGTAGTGCAAGTAGAAGACTGGGAAACCCTGGCTTTCCAGCAGTTAATGTGAATGGATACTTTAGGACTTTTGTTGACCGCAGGTTCAGTAGGAATTAACAGAGGGAAGCTGCTGTCAAGAACATACAAGGAAGCCTTGATTCCTTTGTAGGGAGGTGTGTTGTTCCATCCACAGGAATTGTGGCCATTAGGGAATTTGATTTCATTTACTAGTAATTATTAGATTGATTAAATAACTGCATCTGTGGCTCTTAAGGTGGAACATTTTAAGAAGGTCATTGACAGTGTAGAGTGTGTCCCCTGAAGGAGAATTAGGAGGGTAAGAGTTGTGTGAGACCATGATACACGGGAATGGATTTAAAGAATGGAGTATAAGTAACCTTCTACAAAGAAGACTTAGATGTTATATGGAAAACGTTGTTCAATTACTTGAAAGGATTCCATATGGAAGATGACACAGTCTCATGTAATACTGACCCAGAAGTCACGGGTAACAGTTACATGATCTGTTGGGCCAGTGGTTGCAGTCTGGATTGTGAGTTGAGTTGAGGTGTGGTAAGCTCCATGACTCTGAAGGAGTGCAGACAGAGGTGACTCCTTAGAAGGGGCTGCTGCCCTGAGGAGGTCCTTTCCCCCATACTGACTTCTGAAATGCTGATTCCATGGCTTACGGAGCAAGCCAGAGTACATACTGAGTTTTCCTATGTGCTTGGCCATTATGATATGATATAGTTGGGAAAGTGGTACTCCTGCTCATGAAACAATGCATGAAAATAGTATTTTAAAGGGAGAATGTTTATTCCTCATGCCTGATGTTTCTCTTTATTTGGAGGGAACTCCATTAGTGTGACACCCCTGGTCTCTCTCTGCTGGTCTGCTCATTCCACACCATTGAAGGGTGAGAGAGAAGTGACTTTTATACTATACAGCTTAGGAATAATAAACTTGGCATTCTTGGCTCAGAAACTCCCTCTTCTCTCCTGGAAGTGAACTACCTGAAAAAAGCATAATTTCTCTACTCTTTTCCAGGCGTAAACATTCTGTTCATGTCCTCATGTTGGGAGGCTGTCTGAGTTCAGTGTTGCCATTACTATGCAAATAAATTGATCAGGTTTTGAGGTTTAGGATTAAGAATTGGATTTGTTTTATCTTAAGCAGCATCTTCCAATTTAGGCCTGTTTGGGAGTAAAGAGGCTATGGTGGCTTCCATCTTTCACTCTCTTATCTCATGTCTCACTTTTTTTGGAACTCAGGAAAAGAAGGGTAACCACTGAGCAACCCAACCAATATGAAATGGACTATAAGACATTGAAATACCATTATTGGGTGTTTCTTCTCTGAGCCTCAAGTCTTTACTCACACTATCTCCTCTGAGCATGCCAACTATTATCTCTGTTATTACCTTTCCCAGTTGACAGATTGGAAAACTGAGGCTTGATCAAGTTAGGAAGTAAGAAAACAAATTTCAGCCCATGTCTGCTTAAATTTAAACTCAAGTCTCTCTATTAGTGTACAGTGAAGAGAAAGGTTTTGATCTACAGAGGATATTGGCAGTCAGAGAAGAGAATGACTTTTGGGGCCATCCAGGAGGTGAGAAGAACTCTTCTGGGCCTTTAGGTGGGAAAAGATGCTAATGGAGGAAGAGAAAAGAGTTTGGATGTTCCAAGGATACAAGCAAGAAGGAGTATTCTCTCCCAAGAGTGACAGCAGTAGGATTATTGTCATTATTGTCATTGTCAGCTTCATCTTCATCATAAAAGCCACCACTTACTGACCTTTTACTCTGTATCAGGGACTGCTCTAAGCACTTTACTGCTGTTATTCCATATAGTTTTTAACTGCTTTGACATTCAGTAAATTGCACATATGTAAAGTGTACAATTTGATAAATTTTGACGTATGAATATGCCTATTAAACCATCATCACAGTCAGGATAGTGAACATATCCATTACCCCAAAAAGTTTCCTTAGGCCCCTTTCTAATCCTTCCCTAATTCTCCTTTCTCCTGGTCCCCAGTTCTGTCTCCACACAACCAGTGATATGCTTTCTGTCACTAAAGTTGCATTTTCTAGAAGGTTATACAAATGAAATCTTATAGTATGTACTTTTTTTCTGGTATTGCTCTTTTCACCTAATATAAGTATATTGCGATTCGTCCTTGTTGTAGTGTATATGAATAGCTTATTCCTTTCTGTTGCTGAGCAGTGTGCCTTTGTATGAATATAACACAATTTGTTTATCCATTCACATGTTAGTGGCTATTGGAATTGTTTGTAGTATTTGACTATTGCACCTAAAACTGTTATGAACATCTGTGTGCAAGTGTTAATGTGCACAAATGCTTTCATTTCATAGCCTATACTTAATTCTTACAACAAACAAATGTATAGTACTATCAGAATCTCCATTTTATAGATGAGGAAGCGTAGGTCCACCAAGGTCAATTACCCTGCCCAAGGCCAGTGGCTAATTTGAGGCCAGTTCTGTCTGACAGCCTCATGCTCAGAATTCTCATGCAATACTACACCCTCATGCTGAGAGGAATGCCTTCACTTGGAAAAATGAAGACATTTATTTTTTTGCTATAAGAATGTATTTTTCAGCCTATCTCTACTCCCTGTCATGGTTATCCAGATTGGCTGCCGCACCCAGGCTCTCAGAGGGCAAGATGATCATGCCTACTGAGTTTTTGGTTTACCCATCAACAGGAGATAAGAAGTCCTACCAGGAGCCAGGACATTTTCTGTCAAGAATATGAGATTATATCTTCATTTACGGAGTAACTTTTAGACCCTGAAAATGAGAATTAAAAAAAGAAAGCAGATAGCAAAACAGAATGCAAACATCCTTGTGCATATTCACAATCCAAGAGCTGAGGATTTCGTGGATAAAATTAATCCATAAAAAAGAGCTCAGCTGCAGAATTACAGTCAGAAGTTTTAGGAGGTTCAATTGCTGCTGATCTCCTGGGGCTGCAGGCCAGCATTTTCAGAAAGCCCTGCCCACATTTCTCCATATGAATCCAGGCATCTGGTCTGGGCCTTTGTCCTGTGCCCCTTCCTCCTTCTGCTTCTCCAACTGATTGATTCATTCATGTGTTGAGCAGCTACTGTGTGCAAGGGGGCAGTGTGAGAGAAGATTCAACAGTCCCTGTACCAAGGGACTTACAGGCTGGTAGGCGAAGACTTACAGGAGTCAGGTGCTTTACAGGGCAGTGTGACAACTGCTTTTTACAGAAGGGTACCTGAGGGACACTGGGAACACTAAACAGGGAGAACTTGAGAGAACAGGGAAGGCTTCCCAGTGGGTGAGTCATTTAATTATTTAACATTTTTCTTTTATTATGATAAGTGGTACAACCGGTGATGTGCTGGTAAATGTTGGACAGTTTTCTGGGAAAAACAATATGTATATACATAAAATAAACATATATACAAATACTTATTATAAAGTTAGTAATATAAGAAATATATAGCATATAGCTTACAAATAGTAATAAAATGTACAATATTCTTTACTATAAATTTCATGTATATATGGCTAATTGATTTTCACAGAATGTTTTTACTGATTTTTGCCAAACTCTTGCATCCTTTGCCAGCCTGTGGTTGTATTCAACAAACAAATATACTTCTACATGACTACTGGTTAATATTTTCATTTACGTTAACAAAGAAATAAGGTAGTGTTATAATGTTATGTAAGACAAAAGTGAAGCAATTAAAACATGTCAGAACTTCATTTCTTCATCAATGATGTGGGGCACGTGTTTGCTGAATCAGATAATAATTTTTGATAACTCAAAGAATATTTTCCATGTTCCAATGTTCCATGCTATTCACATTGTAACAGCTACAGATACACCCACTTTTCTTACCGAATTGGTTGCCTGGACTCATACCGAGGTCCTAGCCTCAGCTGAGACCCTTTGTCTTGGCCAGGGAGGTTCTTTTTCTGCTCAAATTTGCATAGCCAATAAAGAAAGCAATGCTGAAACTGAAACAACACAAGCTTTATTCAAAGGTGAAAGAACGAAGAAAACAAATCAACTTAACCTGATTTGGGCTGAGACTATATATATATATATATATATATATATATATATGGGTTGAGGTAAAAGGGAGGGAGGAGTAATCATGACTTATCTGAGAACAGAGGTGTGGTTTGGATCCAGAACTGAGACAACACTCCTTTTCAGTCCTTGTATGAGCTTCTTCCGGTTGTTGTTGTGGCAAGTGGCAACTGTCAATTTTCATGGTGCTGGTGGGTGTCGTCAGTTAGCATGCTAATGTATTACAATGAATGTATAATGAGGCTCAAGGTCTACTAGAAGTCAAATCTGTCATCTTGGACCTAGCTGGTTCTAACCAGTTCTTATTTTTTCTTTGTACCTTCCTCCTGAAACTTGGGTAAGAGCAGTTGGTTTCCATTCCAGGGAGGTGCAGGATTATGATTCTAGGGCAATAGCCTTGGTAACACTTTTAATTTTAATCTACATTATGAACATTTTCTCCATCAATTTCTTAAATCTAGACAATCATCAAAGCCATAAGTTGAGATCTGGCTTGTAGTGTTTGCCAGTTTTTGTGGTGTAAATACTCCCACCATGGCTGATTTCAGACTACCAACGTGATGTCACTAAACATGGAGCTGAAAAGAAATGTACAGTCACACCCCATAATACAATATTTCTACCATACCGATACTGTAGGTATAAATAGCCTCAAGAGCATAGATGACAGTAAAAATAGTAAAATAACTAAGAAGTGATAAGTATTGTCTACTTAACACCTTTAAAGAATATAATTTATTTAATTAAAAGTTTATATAATTTAATTTTTAATAATAGCTAGATTTAACAACCGTCTTGCAAAATTCCTGAATATTTAACAATTGAGAGTCAGTAGGGCCACACAACTAGACACGTTATAAAGGGTAACTATTTCCCCCTTCTCTCTGTCCTCCCACCCTATCCCATCCTACTGAGGTGTATGCTGCTTTCCACACCCTTCTCTTTATATCAGCAAACAAATGTGAGCATATGCATAACATATACAAGACTAGAGGGGAGTTGGCTGTGTCTCTGTTGACTGAGTAATATTATACCATAAAAGTTACTGTCAGGGATGGAGCTCTAGGAAGTAAATTGTATCAAGTGATAGTTTTTTATTGTCCAGCACATACATTTATAAAAACCTATTTATGTCGTGCACTGGTTTGCTGATGTTGTTAGGTGGGCTCATTTTGCTCTGCCATCTCTCTCTCCAGCTCCACCTTAGTCACCTCCAGCACTCTACCCTAATGACCCTCCCCCACATTATAAATCCATGCTAATAGTCTGTTGCATATTTTTATACATTTATCCATTTTTACATAATTATACCTATACACATATGCATAGGGTTCTAAACTGTTTCGTTATTAAAACATGGTATTATAACATGCATACTTCCTTGTATCTTGCAGTCTACAATAGTTCTAATCTCAAAAAATTGTTCTAAATCTCATTTTTCATTTATTTGGCTGCATAATGTAATATAGTCCATGGTATGATTGTACTATAATTTAATATATACTGTATTAACAAACACTTACTGTTTTCAGTAATTTTCTCCTCTTTGAAGAATGTTATAATAAATGTCCTTGAACTGTCTATCTTTAGATACTGAAGCTTTTGTTTTTGTAGGGCAGAATAGCAGGAATGGGGTTTCTGGATTGAAGGGTATGTGTGTTTTTAATATTAATAGATACATCCAGATGGCTTCCAGAGGCACTTCATATTTACACCAGTAATGAGAGAACTTTTCCATCAACCCCACCAGCAATAGGTCTTAGCTCTCTTTTTAATTTTTGCCTGGGACAGGAGTATATAGAAATAACTCATTGTTACTTTAATTTGCATTTCTCTGACTACCAGTGAGTTTGAATATCTTTTCATATGTTTATTGGTAATTTGGGTTTGCTCTTCTGTGAACTGCCTATTCATATCCTTTGTTCATCTTTTCTGTGGAATTGTTTCTCTTTGTCAATTTGTGAGAGCTCTTTGTATAGCATAGATATTAACCTGTTATTTGTCATCTGAATTACAAATATTTTTCCAAGTCTTTAGTTTCTCTGTAAACTTGTAAAATGTTATCTTTAGGTATGTTTAGGTAGTTTATGGTTTATAGTTATATAGTATGTACTTTGTAGTTAATATCTGTATAGAATAAATATACACTTGGTTTTTCCTTTAAAACATAGGGTTCCTCTTTTGGGTATGAAGAGCTTCCACCTCTAGGCTATAAACAGATACACATTTTCTTGGTTTTCTTTTTTTATATAACATTTTATATCTAGAAATTTTTAGAATCTATGTAAATTTGTTTTTTATATGGCATGAGATAATAGTCCAACTCCACAGTCCTTTAATTCAATAGCCATTTGTTCATGGCCATTTACTGAATAAGCCGTTCTTTCCTCATCAAATGGAGATATCTCTTTGGCCATATTCTAAAGTCTTATATTTACAGGGATCTATTTTTGGATCCTCTATTCTTTCCCACTGAATAATTTTTCTATTCTTATGCTAATATTATATTGATTTATTTAGAGTGGTTTGTAGTGTGTTTTGGTGTCTGGTAAGGCAAATCTCCTGTCTTTAGTCTTTGTGTGTGATATATATATATATATATATACACACACACACACACACACATATTTTAGTATTCTTGAGCATTATTTCATCTATAAGAACTGAAGTTTATTTTACCTTCAAGGAAAAGGAAAGAAAAATGCTATTCGTGTTTTAATAGCTGTATCATTAAATTTTATATATTTGTATGTATAATTTTGACACTTTTATGGTACTAGATCTCCCTAATGAAGAACATAGTTTCTCTTTCCATTTGTTCAAAATCTTTTTTATGTCATCCAATAAGATTTTATGGTTTTATTCATATAGGTCCTTTGGCTCTCTTGTTAATTTTTCCCCCATTATACATTTTTTTTTTACTATTTCCATTTTAAATACTTATTGCTAGCATACAGAGAATCTATTCCCCCCCCAATTCTTCTTATACTCTTGAATCTTATCAAATACTCTTCTTAATTGTAGAATTAAAAAAAATAGCTTATGTAGGTATTATACATATGTCATCAAATCATCAGCCAAAAAAAGAGAGTTTTACCTTTTCTTTTCTGGCTGTAGGTCCATTATTTACTATTCTTAACTTATTGCATTGGTTAGAACCATTTAGACCATGCTGACCAATTTGTTAGTGATGGTGGGCGTCTCTATCCAGAGTGATTTTTACAGAAATTTTTTCGTCTTTTAAAATTTGTTAGTAATTTCTGTTAAAAAGTATTTATCATATTTAAAGATTTCCTTTTTTAAAACATTTCCTTTTGATTCCTATTTTACTTAGAGTATGTATTAGAAATGGTTGCAAGAGTATATCAAATGCCTTTTCAGCCTGTATTAATATGATCATAGAGTTTTTCTCCTTTATCATTGATGTAATGAATTGTGGGAATAAGTTTTCCTGTAACACAAATTGAATCTCTTGGGATGGAGAGGATTCCTCTTGGTGGGAAGGAGAAAAGCATATCAGACATAGGTGGAAAATACTGTTAAGGGAAAACAGGGAAGTTATGGTTAAAGCTAGACATAAAACAAAGCTCTCCAGGGTCTGAAGAGCAGGCAATCCACCATGCAAAGCGGGTAAATGAGAACACTCAGGCTGTGAAGACTGAAGTTCCTGGGACCCAGGTGGCCATAGGATATGCTGGGGTAGCTGTCAATGGGAGTGTTTTCTGCTGGAGGCAGGACAGGATGCGGTACATCCAGGAACTGGATAAAAGTTCATTAGTAATGGAGAAGCAGGAAACACTCCAATGATGAGTGTGAGCAAAAGATCCAGATATTTAGTCAGAAAACACAAGCCCATGGGGAAAGAAAGTAGACAATTCTTTGGCCACTAAGGATGGCAAAATGTATCTACTGCTCAGTGTCAGGTAGATAGGGGGTTAAAAACTGGAGATGTAATGACATGAAAGACAGAAGTTGTTTCTTGTGAGTGAACCTTTTAAACTGTGTGATGTTTATGAGCAGATACTACCTTTTAACTATTTTCCGTGCTCAGAATAGAACATCCTACCCAGAAGGTGCTGAGTAAGTGCTTAATGGAAGCAGGTGAGCCCAAGTTGGACAACAGAAAGAAGAAAATGAGCTAGAAAGAGAAAACCACTGAACATCAAACATTGGCGTTTGAAGAAACTTTGAAAATGCACTCATTCATTCATTCATTCATTGATTTATTATTTCATATTTATTTGATACCTACCATGTATCAGCTGCTAGGCACTGGAATTGCAGTGATAAACAGGCCAAGGTCCCTGCCTTCATGGATCTTACTTTTCAGTTTGCAGTGAAAAAGATGATTACTAACTAAACAAATTAGACAATTACAGGCTTTAAGGAGTGCTCTAAACAGTGCTTTTTGAACTTCCATGTGCCCATGAGTGACAGGGAAGTCCCATTAAAATGCAAATTCTGATTCAGCAGGTCTGGGGTGAGGCTCAGATTCTGCACTTCTGACAGTTTCCCAGATGATACTGCTGCTCCTAATCCAGGGACCACATTTTGAGGGCTGGTAAGATTATGAGATAGAGAGATACAGATAGAGAGCAACGGGGAGGGGGATGCTTTGTAGATGTGGTGGTCAACAGAGGCCTCTCTGGAGAGATGCTTTTGAGTTAAGTTCTGCAGAAGCACGCAGATCAGGTCAAGAAACCAGTCCTGAAGACTCCTAGAGAGCATGTGGTGGTGTGACTGGTGGAACCAACTGTTGTCCTTGATGGAAATCCTGGAAACAGAAGAACTGATGATAAATAGAGGAGGATGATGTTGAGAAGAGGTGGACTTGTCTCAGGGCCAGTGGAAGATGTAAGTGGAGGTGCTTGGAAGGCAAGCCAGTAAGTAATACTCACCAGACAGAGGAAGACAAGGAGTGCAAAGTTGTGTCTCAGTCAGGGAGAGTGGGAGTCTCATTAACTAATTAAAAATACCACACACACACACACACACACAGAGCCTACAGTGTGTCCACACTGTAGAATACAATAGTGAATGAAACTATATTTGGGCCTTTTCCCATGGGACTAGCAGAATGACTGTTAGTGTGAAACTCTTACCCTGATCTGGGTGTGGAGGGAAAGCAGCGTGACTGAGAGACAACTTCCAGAGATGAGAAATGGCTCCACTAGGAGGGAACACTGAATGTGTCATCTAAGAGAGGAGCCTAAGGTCGCCAGGTCACACAGATAGGAAAGAATGTCCACACAAAAGGCTCTCAAGGAACTGGAGACACTAGTGCTGACCGAGCCCTAAGAATGGGGAGCACGATGCTAGATGAGGCTGGAAGGGTGGGGGCCAGTCCATGAAGGCTCTGTTTATAATGCTGGTGTTGGTAATGGGGCTGGTGTCCACTTACAGGCCGCCTCAGCTCTTAGAGCCAGCAACTGGCTGCCCTTTGGCAAATATGGCTCAACTCATTGGACATGTCAATCCTTGCTGTTTGGTTTCAGCAGGAACTTTGACTACTTGGGTGACAAGGAAAGAACTTTCCCTGGGGTCTGGGGGCAAAGTCATGCATAGTTAACTGTGACTGAGATGCACGTGTCTGCCGACATCAATGCTGGGTAGTTTGAAGAACCACAGGGTGAAGGTGAGCCAGCCTCTCTGCGACTTCTCCACCTCTGCCATCCCAGCTCTTTCTGCCTGACTCCATGGGTCCCACCTGCAGGGTTGGCTCTGCTCCCAGTTCCTTCTTTCTTGTGAGAGTGGAGCCAAATTGTACCACTATCTTTACATACTTTCTCCTTGGGTGCCACAGTGAGGAAGGCTCTGCTGCCCGCGCTCACTTTATACTGAGGTGAACTCACCCAATTAACAGGGCATTCAACCTTCGTTAAGTATGTATCGTGTACCAGGTGCAACACAGTAAGTAATTTCATCAAGAATTAGCTTCTTTAGTCTTCCTGGCAACCCTGAGACAGAAAAAGGGGAAGAGAAAGGAATAGTCAAAATAACCATGTAGCTTTAGTTAACAAAAACATTTATTCAACAAATATATATTGAGCCCCTTCCTCGTACCAGGTAAAGTTGACAACACTGGAGAGATATCAGTAGACATACAAACAAAAAGTCCTGTTGTCATTCTAGTTAGGAGCCCCCACTTTCTAGTTAGGAGATGGAGATTATGAATCAAAGAAGGAAGCAGATACAAGCCATATCAGAAGGTGATAAATGCCAACAAAGGCAAAGCAGGCAGAGGGAGAGTCAAGAAGGAGGGTTGCATAGACAGAGAAAGGCTCCGTGAGACTGAGACTTTGGAGCTGAGGTGAAAAAGAGGGGAGGGAGGGTGAGCGAAGGCCTGAAATGGGAGCCCCATGTGTGTCCAAGGATTTGTAAGAAGCAGGGTGTGGCTGGGGGTGGTGAGGGAAGGAGGCAGAGGCTGAAGTCAGAGGGGTGGGGGACTCCTTTGGAGGTTTTGGGTTGGGGCTTTGGCTTTACTCTGAGTGAGGTGAAAGCCACTGGGGGTTTGATCAGAGGGGTGATGACACTGGTAGCATTTTGAATACGTCTCTGTGGCTGCCTCATCAGGATGAAGGTAATAAGGGAACCAGGTGGAGAATAGACATGCAGGGAAACACCCAACTTCCACTTTCCTCCACTCTTGAATATGCTCGCGCTCCATCTACCAGGATTCTCAGGAGCTCGGGAGAGAGCAGGTTCATAAATAAAAATGGGCACTAGACCCCGGGCAGAGCAGCGGGGGCTGCACCCTCCCATCCCAGCCTGTGCTGCTCGCAGGCTCTCAGTGCCTGCACATCTGGGGCTTGTTGATAATGCTCTTGATTATCTTTGTTATCCCAGCCTCCTCTGAGTTTGTAGCATTTTCTATTTGCATACTTTCCCTGAGCTCTCTATGATTATCTTCCTATCTTTACAGTTTGCCCTGTTATTTAAATGAGCATGAGGTAGATGCAGAAATGACAGCTGGATAAGCATCCTGCTTCAGTGCTGTACCGAGGGTAGAGCAGAGAGCATGTGGAGCCACGGGCCTGCCATCTGCCATCCGGGATCTGTGCAGGTACCTGACTCCCTGCCCAGCCCCTTGCTGCCCTATACAAGCCCCACTGTCTTGTGTCTTCAAGTTCACGGTCGCATGGGGACTGTAATGGGAACATTAAACAATGACCACAACTGTCCACATGACCTCTGACTGGCAACTAATTTGTAGATGTACTGATTTTTTTTTTCTATTGGCTTGGAAAACTATCAATGAAATATCTGGGTTTCATTGTCCTCTCTCACTGCCGAAGTTGTTTGTTTATTTGTTTTTTAAACACACATAGATGATGCATTCATCAAATGCCTGGCATGGTACAGAGTACTTTGTCACTGTTTTTAGTACTCACAACAACTCTAGCGGCAGGAATTATTGTCTCATGTACCAGAACAAAGAGAGTCAGATGCAGGGAGGTGAAGACAATCACCACTGCCAAAATTTACAAAGCAGTTAAGTGGAGAAAGTGGGATTCAAAATGTGGTCTAACCTGTTCTTGAGCCTGTAGTCCATCTGTACTTCCTCCTTTTGGGGAGTGGGTAGAGGAGGGTGGGTGCGGGAGGGAGCTGAGGCTATACCCTAACTTTCCCAGCTTGGTCAGCAAGGAGGCCAGAAGGAGGAGGGGCTTGCCCACCTGTCCACTGCCACCATCTCTGCCTTGGAAACGATGTGTGTAGCAGGTTTTCTGCAGACAGGCAAAGACAGTATTATGCTGAACAACAGAATCTGGATCACAAAGATCTCAACTCATTCAACTGGAATAAGGAGTTGACTCTAGTGCAGTGATATTTAATCTATTTAGTAAATGCCCTGAGGTGGAAATATTAACGGACAAAACATAGGTGAAAGAAAATCCTGGCTTAGCTGGATGAATAATCAACAAATATTTACTGAGCACCTATTCTTTGCCTGGCATTAGGGTTATAGCAATAAACCAGTTAGGCACAATCCTTGTCTTAGGAGGCTGGTGTTCATGTGGGAGAGAGAAGCAAAACTGAGTAAACAAAAATGGATGGTAAGTCACCAGTGTGGATGCATGCTGCGATGGGATGGGGGCAGGTGTGTCAGGTGATGTGAGGGGGACAAACAGAAGAGGACCACTTAGTACTGGGGGCTTTGTAGTCTTGAAGCTCAGTGCATATTAGTGGCTTCCAAAGCCAGATCTTCAAAAGGGGGGCTAGAGCTCTCAGAAGTTTGCCTAATAGGGAAGGAGTTCTTCATACTTTTATGTAGTATATATTTATTGTTGACTACATAGCAGGTGCTCTTCTAGGTGCTCGGGATAGGGATTATATTCTAATGTGAGATAGAGACAATAAACAAACATTCAAGTAAATTTACATGTGATACTGGAAGACAAGTACTATGAAAAAACACTCAATAGGATAAGGGGTTAGAAGGTGACGGGGCTCTTTCAGGGAACATGGACAGGGAAGAAGAGCTCTCTGGGGACATAATATTAGAGTGGAGACCTGAATGAGCAGAGGGAGGAAACATGAGACTATATGGAGAGGATTTCTTGGCAGCAAGTGGAAAGGCCCTGGGGCATGAAATGAGTTAGAGGTATTCTAGGTCCAAGACAAAGCCTTTGTCACTGAAATGAAGTGACTGAGACAAAGAAAGTTGGGGAATAAGTCTGGGGAGCAGGTACAATGGGCATGGTGGATCCTGTGAGGACAGTGGGCATGGAAGTTTGGATTTTGCTGTAAGTAAGAGGAAAGGACAGTGCCATGGTTTCATTGCAGCTTTAAAAGACTCACTCTGCTGCTGTGTGGTGCATATGCTCTAGGGGCAAGGAGACCAGTTGTGAGGAGACAGTGGAGAGCGGGGCGTGGATGAGGCAGTGGATTAACAGCAACAATCCTTAAGTCCCACCCTGTGTCCCATGTGGCCCATGTGAGGCCTCACTGGGACACAAGCTACTGGATCGGGCTCCTTAAGGTTCCTGGGGCTAAACGTCACATACAGAACAACCTTCTTGGTCAAGAGAGATTTCAGGCTCTTGGTCACAGTGACTTTTGGTCTCAGCCCACGTAGTGCTGCTTATTTATAGCACTGCTCACCTCACATGTAGTTTTGCAATTAGACATATTCAAAGCAGGCCTTTCTCCTGATGTTCAGTCTGTGTGTTTTCTGCTTAGTTGCCATTCCTTCTGTTCTCCCAGTGGTATCACAGGGTTCCCCCTCCCCTAAATTCAGAATGAAGATGTCTGCTGACAGATTCCTAAAAGATACCTCAAGTGTGTCCAGGAGTCCCCAGAGGGTGTCCCGCATAGGCCCCATATGCAGTCTCACGCTGCTCTGCCAGGAACTGGACATCCTTATAACATCCGGGCCCCACACTGAGATCCTGTTTTCTTCTGCTGGAAAACAGAGCTCTGCCCTGGAGGCTGCCTCTGTCCCCAGGTGAAGGGCAAGAACCTACCTATCTTTCTCTGCACAGCTCTCAAGTCCCCGCTGGTCTGGCCAGTGCACACAGAGATGGGGAGACCAGCCTTCCCTCTGATCCTATGCTTCGTTCCTTTACTTCTGCCTGTGCCCCTGTCTCTTATGCAGGGACAGCATTGACTGCTGAATCCTAGGAGGAGGTGAGCATTATGCCATGCTTCTTTCAGGTACCTGACCCTCCGCCAGGTGTGTTCTCCTTCATTCAGGAGACCAACAGCATGTCAGTTCATAAGAAGTGTTGCCTGGGGACTGATTGTATTGTCCTGCCTCCATGTCCAGTTTTTCACTTAGCTTCATCTGAAACCCTCCAGCTCAGTATTTCTCTTTGGAGTCATTCATTTGGCGGTAAACTCAGGTCATTCAGTATTATTGATTATGTTTTTAGAGGTCCCTAACTTGACTACAAACACCTAGAGGGCAGGATCTGTCTTATCCGTCTTAATATCCCCAGGAGAGTTTAGCACCGTGACTTATTTATGGGGGGTGTTCAGTAAGTATATGCTGATTGACTGGCTGCTATGCCAGCCCCAGGAGCTGAAGAGCTCCTGGGAGGGTCTACGCAAGGACCGAGTGTTTGTCTCTCTGCCTATTTAGTTGTAACAATAGATCAAGGCAAGACTTCAATTATCCTTCACTTTCATTCCCAAACCCTCTTCTCTGTTGGTTCTATTGAAAAAGCCTTGTGACAGTGAGCAAGAGGCTGAGAGAGAAGGAATGCTTTCAGAGCCTTAGGAAAGCCGTGTAGCAGGAAGGACATATTTCAATGAAGTTATTTTCCACCAAGGCTAATATTGTGCTTCAGTACTTCAGGCTCTAGTGAGCTCATCAACAATGTTTGCCTTTAATTTTACCATTTGTACCCAGTCATATGTTACTTGCTATGTTTCTGTCTAGCTCCACTTTATCAAAGGGATCTTAGGGCTTTTATTGTCTTAGAAAAGTTGCTTTAAGATGGACGAGCATGGATATCCATCACTTTTAACTATCTCCATCACATTCTTCAATCGTCTGTTACAGGATAAATTGTTCATTTACTCATTAAAAAATGGGGGTTTTGTGATTGAATGGAGGGAGGAAATTGCATATTGGGTTGGGGTGTGGGAAATCTTCTGCCTGATTTACCCTGGGAGGACCCTTAGCCTTTTCCCAAAAGAGCACATGGCAAAGGCCTGGGAAGCCCATTGCTTGCAAGAGAGGAGAACCTGTGTTCTCAGAAAGGATTCCACACAGCTTTGTGAGAGGTTCTCAGTGCTGGGATGTGTTTTAGAATCAACCAGGAAAAGACTCTGGCACCCTACTTGCTCCTGTTAATTTAAAAAAGTCTCTTGACTGGGGCTTGTAAACTGGCATTGATGTGGTTTTAAAACTCCCCAGGTGAGTCTGATGTGCAGCCAGAGGGGAAAACTATTGACTGAAACCAATGATTATGGGGCAGTTTTGTCCCTAGCAAACATGTAGCAATGTTTAGAACAATTTTGATTGTTGGGGGTTGCTACTGGTATCTAGTGAGTTGAGGACATGGATATTGCTAAACATCCTGCAATGCTCAAGACAGTCCCCCACCATAAAGAGCAATCCAGTGCAAACTGTCAACAGTGCTGAGGGTGAAAAACCCTTCCCAGGAGTATTAGAAACATACACGCACACACACACACACATACACACACACACACACACACACACACACACACACACACACACACACACAGAGTTACTTGAGTGTAGATATTTTTGCAATTACATTATCTCCTATTTTTATAATGAATTGTTGTTCCCAAAGCAGTTTTACACACTTCACTGTATTTGATCTTACCTATGACCTTATAAAGGAAATATTATCACCATCTTGATTTTACAGATCAGGAAACTGAGGCTGAAGACAGTGAATGACTTCCCTAAGACCACACCATCTTCAATTCCTCAGTTAAGACTCTTTTCACTAGCTGAAATGCCAAATGTGTGCACATCTTCCTTGCCCCATGACCTTCTCAAGGGAAATGTTATAACTAATCAGTTTTCATTTCCACTGAGACAAGTGCGGCCTCAGAATCCTTCTCAACATGGCACTCCAGGTAGTCCCAGTTGATTGGGGTTGGCATGTGAGATGAAGCTTGTTTGTCATATAGCCTCTCCAACCTAAACACTACACCTTTCCCCGAATTAAGCCAATCTTGTTGAAAGAGACACGAAGGAGAGTACTTGAGAGTAGGAGGATCCTTGAATGGCACAGGTGTTCAGACAATCTGTTTGGGAAATTGCAATGTTAGCAGCATGCACTCCTGCCTGAGCCCATGAGGAAGCGACAGTCTCCCTTATATTTCTTTATAACTTTATTAGTGTGTTTGGCTTTCACCATATGCCACTAATTGATACACAAAGGAAGCACACACAGTTGTATTCTTCATTTGGTATAAATGAAATATTTAGGTTCTACTTGAGCTTGCTAGGATCTCCCTCTAAAGTCTGAAACATGAGATAACTACAAGAACGTGTTGAACTAGGATTCATGAAGTGGGCAGGGCAGGAGTCAGTGTGTGCTCAATTTGCAGAGTGAATAAGCTAGAGCTGGCAGCCCCTGCCTAAGCCCCGGGGAGAGTGAACTGTGGCATGTGCAATTAAATGCCTCATGCCTGCAGGAGAGCTGCAGTAGGAGGGGTGCAAGCAGAGGGAGAAAAGCCAGCCCATTAGAGAGTATCCCATCTCCCAGGCAGGCAGGTGAAGGAGAAGATGCAGGCAGCTCAGTGGACTATCTGGCACCACCATTGGGAGACAGAAGTACGAAACAGGCTACTGAGCAACTCTCATCTGGACATGTGCCACCAGTTTCAAAAAGTTGTATGAGTCTCTTCAGAATGAACAGGGCTCCAGGCCTCTGGCCTGGCTGTGCCATCGATAGGTATCCATGGAAACAATATCTAGCATCAAACACAGAGACTCATCTTATAATTCAGGTGAGGAGATAGGTTTGACCTGACTGGTCTCATTTTGTGTCTTTGGCTCCCACCATGGGGCTGCCTGGCATGTGGGTCCAGAGGCCCTCCAGTGTGAGGCTGCACAGATGCTCTGCTGCTGTGTGCTTCCATCATATTGTGGGGAGGAGGGGTCAGGGAACCCTCTCCTATTGGACATGCTGCAGCCACAGTGCAGAGGCACTGTTTGGGTGGGTCTCAGTAATGGGACAATTCACAGCCTCATCACCTTCACCAGGATTGTGGCAGCAGACTTTCCATGAGTGGCACCTGCTGTTGCCCTAGAGTTCTGGTATCCATGCTGGCTGTCCCTTGGAACCACCTGGGCAGCCAGACTTTGTAGAAGTTTCTATCTTGCTCTGCTGGGCTGGAATCTCCTAAGCACAGGGACTTTTGTCTGTATTTTTATAGCTCCACCCTCAGATTCTCTATGAGTGCCCAACACTCCCTGGATGAAATACCACCTCCTACATATCAGATCTTGCTACACTCTTTCAAAGACATCCCCTACTATCATGGTTCTGTAGTCTCTCTATGGTGTTATTGCTCTTATTTTTATGGATGAGAAAACTGAGGCTGAGATAATTAATTGGCAAAATGTTAGTCAAGCTCACAGCAAAATGTAATCTCTTTTGATTCTGATGCTTTTGCTCTTAAGAGGAACAGATGAAGGAGTATGAATGAGTTTGTGTGCCATCCTCCATGATGGTAGAGCAGTCATTTTAGCCAACTAAGTGGTTACTGAAATGCAGAAATCCTCTTGATTTGGCGTTCTTGAAATAGCCTGTGTTTTTGGAACAGGCAACCTTTGGGTTATTGAAAGATGTTTCACCAAACACCTAAAAAATAGAGTTTTAATTAGTAAAGAATATAGGGATTACCATCTTTTGATACCCTCTCCTCGGGTGTCACAATTTCATATTAGCATAATGAAGGCTCTGAGCAATCCTGCATTGGATTCGTAAACTCTCTGTTTAACGAACTACTTGCAAAATCTGTGTGTCTTCAAAACTTTTCCTTTTCATCCCAGAGACACCTACCAGTAGCTCCCAAGACTAGTGCCCCACTTACAACAATATCATGATCTGGAGACAGCCTGGCTTGTACTAGTATGTCAGGCTAGTAAAAATAGAAAGCTCAACAAAACGAAAACACACTCATATTAGCAAGCAGATGCTCCAATGACAAATCTGACCTTGATTGATAAGTTGGAATTGATTCAATACTCTTAAAAACAGGGCTAAAAAAATCTTAGAGATTGAACTAATATAGAATTTTCACTGAAGACACGAAGAGTGTTGAGAATCCTAATTCATTACAAGCTAAGTAATAATAGCCTCCATTTCACAGAAGGGATCATTTGTTCCACAATGATTTATTGAGCACCATTAGGTGCCAGGTTCTGCTGGGCATTGGAAAGACAAGATGAAACGAGATAGGCTTGATATTAATTGTTACAGGGTTGCCACGTTTTCCCTTAGGTCCTTCCAAGGGGTAGTGAGGAAACAGCTGCTCTTCTGTTTCTACTCATATCCAGTTCAATCCCTGCTTTTTCTTCAGTCAGCCTTGAACTTATGTATCTATTTATTTACTCACCCAAGAAATCTTCACTGAATCCCTACTATGTTTCAGGCACTGCAAAAATAGCAGCAAATGGTACAGATCCAAACCCCTCCCCTAGGGGAGCTTTTTCCTAGTGGAGCTTATTTTCAGATTATTCTCAATCTACGTAAAAGGTTGCCATCACCCTGAGGTCATACTTGGCAGCTCTGTAAATGAAAACCCAGGACCCTTTCACTTGTTCAGAGTCTTAGATATCATCTACTGATTCAAACCATCCTGTTGTGTCCCCACCGATCCCCATTACATTACTGATTCTTTATTTCCTGGCCCTTCAGGCTTAACTCTACCTTCCCACTCCTGGCTGATTCATTTATCCAGTCCTGAAGGGTTTGTGGAGATGTCCCAGGTACGGAGCTCCAGATGAATAGGACAGGGTCTTGATTCTTATGTTAGTCAGGGTTTCTGGAGAAACAGAACCAATAAGATATATATGGACATACACAAAGCGATATGAGAGATTGGCTTATGCAATTATGGAGGCTGAGAAGTCCTATGGTCTGCCATCTGCAAGCTGGAGGCCCAGGAAAGCCAGTGGTATAGTTCTGGTCCAAACTCAAAGGCCTGAGAACCAGGAGATCCAGTGTCCGAAGGCAGGAGAAGATGAGTGCTCGGTCTCAAGAAGGGAGAGCAAATTTGCCCTTCCCCTGACTTTTTCTTCTGATCAGGTTCTCAGTAGATTGGATGGTTCCCACTGCAATGGGGAGGGAGATCTTCTTTACTCAGTCTGTGGATTCATATGCTAATCTTTTCTGAAAACACCCTCACAGACACACCCAGAAATAATGTCTTTTTCAGCAACTTAGTCTGGTCAAGCTGACATGTAAATTTAACCATCACAGTTCTCAAGGAGCTGAGAGTGTGGTAAGGGCAACAGACACACAACTGATATGATAAACTTGGTAGTGGAACTGAGCTCAGGGAGTGAGCACAAAAGCTGTCAGCGCTTCCCAGAGGAGGTCACACAGAATCTGAACTTGAAGGATGGGGAGGATGTGGGGTGGAAGGATGGGAGGCAGCTTGAAAGGGAAGAGGAAGACCTTGTTGAAGGAGCTGAAAGACCAGACACAGGAATAGAAGACAGGAATGGAAAAAGAGGCAGGGCAAGATCATGGTTTCACTCCTGCTTTCAGTCTTTCAATCATTTGTTAGCTGCTACTTACTGCCCAGCATTGAACTCAGCTCCAGGGTGAAAACAGTGACTATAACAGACTGCATTCCTCCCAGTCAAATGAAGAAGACAGGCAGTAAGCAAGGAACAGTTTAGACTTTGTTATGAGTCGTATGAAACACATGAGCATTGTTTAGTGGAAGAGCAAAACAGCAACTGGGGGCCTGTTTGGGGCAGGGGGCGCGTTAGAGCCTGGAAAGAAGGTTGAGAAGGAGCTTATGGGAAAGGTGGGGGATGGACAATTCAGACAGAGACAAGGGTGCTGAGTAGGGAGAAACTGAGGACACTCAGTGTTTAAGGAACAGGAGAAGGGTGCCTGCATTGGGAGTGTGGTGGGCAAGGAGGAGAGGGCACACAGGGGTCATGCTGTGTGTTTTGGCCTTAGTAAGACTGTGGATGTGGTCATGAAGAAGATGGGGTGATGCTGGAGGGATCCAATTATAATAGTATTTTCAAAGGATAATAATAACAATAATAATAATAATAATAATAATAATAGCATCATGGTAGATGATATTAAAGAAATTACTGATGAATGTTTTAGGTGTGATAATGGTGAGGTGGTCAAACAAAAAGTTAGAGGTTCATACCACACTAGTTGTAAGTGAAATGATGTGGAATTTGCTTTACAAGGTGTAGCCCATGAAGAAACCTTAACAAAGTGGAAGAAAGGTGAGCTTTTCCATTTTCTGGGTGCTCTCTTATGCTTCCTTATTAGCATTTTAAGAATAGATTGTTAGTAGGAATTTTTTTAAGTCACTTATCTATTTTGTAAGTTTGCTTAAAAACTGGTAATTGTAATCCCTAAATCCGTTTACCTGGGCACACATTAATTGCTACATGAGGCAATTTGCTAAAAGCAAATGAATGTGAGTATGTTAGCAGCTAATCTGCACTGTAGAAGAAAGAAAAGAGATGACACACAGATCAAATATGGGTGTCAAGCATCTATGCATACATTAAATATGAGTAAATCTTCATTTCCTTTTTTATTCTGAGGTGAATTAAGTAAGCTGGAGGTCAAAATTCTTATATTTTCTTCTTGCATCTCACCCCAGGGTATGCATACTCCACTTTGGAGACCTCTGTGTTTGTCATGAACTTCTCACCACAACTCTGTAAGGCAGACATTATTATCCTTCCACTTGGCAGATGAGGAAACTGAGCCCAGGCAGGTTAAGTGATTTGTCCAAGGGACATAGCTGTTTTGGAGCAGAACAGGATTGCAACTCAGGGATGCCAGACTCAAAGTTTCTTATTCCTTAGTAATAGTGCTAGTTGCCAGCCTTAGCATTGACCATGGGCCAGGCAGTGAGGTGGGCACTATAACCCTGGTGTTATAGAGGACAGAGGGTCAGCAAAGCAAAGAAAACTTCCCGACTTCCCTTGCCTTGTTTGAATCCCATCCAACCTTATAAGCAGAGGCTGGAGCCCAACCTTTCTCCTCCTGCCACCAGGAATAAAAATCAGGCTCATCCATTCTTACTACTGAGTCAGAAAACCCAGAGACAAAAAGGCCAGCACGGACTTCGCTTCCAAATTTATGTGACAGGATCACAAATAATGTCTTGCATTCCGAGAGCAGGGAGAGGCCTGGAATTTCTGCAAAGGTTTTCCAGCTCACAACATATTTTAATGCCTTATTTGAGCTCTGCAGCAGAATGGCAGAATCTCCAGACATGGGAGCATAGCTGTTTAAAAAAAAATGACCTGCTCTTAAGATCCAAGTATGGTGCAGATTAAAAAGGGAGAAAATTTTCAGGTAGCTCATGCGAAAGAAAGGTCATCTTTCCAGAGAACCCAGGGTAACAGCAATGCCCAAAGTGGAACTATGAGGCAGCTATGATTTACTGAACATTCACAGCGCGCATCACATTGTGCCAAACGTTTCTATTATCTCATTGAAATCTTATAACAGCCTTATGAGGTTGTTACTAATATCACTCAGAATCCCAAAAGGAAACAGATATCAAATTAGGATAATTTCAGGAAGGTTTATTTGAAGGGGGACTATTTATAAAGATGTGGCAAGGAAAAAAGGATCCTCAAAAGGAAATGTGGTGCCCTAGGGCCAGTATCAGCGTAGCTGTTACCACCCTTAGGCCAAAAAGATGAGTAGAGGCAGCAGCTGCTAGATTCTAGAATTAGAAAAGCCTGCTTTGAGTGGAGTAGGGGCCTATGAGGAGGGACACAGCCAACCCAAGGCAACCCCTTTAAGCTGGAGCAAAGGGAATGACCATCCTGGCCTCACAATCCTCTCTCTCCTGGTTTCTGCTGGGGCTCCCCATTGGTCAATGCCAACCAGAAGCCAGAGGGGCAGAGAACCTGTTGGTGTGGTCCAGGGTTTCTCAACCTCTGCGTTATTGATATATGGGGCTGGATAATTCTTTCTTGTGAGGAACTCCTCCTGTATGGTGTAGGATGCTTAATAGTGTCCCTGGCTTCTACTAACTAGATGTTAATAGCAACTTCCTCAGCTGTGATACCCAAAAATGTCTCCATATTTCCAAATGTCTCTTGAGGAGGCAAAATTATCCTAGTTGAGAACTAGCAGTATAATCCATGTAGGTTGATCTCCCTATATATTGGTACAGATCTATAGAGAGTACATCTGGAGAAAATATCCAAGAGAGGGCTCTCATTCTTCTTAATTCACTGCCAAGGAGACTGGCACAAGCAAATTAATTAGCTTCCTGAAACACACACAGATTGCGAATGCAGGAGCCAGTCTGCAAACCTAGGTCTGTTTGATCTCAGTGCCAGAACTTAGAATCACAAGTTGTATTGCATATTCACAAATGGGAAATGTACCAGAGGAAGTGAATAGAGATTTGGAAATGGAGGTCTTGGAGATTCTGGGAGAGTTGGAAGGCTAGCATTTTGGGGCCCCTACCTTCTGAATCCAGAGTGCATAATAGCTCATGTTGCACACCTCTTAGCAGAAGGAGACCATCAGACATGTAATGACTCTGGGCATCTTGGAATTAGCCTTTAAAACTGTTATTGCCGATGAGGGTGGAGCAAGAAATATGGAGCATGGGTAGGTCAGATCTCTATCTGCTGTCAGTCCAAGAGGTCATTCCATCTCAGGTTCCAGCACTATGGAGTATACTGTTAAAGGCTTCCCAGCTGCATCACCTCTTTTTTTTCCCTTTCAAACCATTTAACAATTTTTAAGTATAGTTCAGTAGTGTTAACTATATTCCAGGAGATGGAAGCGAGCCAAATGTGTTTATGAATGAATGGAAAAACAAAATATGGCATATATAGAAAAAGGAATATTATTCAGCCTTAAAAAGGAATGAAATCCTGTCACATGCTACAACATTGATGGACCTGGAGGAGATTGTGCTAAATGAAATAAGGCAGTCACAGAAACACCAAGTACTGTATGGTTCCAGCCACATTGGAATGATGAATACTGCCACCAGGGCTAGCCCATTAATACTCTTCATGCATGAGCCTCCATTCTCTCTCTCTCTTCAGCTGCTGGTCAAATGCAGCAGATCCAGAAAAAGATGCTCATGACCTGCCCCCCATCCTGGGTTAGTAGAACCACTAACTGGAAGAAGCCTGGGTTCGTTAGTCACTGTGTGTAAGGATACCTCCCAAATATCCAACTACATGCTACCTGAATGAGAAAGAAAAAGACAAAAACAAAAACTTGTCATGGATTAATCCATCTTGGTTTTTGAATTTATTTGTTATTCTCCCTACCTAATACATTCCTGTCCTCTGGAGCTCACAGTCTAATAGAAGGGATAGACATTTAAGCCACACAAATAATTCTAAAACTGCAACTGTGATAAATAGTTCAAGAAGAGAGACATGGTGTTAAAAAAGTGTAGTGTAATGGGATTCACCTTGGTCAAGGAGGTAAGAGGAAGCAGCTCCAGAGTCCAGGGATCCCACCAGTCCCCCCATTCTATTATTCCCTGCTCATGGCATGCTCTTTCCTACTCTGCCTTCAATGTCTTCCGTTTCCGGCCCCCTTTCTGCTGTCAAGATAAGATAAAATCTTTAGTAATCAAGAAATACACACTGGCTAAAAAGTGGGATATCAAAGAAACAAATTTGTTATATTGATGGATACAAGTGTGAACTCATGATTTTAAAATGATATAGTTCTGTCACTGCTAACAAATGTCTCATTAGTGGCAGTAAGTGACACACCTTTGCCCAGCACTAAAAGGTTAAGTGACCTCTCTAAGGTCACTTAGCTGGTGGGTGGGGGACCCCAAATTTGAATCTAGGCCATTTGGCTCCAGGGTCTATGCTCTTATCACAAAACTATGCCACTTCCCATAGAATCAAATATTTTTCTGTTCTTTGATCAAGTATTTGCGTATGAAATAGAAATCTGTACTTGCTTCTATCAGGGCAATTAAGAAAGAATAAACTAGACAAGTGTGCATAAGTCAAGTAATTCCAAAAATAACAAAGCACATTATGTTCAAAGTGTAGGCAGGACACATCAGTATGGATAGTCATGCATAATGGCCAGGTGGAAGGAGGGTTCACGTCAGTGTTCCAAAATGATTAATTAGCCCAGAGTCCTTGAGAGGTATGCTAAGTACACAGACCCAATTGCTTATCTCCTAGGAGATGAAACCTCTAGAAAGCCATAGAAATTATAATAAAATAGAAATAGAAATTTGTACATTTTAAATAATGCTAACAGACAAGAACAGTAAATTAAAACGACATCATAAGAGGCAAAGAGGTGTAATGCCAGCCAAACGTGACAGTCACAGTACAGTTTGTGAAGTTACCCCCAGGTCGCCAAAAAGTAAAGCCTACGTGAAAGGGTGAATCTAGGAAATTCAATCCTGAGGGTGTATTCAATGGTTTTACTCAGTCTTATGACCAAGCTTGCATTACTTTAGGTGATCTTTAATCTTAGCTGGTATGAGAAGTTCTGCTTTTATTTGTGTTATAGCGTAATAACTACAACCAGGAAAGTTGCCAAACTACTACAATGAAAACCCTAGAAGAAATAAAAGCTGTATAGCAATAACCCTAGAAAGTTAGAAGTACAAGGACAAATATAATGAAGTAATGAATGGAATGCTTGGTGTTGCTGTTTTAAAGTAGA
The DNA here is from genome assembly GCF_048564905.1 of Vicugna pacos. Lineage (NCBI taxonomy): Eukaryota > Metazoa > Chordata > Mammalia > Artiodactyla > Camelidae > Vicugna > Vicugna pacos. The sequence goes on from NC_132995.1 coordinate 51,948,070, forward strand.
TTTTAGTATGTTTGTAAGCATTATATGTGTGTTTTGCCTGCTCTTGAAGGTGTCTGACGTTTTCAAGACTCATACATAGTTCACATAGCAGCTGTGCTGGTATTTCATCCATGTGCCCTCAAAAGCCCCATTTTCATATGCCTCAGTCTGACTCCTGACAGACTACACTGCATCTTTGTCATTGGGCTGTCTGCAGCTTTCCAGGACACACATGTGTGCACAAGGTAGACTGGAAGTGCCTGCCTTGGGGTTAACTACCCCCATCACTACCCTGTGACAGCCCCTACCCAGTGTCTGACAGATGTGGGAGTAGAGATGCCTCAGTTACCTCGCCGTTGGCCAGGATAATTTCCAGGTGTGGCTTTACATCATTTCCCAGAGCTTCCTCATGAGATTAAGGTTCAGTCACTAGCTGTGGTAGTTGGCTTGATAACATATCCCTTCTGGGCTGACTCTCCTTACCTGGACTGATTGTCCAGATCCCACTAGTGTCCCTATAGCTCCCAAACATATTGTGCACACCCAAACCTTGATCAGGGAGTGCTTCTGCAGAAAACCAACTAAGAGACTACACTTATAATTGCAGTTTAATTTCTTTTTTGGAGGTTAGTCAAATTTGTAAGCAACATTTACATTACCAAGAGTTGTTTTGAAAAACTAGCCTGTGATCTAATATATGATTTTAGTAAATGGAACATTAAGCAAAGCACAAGTATTTGTGGTTTTTTGTAACCAGGCACAAAAGTCCTTCAAACATTAACTAATATATCAACATCTGGTAGTCAAACTCCTAACCCACTTTCTAGAAACAGCTCAAATGTTAGTGTTTCATGGAATCCCTGAGTGAATTAGCTGTTTCACTTTCTTTGCTCTCACAGCATTAGATTCATATTTCTGAAAGAACATATACCATGCTGTATTGTAATTGATCTATTTACATAAAATGTATCTCCAAGATTATATTCAGAATTCTTCAAAGGCAAAGACTAAATCTCATTTGCCTTTGTCATCCCCACACCTTAATCTGGCCCTGCCACATTGTTGGCTGCAATATTTAGTTGTTGAAAAAACATGAGTGAATGACTAAATAAATGAATGAATAAAGGGACATTTTCCTCAGCTAATAGATTGTAGTACATGTCCTTAAGGGCTGAGACCATTTGATTTATCATTAAAATCGCTCCAGCACTAGGCATAGGGCCTAGTAAGCAGCTGGGGCTTATTGCTGAAAACCAAAGAAGAGAGTGAATGAATGAATGAATGAATGAATAATGAGTAGATCACATGGCTGGCCCCAGGTCAGTTTTGAGCGATTACTGCCAAACCCAGTTTTCTTCCTTCTTGTGTTGGTAGAATGTAGCTTAGTTTCATTATTGATGATGTTTTGTTAATCAAAGAACAATATACTTTTAGGCATTAACTTACATCACATTAATTTGGGCTGGTAGTTTTGCCATCTCAGTCTAATTTAAAATTTTGACTTTGTCATCCATCTTATTGGATATTTCTCTTTGCTTTCTCTCACTCATACTTGTAGTTAGCCTAATTTCGTATCACTGCAACAGAGACTCTTTGCTACTTCAGTCTGTGACACAATTAGGGTTACAGTCATTCAACCACCTAGGCCAGGGGTAGACAAACTACAGCCAAGGGCTGAATCCAGCTTGCAGCTTTTTTTTTTTTTTTGTAAGTGAAGTTTTATTGGAACACAGCCACACTTGTTTGTTTACATGTTGTCTATGGCTATCTATTTTTGTCACATGACAGTGGCAAAATTGAATAGTTACGACAGAGACTATATGACTGACAAAGTTTGAAATATTTATTCCCTGGCCATTTACAGAGAAAGTTTGCTGATCTTTGGCCTAGGTGATAGATCCAACAAGAAGTGAACCCATATTTCACTACCTTATGTGTAAAGTTAAAGGGGGCTTTGTTTTGTACTCTGCTGAAATCAAGATATATTGTGCTTTGTCTACAGCTTTTCTCCATTGTCACAGTAATGTTTCCAAGGAAGGAAATGCACTTACGTAGTGCAAGGACTTCCTAGAGAACCAACCAACATGTTTTCTAGTGATCACCACATTAGGAAAGAAAATACTCACTGACCATGTATCTGGTCACTGTTTTTGGAATTCAGTCCCTGTGCTAGTGAGTGTGGGGTTAACCATCCTTTGCTAGAAAAAGCTTGAAAAAAATGGGGTGTGAATCCCTTTGTCTCTGTTCTAGCCTTCTCTTTATGCCATTCCCACAAATGAAGCCTCTGTGATGTGAAATCAAACTAACAACTGGTTTTATGTCTATCAATTATAGTTTCCTCATCTTCAAGAAAATTAATTGATATAAAAAGCACTGCAATTGCCTACATCTACTGAGTATTTTTTGCCAGGCACTGTGCTGGATGTTTTTTGCATGCATCATCTCATTTAATCTTCGTAAAACACAGTGAATGTTGTCCCCATTTTCCAAATAAGACAGAGAGTATTTATTTATTAAGCACTGCAGTATGCCTATTCTAGGTGGTTGGGATACGTCTTTGAACAAAATTAACAAACACCTTTACCTTAGTGTATGTGGTGAGTTGGGATGCATAATAAACAATATTATGTTTATTAACAAACTTTTTTTGGTATGATAAAAGATGATGAGTCCTGTGGAAAAAGAAAGGGTAGAACAGGCAGAGCAAGATGAAAAGTTCTGGAGTTGGGGGGAGGAGGAAGAAAAGGGGTGTTGAGTTAGATAGGGTAGCCTCATTGAGAAGGTGATGGTGTGAACCAGGACAAGGATGTTATCTCCCTTTGAAAGAAAGGCCTGCCCAAGATCGCTAGGTTAGTTTATTCGCACAACCAGGATTCCAACTCAGCTCTATCAGACTCCAGAGTCCAAACTTGCAACAATCAAGGTCAATGAATGTTAGTTTCCTTCTCGGTGCTCACCAGGAAATGTGCATGCACCTCTGGTCTTCTTTCTTTGGCTGCTGCCTACATTAATTTGGGTTTTCCCCTTGCCCAGAGCATTTCATTCCTCCAGGTCAGTGAGATGTCCCATCTCTGTCTCTCTGACCACATGCTCTGCCTCTGTTGTGGAGCCTTTCAAGACAGGGTGCCTTCAGACAGCCACAGTGTCACCTTGCTGGCTTCATCCCCTTTTTTTTAATCACTGGAGCAGTTTGGGATTTCATCTTTATGATTTTTCTTTAGAATCTTCCAGCCATTTCAAGTCATGTAACTATTTAGCCTACAAAACTCTATGTCCATGCTTTCTCTGTATAAAGTGGACAGCTATACTTTTATCTCCTTTGTAGTTATAGTTGTTCTTGCCCAAGTAGCCTGAGTCATTTTCTGTCACTTACAACCACAGAACTCTGATATATAAGGTTGAAAAAAATTCTATTTCTAAAAATTCAGGGTTTATACCTGCCAGTGCTGGATTTTCTCTTTCTGTATGATTAAGACCTCAGGAAAACAGTTACTTTTCTGTGGCCTTCTGCCATCTCATCATCACTAGCTCATCTTTCTTCCTTAGCCGAGGCTAAGCCCTCAGTCACAGGTCACCTCATTGCCTCATTGACACTGAAAGAATGAAACTGTCCTCAGTGTAGCAACTTGCCAGACCCTCTATTTTTAGCCAGATTTCCAGCAGATGTCTGGATAGTACAAGTCTCCCTTAATTACTATAACTTGTCTGGGTGCCACTTTTGAGCTCTGCAAAATAGGGATTGAAAATAGAACCCACCTTGTAGGGTTGTTGTGAAGATCAAATGCAAAAAATGCACACAGAAGTAGGATAGCGCCTGGCCTGGGCAGAAGCCTTAGCTTGTCAGCTGTTATCTTTGGTGGGAGGCCTTTTATTTGTGGTGGAGAGAGAAAGAGCACTGGGGCCAGACAGGCCTACATGTCAGCCTTGCTCCAGCGCTTATGAGCTTTGTGCTCTGAGTGATAACTCCCACTCCTTGGGCATCAGTACCCTGTGCTGCAAAGTGGGAATGATACTATCAATTTCAGTATTAAACGAGCTAAAAATATATGTAACATTATATGTATAAAAATGCTGAAATAATATCTATGAGTATTAAATGAGATTAAATGTATACAGTGTATACAGTAAGATACATAAACATGATAGAATAATGATGTCAATTTGAATATTGATTGAGATAAAAGCTATGAAGTAAAAATCCTGTTTAATCAGATCAATTTGAATATTATATTAGATGTGTATAAAATTAATAATAATCAGATCAGTAAAATTTTTAATGAGATTAATTTGTATAAAGGGCTGAGTGTAGTGTCAGGCACTTAGTAGGCACTTGAAAAATGATATGTACCAATATTACCACTTTTGTTAATATCATTAGCATCACATTACCATCCGTAGCCTCCTCAGTTTAGGCTGCATTACTCTCAAGGTCATCCTTTGCTATAAAATCTCCTTGGTGGTACCCAGTGAGAGCTTTAATAGTAACAATTCTGATAATACATCATTATCCCTTAGGCATGTATTTACCATTTTCAGTTTGCCTTTTCTTCAACGATCTCATGAGCTCTCATTTGAAAGTGGCTCTGAACACAAATTGGCAGTCAAATTGGGATTTTACAGGTTTTATCTCCATCAATATTTTCATACTAGAAGGTTAAATATAATCTTTTAGGAATTCCAGAGTTCTCAAAGGGAATAATTTGCTCCAAAGAACTAGGTCACATAGAAAGAGAAGGGAGTGATCATTATAAATGGTGAATTTTTTTTTTATTGTAGGTCTAGTAATGTCAAGGATTGTTGAGACTATAGAACAAACAAAATCCTTACATACTTCTGAAGGAATTGAAAGACTACTTTGTTTAGCAATGTGATAATATCCAATTAAATTATAAAGATTCATTCCCATCAGACTCCACAATTCCACTTCTAGTAATATATGCCTATTAAATATTTTTGCACATCTAGTACAAAGATATTATTTTCTAAATATGATTGTCCAATAAAAAGAACCTGAATTCCCTGGAGAAGTGGTTGATTTCAGGCCTAGGGTAGAGAAAACACAAGATGATCCTAGAGTAACTTGTAGACCAAAAAGCAGGGCCATGATTTAAAAAAAAAAGGATGGGGTCATTTTAAAAAAAAAACTGAAAAATAAAAACTGAAACAGAAGTACTGATCTGAAAGAGCTCCAAATGGCCAAATCTGTTACAATTTAAATAGCAAAAAGAACAATAATATTCAATTAGAACTCATTCAACAACAAAAAAATCATGAGGGTTCTCTTTGATCTGCTTGTTTCAGGAGAACTTTATCTTCAGGAGAACTAGTGATCTGAGATTGCCCACATTCCTGGTCCCCTCCACACTCCACATGACGTTAGTGGCTTCAAGTGGCCTTCTATAGCACACAGATTGGGCTTTATCTACACCCATCCCTCTTTAATGTGTTAATTTTATCTCATTTTTCTCTAGATAACACATGAAATTAAATACATAACAAATTAATACATAATGATTAAATAAGTCCCCCCAAAACCCACAATCCTGGGCATACTGTAGAAACTACTGTAAGAGCCTAACTAGTGGGTAATCAGGAAGTTATACAGGAAGACAGAAACTCCCTATATGGGAAGACAAGACCAGTCATATAGATTGGAGCAGATTATTTGATTCAGAATTTGTTGAGAGAAAAGTTAGATACAAGGGATACCACGAGAGTATCTTGGAGGCTGAATGGAGCCAGCTAGAAGGGAGTAATTTGCTGAGATAATAGTAGATAATAACAGACAGGAGTATAAAAATACTACTAATAATATAATTATTTTATAATATAATATACATGTGTATTATAATGTATAATAATACAATATAATAATAATAGTAATAGTAATAGACAGGGGTAGTTTGCTGAGACCCGTCATCACTGGGTCATGACAGTGTGCTGGGTATCCTCCATTGTTCCTCTGGGTCTACTTTGCTTCCTTCTCCTGCCCACTGGTCTCAGTAGCTCATCTGTATGGACTCTATCAGTGGGGCTCCCTGGTCCTCTGGATTCAGGTTGGGTTGGCCAATGGAGAGCCCTAAGAGGGAATAAAGAGGGTGAAGATGCCTCAATCTGGCTGTGTCTCTTGACTAACGGTCACATGTCCTGTTGGGGCCACCTTCTTTCCATGACTCTCTCCTGCTGGGCCAGGGTTTTTTTGAAATAGATTTAGACCCTAAGCTCTGTGAAGACATGCAGGACCTGTGTCTACTTTGCTCACCATTGTACCCTAACACCATGGCTCGCCCCAAAGAGACATTCATTTAATATATTTTGATTGAATGAATACATTGGAGATGCCTCACTAAATTGCATTCTAAGAAAAACCACCATCTAAACCTGCCTTGTATACTAGCTGTTAAAAGAAGCCACACTTTCTCCGTGCAGTGGTTCTTAGAAATAAAGGCTCTTAAAATTCCCATCCACAGGCTGTGACTGCATCATATTAGTGCTTTCCACTGGATTGTGCTTGGGGTCCCAGATGTTTGAGTCTTTTATTTTACAGCGTTTGCTTTTCTGAGAGATTCCAATTAATTGAATTGGGAAAAGCTGTAAGCCCTGTGACAGAGGAACTATCTTTTTGACAAAACACATACGCTGTAAAGACTGACTCCTCTGTCTCCTGCTTACTTAGGTTCATAAAGCTGAATAACCAGTTCGACTGAATTTCTGTTTTAATGTTTGGCTGAGTAGCTAAAAATTTTGATGTCATACATATACAGGTAAGAGTGTAATTTGGGGAAACCCTCCTAGGTAGAGTAGCTTTCTAGAGCTTTGAGGGACAAGATGGGAACTTCAGGATGCCTGTTCTTACTTTCAAGGTTCTTTTTTCCTGGAATTTGAAAATTCCTTTTGTCTCTGTTATTTTCTCTTCCCAAAGCATCTATCAATGTTGTTTTCAGCAACAACAACTCAATTCCACAGTCCTTTTAGATTTCCTCTACCTCTATACCTCTCAAATGCCAGAGATACTACATAAGGTTGTAACTTCCCTTCCAGCTGTAGCCTCTACCAGTTTATCCCAAGTAAAAGTCTTACAGTTGCATTATGCCCACACATTAGGGATGGTCAGCACTCCACAGAACTCTAATGATGGCAATCCTCATTGCTCACCAGCAAATGAGTCTACATCAGGCTCTCATTTTATCCCAGGACCACTCTTGTTTACCAGTTGCCTTAGGTTTGGTTTCCTAGACATTAAATCTGATCAGGGATTCAGGTACTGGTGATTTACTGAGGGACTGCTCTTAAGAAAAAAACATGTGAGGGAGTAGGGCAGCAGACAGGGAAGGGAGGAAAGCTGAGCAGGTAGGTGGCCTCAGGTAAAGTCTAGTCTTGGCATGGGGGCTTCTAGGGTACAAAATGCCCCATGAAGTTGTCCTCTGAATTGAGGCCATAGGATTGGTCTTTTGTCCACCTATGTCAGCCAGTCATTGACTATGAGATGCCCCTGGAGAATGGTGTACCTTCTGGATAAGGCATTTCTGGTCCTCCAAGCATTGCTTTCTGGAAAAGGGGAACAACTATGAGCTGTTAGGCAGCCAAAGCTCATAGAAACTGAGGGATGGATGCACTTGATGTAGATACTTCACTTCCAAGGAGGTGGAGCACGACTCCCCACTCCTTAGGTGTGGGCTGCACATAATGACTACAACATGTGGTGGGGGGAGAGATAAGGGCTTTACAGCAGAGAAACCAGACAAACATTACCTCTGCCAGGTGATCAAGGTGAACAACAACCATGATAAACCATGTTGATAGTATGTACATGGGCATGATGGGATGGGATTGACACTATCCCTCTGTGGTCTTTCTCCCCAAACCAACAACCCCAGTGTAATCATGAGAAAAACATCAGACAAATCCCAATTGAGGGATATTCTGCAAAACACCTGACAGTAGTCCTCACAACTGTCAAGGTCATCAAAAAAAAAAAATCAAACAGGAAAGTCTGAGAAGCTGTCACAGCCCAGAGGAGCCTAAGGAGACACGGTGACTAAATGTATTGTGGGATTCTGGATGGCATTCTGCAACATAAAAAGGAAATTAGCTAAAAATACTAAGCAAATCTGAATATAGTATGGACTTTACTTAATAACTATGTATCAATATTGATTCAGTGATTATGACCAATGTATTATATTAATGGAAGATGTTAATAATAGGTGCTGACCTAAAAAAATAGACTGCTAGGTATTTCTCCAAGCAAAGGTGGGCTTATTTGGGGTCAGCAGAGAATTGCTATTCAGGGTCTGTAACCACTAGGGACCATGTGCAAATTCCTACATGGAAAGGGATGGAGAATGCTTTTCTAGAGGGAAAAAGGAAGTTGGGAGGGCTGTAGTAAACCAGGAGGCCATGGATCTCCATTGGCCAAGTCCTTCACAGGAAAGAAGAGGAGTCTTTCTTCTTCCTGTTGGGCTCTGCTATCATCACAGGGCATAAGAGCTCTCCTTTCTGGTCTTCAGTTGAGGTTTCTGAAGTCTAAACTGGATATAGGGTATATGGGAACTCTACATATGGGAAACATAATATATTGTGCTATCTGTGCAAATATTCTGTAAATCAAAAACTACTCTAAAATAAAAAGTTCATTATAAGAAAAAAAAAAAAAGGAAAGAAAGTGTTCCCTGGGGAAATAGGTATTAGAGAATAGGGTAGGGAAATAGCCACTCAGAGATCAGATTTCAGCCTCAGTCTGATATGGCACAGAAGCTCCAGAGGTGAGTCACACAGCAGAGTTTCCCTGCATGGAGTCAACATCACTGGACTTTGATACACTTGCACCACTGACTGTAGATGCCCAGGCATCGTAAACTCTCCAGGAGTCCATGACGATCTTCTGAAGGGTAGAGGATGAAAGGAAAAAAGGATGTCACAGTGGGAAGATGGACACACCAAATTGGTTAAGGGAATCCAAGGAGATTTAGTCAGCACCTTTTCAGTGTCCACTATGCAGAGGCAGAGAGAATAACTGTTTACAGTCACAGTGCTAGCAGGTAACGTAAGCAGGATTAATGCCTGGGCCATTTGGACCCAAGATTGCTCCCCATCACCACACTGTAGTAGGCTATTCTGAAGGCCTGGGATCCCTCAGCAGGCCATGAAATTGGAGATACATTTCACATTTTCCTGCATCCTAAAGGGGCAGGGAATTAGCAGTAGGCATCTGGTTGATGTCCTAGACGTCCCTTCACAGGAGACCTGAGATGTTCCAGAGAAAAATCTCTGAATAGCTCATATATCTGAGAGGAGAGGCATTCTGCAAATATTTTTTGAACAAATGCACCTTTTTAGTAAAAGATACAGTGGGTCTTTGCTAATGGTCTCCAAATGGCCACTGATTCTTTAAGTGGGGAAAGGGCAGAAATGGTGGGATCCAGCAGTCATCACAGTCAGAAATTACCATTAGCAAAGGGGATTAATGTCTGATAAGCTGTGACTATAAATGTCTATTTCCCACATTACCCCCAATACCAAAGGTCCATGTCTGTCCTATTAAACAATTGCCAAGTGACAGCTCCAGGGACATGAAGCTGCCAGAGGATTCATTGCTAATGCAGGTTTTATAATCTCTACTTATATAACATAATTGGCTTAAGGCTCTTTCTGAAGGAAAGAAGCAAGATGGTGTTTAGTATGGGAAAACTTTTCTTTTTTTTTTTTTTGATTGTTTTCTTTTTTTTTTACATTTTTATTGATTCATAATCATTTTACAGTGTTGTGTCAAATTCCAGTGTTCAGCACAATTTTTCAGTCATTCATGGACATATACACACTCATTGTCACATTTTTTTCTCTGTGATTTATCATAACATTTTGTGTATATTTCCCTGTGCTATACAGTGTAATCTTGTTTATCTGTTCTACAATTTTGAAATCCCAGTCTATCCCTTCCCACCCTCTACCCCGCCCCCCCCCCCCCGGTAACCACAAGTCTGTATTCTCTGTCCATGAGTCTATTTCTGTCCTGTATTTATGCTTTGTTTTTGTTTGTTTGTTTGTTTTTGTTTTTTAGATTCCACATATGAGCGATCTCATATGATATTTTTCTTTCTCTTTCTGGCTTACTTCACTTAGAATGACATTCTCTAGGAGCATCCATGTTGCTGCAAATGGCATTATGTTGTCGGTTTTTATGGCTGAGTAGTATTCCATTGTATAAATATACCAAATCTTCTTCATCCAGTCACCTGTTGATGGACATTTAGGTTGTTTCCATGTTTTGGCTATTGTAAATAGTGCTGCTATGAACATTGGGGTGCAGGTGTCATCCTGAAGTAGATTTCCTTCTGGGTACAAGCCCAGGAGTGGGATTCCTGGGTCATATGGTAAGTCTATTCCTAGTCTTTTGAGGAATCTCCACACTGTTTTCCATAGTGGCTGCACCAAACTGCATTCCCACCAGCAGTGTAGGAGGGTTCCCCTTTCTCCACAGCCTCTCGAGCATTTGTCATTTTTGGATTTTTGAATGACGGCCATTCTGACTGGTGTGAGGTGATACCTCATTGTAGTTTTGATTTGCATTTCTCTGATAATTAGTGATATTGAACATTTTTTCATGTGTTTTTTGATCATTTGTATGTCTTCCTTGGAGAATTGCTTGTTTAGGTCTTCTGCCCATTTTTGGATTGGGTTGTTTATTTTTTTCTTATTGAGTCGTATGAGCTGCTTATATATTTTGGAGATCACGCCTTTGTCGGTTTCACTTGCAAAAATTTTCTCCCATTCCGTAGGTTTTCTTCTTGTTTTATTTCTGGTTTCCTTTGCTCTGCAGAAGCTTGTAATTTTCATTAGGTCCCATTTGTTTATTCTTGCTTTTATTTCTTCTAGGAGAAAATTTTTGAAATGTATGTCAGATAATGTTTTGCCTATGTTTTCCTCTAGGAGGTTTATTGTATCTTGTCTTATGTTTAAGTCTTTAATCCATTTTGAGTTGATTTTTGTATATGGTGTAAGGGTGTGTTCTAGCTTCATTGTTTTACATGCTGCTGTCCAGTTTTCCCAACACCATTTGCTGAAGAGACTGTCTTTATTCCATTGTATATTCTTGCCTCCTTTGTCGAAGATGAGTTGACCAAAAGTTTGTGGGTTCATTTCTGGGCTCTCTATTCTGTTCCATTGGTCTATATGTCTGTTTTGGTACCAGTACCATGCTGTCTTGATGACTGTAGCTCTATAGTATTGTCTGAAGTCTGGGAGAGTTATTCCTCCAGCCTCTTTCTTTCTCTTCAGTAATGCTTTAGCAATTCTAGGTCTTTGATGGTTCCATATAAATTTTATTATGATTTGTTCTAGTTCTGTGAAATATGTCCTGGGTAATTGGATAGGGATTGCATTAAATCTGTAGATTGCCTTGGGCAGTGTGACCATTTTAACAATATTGATTCTTCCAATCCAAGAGCATGGAATATCTTTCCATTTTTTAAAGTCTTCTTTAATTTCCTTCATCAATGGTTTATAGTTTTCTGTGTATAATTCTTTCGCCTCCTTGGTTAGATTTATTCCCAGATATTTTATTACTTTGGGTGCTATTTTAAAGGGGATTGTTTCTTTACTTTCTTTTTCTGTTGATTTATCGTTAGTGTAAAGAAAGGCAACTGATTTTTGAACATTAATTTTGTGACCTGCTACCTTGCTGAATTCTTCGATCAGCTCTAGTAGCTTTTTTGTGGACCTTTTAGGGTTTTCTATATATAGTAACATGTCGTCAGCATATGATGACACTTTTACCTCTTCTTTTCCAATTTGGATCCCTTTTATTTCTTTCTCTTGCCTGATTGCTGTGGCTAGGACTTCCAGGACTATATTGAATAGGAGTGGTGATAGTGGGCATCCTTGTCTTGTCCCAGATTTTAGTGGGAAGCTTTTGAGCTTTTCACCGTTGAGAACTATGCTGGCTATAGGTTTGTCATATATAGCTTTTATTATGTTGAGATATGTTCCCTCTATACCCACTTTGGCGAGAGTTTTTATCATAAATGGGTGTTGAATTTTATCAAATGCTTTTTCTGCATCGATTGAGATGATCATGTGGTTTTTGTCCTTTCTCTTGTTGTTGTGATGTATTACATTGATTGATTTGCGTATGTTGAACCAGCCTTGTGTCCCTGGGATGAACCCCACTTGGTCATGATGTATAATCTTTTTTATGTGTTGTTGGATTCTATTTGCTAAAATTTTGGTGAGGATTTTGGCGTCTATGTTCATCAGTGATATTGGCCTATAATTCTCTTTTTTTGTAGTGTCTTTGCCTGGTTTTGGTATCAGGGTGATGGTGGCTTCATAGAATGAGTTTGGGAGTATTCCCTCCTTTTCAATCGTCTGGAAGAGTTTGAGAAGGACTGGTATGAGTTCTTCTTTGTATGTTTGGTAGAATTCCCCGGTGAAGCCGTCCAGTCCTGGACTTTTATTTGTAGGGAGGTTTTTAATTGCTATTTCTATTTCCTTTCTAGTGATCGGATTGTTCAAGTGTTCAGTTTCTTCTTGATTCAGTTTTGGTGGACAGTATGTTTCCAGAAACTTGTCCATCTCCTCTAGGTTATCCAGTTTGGTTCCATATAGTTTTTCATAGTATTCTCGTATGATATTCTGTATTTCTATTTTGTTTGTTGTAATTTCTCCATTTTCCTTTCTTATTTTGCTAATTTGTGCTCTCTCTTTTTTCTTCTTTGTGAGTTTGGCCAGAGGTTTGTCGATTTTATTTACTTTTTCAAAAAACCAGCTTTTGGTTTGGTTGATTTTTTTCTATGGTCTTGTTAATCTCTATTGTATTTAATTCCTCTCTGATCTTTATTATTTCCTTCCTTCTGCTGCTTTTTGGAGCTTTTTGTTCTTCTTTTTCTAATTGATTTAGGTGGTGGGTTAACTTGTTTATTTGAGATTGTTCTTCTTTTTTGAGGAAGGCCTGTATCGCTATAAACTTCCCTCTTAGCACTGCCTTTGCTGTGTCCCATAGGTTTTCAGTGGTTGTGCTTTCATTATCATTTGTCTCAAGGTATTTTTTAATTTCAGCTTTGATTTCCTCATTGATCCATTGTTTTTTCAATAACATATTGTTTAATCTCCATGCTTTTCTTTTTTTCTCCTTTGTTTCTCTGTTGTTGATTTCCAGTTTCATGGCATTGTGGTCAGTAAAGATGCTTGAGATAATTTCTATCTTCTTAAATTTGTTGAGGTTTCTTTTGTGTCCAAGTACATGATCGATCCTGGAAAATGTTCCATGTGCACTTGAAAAGAATGTATATTCTATTTTTTGGGGGTGTAAAGCTCTGAAAATATCCACCAAATCTAGTTTTTCTATTGTAGTATTTAATTTCTCTGTTGCCTTGTTTATTTTCTGTCTGGAAGATCTGTCTAGTGATGTTAATGCAGTGTTAAAATCTCCAACTATGATTGTATTCCCATCAATATCCCCCTTTATCTCTGTTAGTAATTCTTGTATGTACTTAGGTGCTCCTATATTGGGTGCATATATATTAACCAGTGTAATATCTTCATCGAAAACTTTTCTTTAGAAGCAAACTGAGGGATAACAGAATGGAGATTACTATTCCTAATTACCTGCAGTTATGAACCTGGAGCACAATTATTATAAAAATGCCACAAGGGCAAGGCACAAAAATCATTGCTGCTGTTAACAGAAGTTACTGTCTCTGGTTCCTTACCTCTCTGAATTGTGCTTCTGCTCCTTCTTTATTGTTCTTATTTTGCCAAGAATCCTGAGTGCTCTCTGTTGCTATTTATCAGTCAGCTTAGGCAACACAATGATGCTGTAACAATTAACCTTGAAATACCAAAGCCTTAAGACAATGAAGACATTTTTCTCATGTGACTTGCCTTCTCATACATTCCTAGCTATGTTTTGTGGAACACATGGACATTGAGGCTCACTCAGTCTTAACTGCCTCAGCTTTAGAGTCTTACTTCACTTCCACTCAGAGCTCTTTGGCCAGATCTAGTCACAGGGCCCCACTTTAACTGCAAGGGAAGCTGGGAAATATAGGGGGCACATGGCTCTTTGGTGAGCATTTTCTGGCAGACCTTTCTTGATGCCTGAGGTCACATTTTTATTTGCAATCAATTGTATGTGTGTTTTAAGATTTTTTTTAGAGCAGTTTTAGGTTTGGACCAAAATTAAATAAGGAATATACAAAGATTTCCCATATGTCCTCTGCATAACCTCTCCTGTTATCAATATCTCACACCAGAGTGGTACATCTATTACAACTGATGAACCTATATGGACATATCATAACCACCCAAAGCCCCTAGTTTACAGTAGGATTCACTCTTGGTGTTAGAACCCATGTTCTATGGGTTTGAACAATTGTATAATGACATGTATCCATCAGCATGGTTTATACTGAGTATTTTCGCTACCCTAAAATAGTCTGTGCTCAGCCTATTCATCCCCCTCCCACACCAATCCCTGGCAACACCGATGTTTTTACTGTCTCCATAGTTTTGCCTTTTCCAGAATGTCACATACTTGGAATCATACAGTATGTAGCCTTTTCATATTGATTTCTTCCACTTAGTAATATGCACTTAAGTTTCCTCTATATTTTTTCATGACTCTGTTGTGTCTAAGACAATAAGAAAGTATGAGATAGAGGCTGGTATATCAGGTCAACTCATAATCTGTATGCCTACTTAAATTTTTGTAAATTAAATAAAATTAAAAAATCAGTTTTTACTTGCAAAAGTAATTCAGTGGAGAAAAGATAATCATTTCAACAGCAACAAAAAATCAGTTTTTCAGTTATACTAATCACAGTTCTAGTATTTAATACCACATGTGACTAATGACTATCATATTGGATAGTACATAATGGAACATCTCCATCATTATAGACTTTCCCAGAGTATTCTAAAATGTTCCAGAATATTCCAGTATATTCTAGAACAAGTGACTGATTACTATACTGTGAGTGTAACAGGTTTCTAGGGTTCTCCTGGGCCTCTGATTTGGGCCTCCTTTGGTGAAAATCAACCCAACATGCTGCAGTGATTTTGAAACTGCATTAGTCACAGATCTACTCTGATTTTAGCTACATGGCAGGATTTTGTGTAAGATTTACCTGAAACAACAGACTTCATGGCTAAGAAAATTTGAAAACCACTACAGTTACGTAAAAAAGGCTTAGAAAATAGAGATGCCTGAGTTCAAATCCTTATCTTTCCGTTTATGTGTTGTGAGATCTCAGACAAGTTAACTGTTCCTCAGAGTTGTTGTCAAGAAGGTGTCATGAAGTCAGCATGCAAATAGGCTGTCATGGCACCTGATGCTTTTAAATAAGTGCTCAAGAGATGATAGATATCCACATAGTTATCATTGTAATCATACAATCCTCACCAATAATTTAGAAGAAAACTAATTGTGTGTGACATGAAACTAGAGGAAACATGGAATTTGACACAATCAGGATTCAGAAGGATCTTTAGAAGTTTGATATTATGAGCTTACTTTCCAAGAGGAAATTTAGTAGGGGTAAACATTTCACCTTGGAATCCAGGAATGCAAGTATATACATAAGAATAAAATTGGAGGTGATATGGTCTAATAGCAGCATGTCAAAGGACAATAATTTCACTTTTGTTCAACCCTATAATAGGGCAATATTCAGAAATGTGTATGTCCTGCATCTATATACCTTGACAAACCATGTCTGGGTAAACTTTAGGTCTTGTTATTTTAGGAGAGGCCAAGATCAACTGCAGTAGTTTGCTTCTGTCGGTAAATATTTATTGAGTACATCCTGTGGTCCAGGTACTTAGGCTACAATAGCAAACACAAAGAGATTGGCCATTGACCTCTGAGAGCTCAATGTAGGGAAGGAGAGAGATATTAAGTAATCACCCAAAATAAATATAAAATTAAAACTTTGATATGTGCCAGAAAGGAGAGGTACATAATGTTCAAAGAACCTTTATCGGGAGAACTTTTCTCCTATTCAGGAAGACCAGGTTAAGTTTCCTTGGGAATAGAAGATTAAGATAAGACCTAGGAAGAATGAAGGTGAATTGGGAGATGGTGGGGGGTGGTCCAGAAAAAAAAACACACTCATAAAGGCTCAGATGAGAGGGAATGAGGAACATTGCGTGCAGAGAGGAAGGCTCTTGTAGGAGAAATATTGGGACATAAAGTTCAGGGGGAGACAGGGGCCAGACCATAGAAGATCATGTAGGCTGTTCTATGATTTAGATCTTTATTCTAGAAGCAACTGAAAGTCCTTGAAGGGTTTCGAATAAGGAAGTAGTTTGGTCATATTTGCTCTTTGAAAAAATGACTCTGATTGTAGAATAGATAAACAAGATTATACTGTATAGCACAGGGAAATATACACAAGATCTTATGGTAGCTCACAGAGAAAAAATGTGACAATGAATATATATATGTTCATGTATAACTGAAAAATTGTGCTCTACACTGGAATTTGACACAACATTGTAAAATGATTATAAATCAATAAAAAATGTTTAAAAAAAAGACTCTGGTTGTAGTGTACAAAATAGATTAGAAGTAGGAGAAAGTAGATTTCAACTATTATTCTCTTGCTGTCAGTAAATAAAAGAATCTTCTTCATTCCACCTCAAAAACCTGGAGCATGATCTTTTAATGATCATGATCTTTTAATGAGTTTTGAAATAAAATTCTATTTTATTGTTTTACTTTGCAATTTTTATTGGAGAAATTGAATAATTTTAATCTGGGCATTTGCTTTTCTTTTGAAATTTGTTTTTTTGTGACTTGAAATTTTAAAAGTTTGGCTCAAGAATTTTTATTACAGATTTATAAGCATTCTTGATATATTGAGGCATTATCAATTTGTTCTATTTTTGAAACTTTTATTGAAGTATAATTGATATGTGTACAAACACATGCACACACACATACTTTGTGGGGGTTTTAAAGCAATTTCCCCTGTATTTTGGTACTTTTAAAAGTTAAGAAAAGCTTTAATTGTTGCAGAAAAATTATATGTCTTTTTCGTTATGATTTTTTCATTGCTTTGATGCTTAGATATTTTGAGAAGAAATCAGCTAATTTTTTCTGCAAGGGTCAGCAGCAGTCTGTTATTTGTATCTTCAAGTATATTTTAATAAAAACTTGGAAAGAGGCAGGCATAGCAGGAATGGGTGTTCTGTCTCTGTGTTCACTTAGAAGTGTCTCTAAGAAAGATTTTCTAACAGAATTTTGAAAATGGAATATGCTGTCATTATGAGAATGTATTTTCAGTCTATGGAGGTGTTTAGATAGGAGCTGGGCCACTGCTTGGCTGTGATGCTGAAGTGGTGATTCCAAATGTCTTGAGTCAGGAAAATAAATGGATTTTACCTTATGGATCCAGTCTGATGGATCATTACTGGCCATCTGGGCCCAACTGAAAGACTATCATGATTCATTAATGAGGTCGATCCTGGGCATGGGGAGTGGGGTGGGTCGAGACACACATGCTGTGTTATTTGTCATGCCTGGAAAGGAATTGAACTAGAAGATCTATAATACACTTCCAACACTGAGAATTTCAAGACGAACAGCTCCAGTATCCCTATCAGATTAATTTATGGGAACATGATGAGCAATATTAGCCAGAGCAGCACTTCTGGAAGGACCCAAAAGTTAAGTATCATAGGAGTTCTGAAGTGGACTATTTTAGAGATGATAAGATTATGAGCTTGCATTGGTGTTATCTCTGGAAAGTCAACCACCTATAGGGTCAGTTGATTTTCTTAATTCCATTTATTTGTCATTGAATCATTGGCAAATGTTGGTTGATTAATGTAAATATTCATCACTTATTGAGAATTTACTTTATGCCATGCTCTGCGCTAGATCTAGACAGAGGTGGATCAAGGCGTGAACAATTTCAGACTTTTTGGTTTCCTGAGAAATTGGCTTACCTTGAAGTTTGGCCTGGAGAATAAAAACCCTTGGGCTGCATCCACATTTTCAAGGTCTAACCTCTAAAAGATTTTTAAGATTTTTTAACCCAGGAATTTTGTTGGAAAAAGGTCAGGAGCTGGCTGGTGGAGGAAGAGAGACTATCGAAGGGTTTAAGCACACTTACTTTTCACAACTTCTGAGGCATAGACATAGCAACACTGAACTCACAACACCTTCAGTTCCTCTTAATGGGTTAGGAGTTGGTGTTTTCTTCTCATATTTTGGAAGAGATATCCTCCATGAGGTATAGCATGGTGGTTATAAGTGTGGGCTTTGGTATCTGAGGTTGGCACAGATCCCAGCTCTGCCGATCACTACTTGGTAACTTGGAACAAGTCATTTGACCTCACTGAGCCTCAGTTTCCTTATCTGTAAAATGGAGATGGCAATAGGACTTACCCACATAGAGTTGAAGATTAAAAAAGATAATTCATGTAAAGAATTTAGCACCTTGAAGCTAGATTGTAGTAATCACTCTATTTAATATGGGTGTGTGTGTGTGTGTGTGTGTGTGTGTGTGTTTCTGTTTCTGCTTCAGGTCCTAAAAACTTGGAGTTCCATGCAGGAGTCAGTTTTACTTTGTAGCCAGTCTTTACTTTAGAATCTTGTTAATCTGTCAGTTAGAGAACAAGCAACAATAAATGTGATAACTATAATCCTATGACCTTCCCTCACCCAAATGTCACATTCAGGTTTATTCTATTCCTACTGTTGCTTCAAGTGTGCTGTTCACATCCAAATGTATTAATAGTGCCCTCTGCTGCCCACAGCATGGAAACTTAATGGGAGCTCCTGGGGCAGACGGATAGGATGTGGGCCTGAGCAGCTGGCTCTTCCATCTCTCCCTTTCATTTTCAGACATATTCTCCTCCCAGTTCACAGCTCCATTTTCTCGCCTGCAATTCCAGCTAAACTCTGAGTCATCAATTTCAACCTTTAATTCAAGTTTGTGCCTGGACCTGAACCAAACCACAGATAGATACCCATAAAGGTTGTGCAGATGAGAATATATGGTTCTCTCGCTTTTGATCTTCAGCAGGCCGAGATTGGCTCCAGGGTGGCAGAAGCCAAGTCTATTTTCATGTGTTACAACACAAGACTCAAGACATGCCCAGCACTGGCTGAGAGATCATCTGAATCGGAGCTGTGTGCTATGTGGCTTGCCGTGTTTATTGACTGAGTTCAAGTTAGTCCTTGTTTCACAGCCAAGTGCAGTCGTGGTTCCATAGCTTGGTGCTCCAAGTCTGTTCACTTTGTCCTTTGTGGCAGTGTGAGGGTGTGGAGAAATTACGATGGAGGCAAGCATAAGGGTTTCTGACAAATTTAGGTTCCACTTGAACTCCACATCATTTAGCCCTTCTAGTGGAGTTACAACTCCTCCTACAGGAGTGAAATGTGGAGGTGTTGGTGATGAAATGATCACTACACACAAAATCCTTGTACATCTTGCCTTGCAGAATGTAGGCTAGACTAGGGAGATGGTGGAGAAATGTGAGGCGATAAGTTATCTTCTGCAATAGAGTGTCTGCTTTGAGTAGTGAGTCAACAGACTGAGACGGATTTGCCTTGCACCAGTCCCACTCTCTCTGTTCTCCCACTGGGTCCAGTGTCAGTTAGGTGGATATCCAGGATGGTGCAGCCTGAGTCTCCTGCATTAAAAATCTAATTAACTTCCACCACATCAGAACTGGAGATCTTGGTATCCCTACATCATATACCCCAAATACTGGAGCTAACCATCCATATTAAAGAGAAATGCAAAATCTACAGCACTGTATATAATTTTCACACCCAAAATATTCTATTTGCTTCCACATAGCTATGCAATTTACCATAGCACAGCAGTTATGAACACAAGCTTTGGAATCAGGCTAACCAGGGTTTGAATCCCAACCATGCCACCCATTAGCTCTGCAGCTTTGGGTAAGTTGCCTGTTGAGTTTCTTATCCCCATTGTGGAATTACTTCTCCCCACCCAACAGAGTTATTGTGAGAATGAAAGTTGGTAGTGCATTCAGGCACTTTGCACAGTGCCTGACACAATTAATGCTGGCTGCTCTTTCAGTGATGGTGTCATGCTGCAAAGAAGCTGCTCCACCTATTTCAGTAAAGGAACCACGTCATGATCCCAAGGAGGTGGTGGAGCTGAGTTTCTCTCTTCTCTTGCTGTCTCACAAACAGGTTGTTCATCTGTGTATTTCTCATTAGTCTTCAAGGATTTCCAGCTCTCATATCATTAGACAAGTATCAGATCTGTAGTTCCCAGACATGAGATTTTATAGATCTATATACCACCTGCATTGCAGGATAGTTTTAAGGACTAAATACAACAGTGTGTGTGAGCACTCATATATACATAATTCTAGAAAACTTAAGTAGGATTGTCAACTTCCTATGCCAAGTAAGAACATTCAAAGGCAAATGGACACCACCATCTACTCTCACCATCATTTCATAGAGGAAATTAAAAATTGTATACAATGTTGTGGTTTTTTCATTTTTCTTTAACTTGTGTGGTTAGCTTCAGTGTTTAGGATGCATGCTTCTGGGACTGTAGTATCCCCAGTAATGACGAAAAAGAAGTTCATTAGAGCTTTCAACTCAAGAGACACAGGCATCCACCCCTAGTCAGCATTGGTCACCATGGTTATAGAGTGTGGCCAGAACACCAAAAAAGATCACTTTTTATAATGAATAAATTAGGTCTATGGCAAAACTTAAAATATCT
The DNA here is from genome assembly GCF_048564905.1 of Vicugna pacos. Lineage (NCBI taxonomy): Eukaryota > Metazoa > Chordata > Mammalia > Artiodactyla > Camelidae > Vicugna > Vicugna pacos. The sequence goes on from NC_132995.1 coordinate 51,968,769, forward strand.
ATTTGTTGAGAGCATGTGAAATTTGATCTCTGCCAGCTCTTGGGAATTGCTGGCACTAAGGCAGGAAGTCCCCACCTTTGAGAACAACTCAGGGCTCTGTGGTGACCTCCTCTGAGAGGGTGGAGTGAGAGGATGAAGAAAGATCGTCAGTGCTGCTTTTCTAAAGGTCACCCAGGCAGACATGCTTTCCAAAATGGCTCAAGGATTGAGGAGCATGAGGGGTAGGACAGAGATGCGTGGATTTGAGCCAAGCAATTCAAAGTGATTTGAGGAGATTACTGAGGCTTATGTGTCCTTCACTGTGGTGAATAAGCAAGTGGTATACTGTCCCCAGAGACCAGCACCAATTTGTCATCCCACTCCCTAAGGAAGTCTCAGGCTTGCCAAGGTCTGGTCCCAAGTAGGAAGGACAGATCAACTTCTGGAACGAGGTTACCTCTGGGAAGGAAGGGAGGTGAGGAGCTCAGCTGTGTTTATTTCTTAACAGAACAAGAAAGAGAGCACTCCCCCCTCCCCCTACAAGAAAATAAGTGCACATTGATGTGACAGCATTGGTTAGAGAGATGGGGGACAACCTGCCAGCCTAAAGGGGTGGTTTTCCAGCCACCCTTAGAGAATAATAATCATCCCACATGGAGACCTAGAGGAACTAGAACTAGACCCTTGAGCCACTATCTAACTGCTTGTGAGACTATCACAAAATCGGGGCAGGCTTTGGGGCTAGACATACATGGTTTGAGTCCTGGTGATACCACTTCTGAGCTATGTGGGCTCAGACAGATGACTTAAACTCACTGATCTAGCTCCATCTTCTTTGTCTGTCACTGCCCTGGTATATAGCATAGCCACAAGCTACATGTAGGTATTGAGCCCTTGAAATGTAACCGGCGTGACCCAAGAGATGCTCCAAGTGTAAAGTCCCCACTGGATGGCACTTAGTATTAAAAAATGACCATAGATAATTTCATTAATGGTTTTTATATTGTTACATGTTGACATGTTGAAATGGTAGTATTTTGGATGTATCGGGTTAGATAAAATTTATTGTTAAAGTTAATTTTACCTGTTTCTTTTTACATTAAAAAATGTAACCACTAGGAAATTTAGTTATGTCTATGGCTTGCATATAAAATTTGAAGTGTCTGTTCTTCTATTGGACAGCCTTAGTCCATAGAATTAGGAGCAGGAGAAGAGGATGGGGAGAGAGGGCAGCCACAGAGAGAGTCCTACTATGTGCCAGATGCAATACCCTGACCTTAAACCTCTCAGCAGCCAAACATGGTAGCTACTATATTTATTTCATCATTTTACAGATGAGGCTTCTGGAGAAGAAATTATTTGCTCAGGGACCAACAGTTAATAAATGCCAGGTGGTGATTTGAACCCAGGTATTTGGACTCAACAGCCCAATGTCTCACTATTAATTATTGCCTTTGCTGCAGTCAAGGGCGCTCAATTATGTCTGCCTTGCGGACAATCATTTTAAAGATTAAAGGCAATGTTCTGGGTGAAATCTTAGCTTAGGGCCTGACAATTAGTAAAAGCTCTAGAAAATGATAACTGCTATTAATGTTAAAATAATAAGAGAAAAGAGGAGGAGGAGGAGGGGAAAAGGGTCACCACTAGGTGTCAGGTGCTATCTTGGGCACTTTATGCACATTATGTAATTTAAGGCTCATAGCAAGCCTGGCCGATGTTCATCCGCCCTTTCAGTCTTTAATTTTTGCTAGTGTGAGTGTAAGCAAAGTCTGCCTGGCACCTGAGTGCTCACTTCCACTTCACAACCCTTTCCTGTGATCTGTTAGGTGGGTAGGAAGCTTCAGATGGCAAAGGAGGGTGATGGCGGGGACTGGTAGCCAGTGAGCACACTGTTGAGCTGAGAGGGTGGACAGGGTTGGGGTTTTAAAGAGAAGAATAGATGCTCTATTTTTAACATCTGATTCACCCAGGGAAATTTGGAGCAGTCTCCAGCATTCAGAAACTATGAGTACTAAGGAAGGACTGACTAGTTGTTGATGACGTCAGTGAGGGTAGGGGAAGGAAACAGAGATGATGGAGGCTTACTAATAAGGATCCTTATTCTAAACTAGTCAAATGCTGAAAGGAATACGAGAGGGGCATTTTTCTTTAAGGAATTGTAGAAACTTATTTCATGCAATTGGCCTTGCCCCAAAAAGAAGTAGAAAGGAACTGTAGTTTAATTGGACTAAATAAAGAATCAAGCTTAAGTGGCTTGTGAGGCAATTGCCCTAAAGTGAGAAAGATGTGAAGGTAATGTGTGTCTACTAGGGGCTTGAAAACTTCTGGTAACAGATTTACACCCAGCCTTGTCCCTGGTCAAGGGACACAGGGCACAAAGAGAATGGGTAAGCCTGCTGCTCTTGCTGCCGTTGTCAGCTCAAAGCACATGGCCTCTCAGTGGTTAAAGACCACGACTGATTTCCCCCACTTTCTGAAGTGAATGGATGGCAAGGGTCAGCCTTCGCTCTGTCAGACTCCATTCCAGGGCCAGTTCTAGCTGCATGTCTGCTATATGTTACCTCCTTGAATCCTCACTCTAGCCCTCTGAAGAATCTATTTTTACCCCTCATTTTACAGGTGAATTATTGAATTATTCTGCCAGACCATTTAATTACAAGTTGGCAGATCCAGAATTCGAAATTAGGTTGATCTGACTCCCTGAGCCTTGCTGATTCTTCTTTTCTTTCAACCACATGGTCGTGGCCAGAGATTTCTCTACCTAAACTACTCACTGCATGAAAGAGGTCTTGCTGTTGTGACCTCTCAGAGTAAAGAAAGGACTGGTTTACTTCAACTGCATCCAGGAATAACCCTGGAGGGTTGAGGTTGGAGAGGGGATTAAGGAATTTCTCTTTTGTTAAATGCAACTTGTACTTGTTTGGAAGCAAGAAAGGGAAAGAGAGAAAAAAAAGGAAAGAAAAAGAAAAAAATAAGAATGTTCTAAAAAAGAATCACCAGTTGCTCAATATATTTTGTAAAATGAAATTAGATAGTTGTTAATAAATTTATACTATACACACATGCTCACATACTCACATATATCTGTACACATTCATGTATATATATACATACACATATGTGTGTGAATAGCTAGATAGATACTTGTTTGAGTTATTAAATTTTTTTAGTGTGTTCACTAGTTTTTTTTTAATAAAACCTTAACTATTCCTTTATAGCCTTTAAAAAACCTAGTAATTGCCCTTCAAAATATAAAATAGTTAACTGATGTTTATCTGAATTGTTAAAGTAGCAAGAGAATACATCCTAATGATCAAAAATTAAAACAATTCCCCAAATGTGAAATACGCATTCACTTGTTCCCCACTGCTTCCAAGTTATCTCCTCTTCCCAGAGGCTACCACTGCTGTCAGCTCACTGAAGGCTGAAGGGTTGCAGCCTTCTTTTTTTTCCTAGCATTTTCACATGAAGGGACATATAGATACACATGGTTTCTTCTTGTATCAAAAATGTGATTCTATATTATGTATTATTCTGCAAGATCTGCTTTTACATAATGTATCTTTTTTTTTTCTTGGTGGCTATATACTACCCAGGAATACAAAGTTACCAGAATTCATTTAACCTCCTCTACTGATAGACATTTAGGTGGTTTCTTGTTTTTCACTATTATGAGGTAATTCTTTATTCTTTCATTCTAGGGGATGCTTGATGTTTTACAGTCAACATATGGCTAAGTAAATATTTAAAATTTTATGTTGACATTTTGCTGTCAAGTTCAGAACTTTTATTAGGCAATTCACCTCTTGAATTATATAATGTGTATTATCACTTTCCAAGCTTTAATTTAGAAGACGACAGCTATAAAATGTTCATTGTCTTTTCCAGACAATCTTCAGTTTCTGTAGCTAAGAGCCAGTAAACAATACTGATCCCTGTCTTGGATACTTGAGCCATGGTTAAGGATGTATACGTGGGAGAAAATAGAAAAATTGAGATTCGAGGGCTCTAATCCTACTTCCTTCCTTCCTATAAACTCTTATCCAATTGAATATAGGCATGAAGAACCAGGTGATTATCAAGTGAAACCTCCGATGTATTAATGAGCAAGGCCATTGCCAAACCCTTCAAATTCAGGGTCTTTGATTAACTGTGCTGGAGAACACAGCTTGGACCTGAGGTCAAAGTGAGTATTTTAGCAGAAAACTCCTAAATCTAGACCTTGGACCTTATCTCAAGTGAAGCTGAGTTTTCATTCCTAGCAAGTTCCCAGCCAGCTGAAGGCTTCTAGCTGCCCAGTGACCCATCATTTATGGGGGAATGGAGTTATGCTGCCTGCTTATCTATCCTTGGTAAGTAAGGGGCCAAAGGATGTCAAACCTTCCCCATTCTCCATGGTAAAATTAGTCTGTGACCTTCTTATAAGAATGAGTGAATGAGGAGGTACACAGGGGGCCAGAAGAACTCCAGCCCACTGTCTTTGAGAATGGGATATAAATGCACTCGTGGAAATATACAAGGAGGTGAATTGGGTCTCCCCCAATGCAGCACATGAGCTGGGCTTCTAAGTGTCTTCCTTAAAATTATACATTTTCCAAAAAGTAATGATATCAATTTGGTTTATGATACTCATAAATAAAAATTTTATGATGTTGAATTGCCCCCCCCCATAAAACAGGACCATATTCTAATATCTGCTCCCTCTGAGCATTATCTTATTTGGAAAAAATGGTCTTTGCAGATGTAGTTAAGTTAAAACTATCCTGGATAAGCCAGACAGGTCCTGAATCTATGACATATGTCCTTATAAGAGACAGAAGACACAGGGAGAGGCCATGTGAAGTTGGAGGCAGAGATTGTAGGGATGTTGCCATAAGCTAAGGAACACATAGAGTCTTGAAGCTTGAAGAGGTGAGAAAGGATCCTCACCAAGAGCCATCCGAGGGAGGAGGCCCTGCTGACACCTTGATGTCAGACTTATGGCCTCCAGAGCTGTGATGGAATAAATTTCTATTTTGTTTTAAGTTATCCAGTTTGTAGTTATTTGTTATGGCAACTCTCGGAAAGGAGTACATTTGCTGTAAGAATGAAATAAGGAAGTGGTGTTCTAGTCCAAGGTAGAATATCTAGATAAGGCTGGGTGCCTTGTCTCTAAACTCAGCTGTTTCCTCTCACTGTTTAGAGCAGTAGTTGCTTTCCCCCCATTCATGACCCATTTATAATTCCTTTCCACCAAGGAGGCAGGCAGGCCTCTTGTAAACAGTGCTTACCTCAGCTCTCTTCTGCTTACCAGCTCTTTTGGGGGATCTGGCTTTTCTGTATCATTGTTTCGGTTGCCCTTTAGACTAACTCCCAGCTCCAGTTCTTCATACAGCTTGGTTAAAGCAAAGTGAGAAGACAGTAACAAAGGCTTTCTACTTCTGCCAGTAGCCTGAGTCCTCCAAGACAGGCTTCCTTCATTTCAGGAAGAATTTACTTGGGAAACTTTTATATGTCAACTAATTCAATTCTCAGTTCACCCACACTGGCCCTTCTGTCATTGTACCAAATAGCTTTACCAAGAGCAAGGTCCTTCAGCATCTTTACCTTCTTTGGTCCTTTGTTACCAGTTGGTGCTCTCAAAAAGGAATCAGATCCTTCACTTTCTTGGTGGGAAATATATTGAACAACAAACTGAACAAAACAGAACTGTTTGGGAACAGTTCTTCCAATGTTCAGGTAATCAAACTTGCACTAGGCCATTGGCAATCCTAACAGTACTGGGGGAGATAACAGGCAGAGAGAATCCTTTAGGATAGATCTTCCTTCCTTGCTTGCTTGAGAAGCACTGGGCCAGAACAAAACTTATCTGGTTTAGACTTAAGTATCGGCAGGGTTTCTGATCAGAGGTCTACCCTTGGAGTTGGAGATCCTGAATTTGGATCAAGCATGGAGAGTATGGCCTGAGGGAGGAAAACCTGAAAACTGGCCCAGTACAGAGCAATAGGTCTAAAAGGCAAAGCAGGAGAGGAAGTGGGGGAAGAGGCCCTAGTGGTGCCTCAGGTCATGAAGATCTAAGAAGGGCTTGAATCCCCTTTGTATGTAGCCTTTGTGTGAGGTGGGTAGGGAGGCTTCTAAAGGAACCACAGTGGTGAACACATGCATTTGTGAGCATCAGAGACCACCCTGTGTCTAGTGGTGTGTCTGCTGGACTCCAGATATGGATACTACCAGAGTTTGCCTGTATTACTTTGCTAGGGTCCATAGCAAAGTACCACAGACTGGGTGGCTTAAACAAGAGACATTTATCTTCTCATAGTTCTACAGGCTGGAAGTATGATATCAATGTGTCAGCAGTGAGGAGGTACACAGGGGGCCAGAAGAACTCCAGGTTGGTTTCTTCTGAAAGCTCTCTGCTTGGCTTGCAAATGGCTCTCTTCTCCCTGTGTCTTCACAGGGTATTCCTCTGTGTTTGTCTCTATCCTAGTCTCCTTTTCTTACAAGGACACCAGTCATACTGGATTAGGGACCACTCATATGAACTCATTTTATCTTAATTCCTTCTTTATAGACCATATCTCCAAACATAGTCATGTTCGGAGGTACCAGGAGTTAGGACCTCAACATATAAATGTGCGGAGGGGACACAATTCAACCCACTGCCCTCTGCTCCCAGGTACTCCTCAACATCAGAGTCTCCCATTCATCTCCACTGGGCTCTCTTAGCAACCAACTTTGGGCCTTTTCCCATATTATCCTTCCCGTTGAGACTTGAGGTTCACTAGCTCCTGGGAAGGCCAGCACCTTGCTGAATATTGAACATACGAACTCTAAGCTAGTGATATACAAGTGAATTGTGAACCAAGAGTCAGCTCTTCCCTCCAGAAGGCATTTCCTTCCCACTATGGGTGCATCACACCATATCCAGGGCCACCCGGTTAACTAGGGCAATTATTTGTAAATGGTTACAGCATGGTTGCCTCAAGGTTCTGATAGATAGGTCAAAGGAATATGAATGCAAATGTGTTTTTAAAGCACATTGCAGCTATTGTTGGGTATAATGTAAAGTCATTAAGCATATTAGCTGCTGATTTTATAATTAAGTGCTAACATTTTCTGGATGCTAACCTAAGTAACAGGAGATATTGGCCATTTGCAAAACATGGTTAAACAAAAAAGATTCAAAGACAAGAAGTGCCTCTCATCTTAATTATTTTCTTTTTTGCATCATAAAAACCTCATGAACATGCTTTTGCAAAGCATAATGGATGTGGAGCAGCTGTAGAAAACATCTCACTTCCTTTGTTTGGAAACAACATTTTACATTTGAAAAGAAAAATTCTGTCCAGCTGATTTTATTCCAAGGAGAGGGTGATTCTCTGCTGTCTGAGGAATATCTATCTGTGTCTATCAAACATTGGTAAAACTTTAGAGGGAATGGTTTGAAATTGTGTGCTTGTTTTCTGTCAGTGCTTCTTCTTCAAGGTCTCTGGGTGACTGCTGAGTCTGCAGGGGAAGGTGGACTGTTCAGCATCGCATCCTGCTCTTGATTGCCAAGGAGCAGCCACTTATGCTTGAATGAGTAGAGGGAGAAGTTCTGGTTCTCTTCTCTTTTCAGGAGTCATTCACAGGCCATCAGCATCAGCCCAGACTTGTTTTTCCAGATGGCTAAAATGAAATTACTGATCACATCACATCAGGAGCAGAACTACCCCAGTGCCTGAGCTGGTCATATATAGGCAGGCAGCACATCTTACCTTTCCAAGTTCTTAGATGTGAATCTGTGGCCAGTGAACTCTGTGTCCAGTGGGCTTAGCAATGGCCAACACAACCATGGATCCTCTGAGTCACTGTATTCCTTATCTCTCTCTGAACTGACCTCTTTCAGAGGACAAGCTATCTGTCTCTACCCTGTATCAGTTAACAGTTATCATGTAGCAAACCATACCAAAATTTAGTGGCTTAAACAACAACCATGTATTACTTCTCATGAGTAACTGGTGACTGGGTGGTTCTGCTGATCTGGGTCAAATGGTCTGGACTAGGCTTGCCGGTATGTCTGTGGTCAGTTAGCAGGTCTGCTTGAGGCTAGTTAGTCTAGGATGATCTTTGTTGGTATACATTAGCTTTTTCCCAAATGTCTCTGCCATCCCTACTATGGGTGAGCCTGGCATGTTCTCATGGTAGTGGCATGGGTCCAAGAGAAACAGAATTCCTCAAGTACTTTATCAGGTCTCTGGCCCCATTAGCCAAGTCAAGTCTCTGTCCTGACCATATTCAGTCACCGAGTCAAGCTGAGGTCCAACTGGCCTGAATCAGAGTAACTAACATTGCTCTGCTCAGCTTCCCTTCCTTTCCTGGAGGGATGCGATCTTAATCTTTGTTACCCCTATCTATGGCTGGGGTACTGGTACGAATACCATGTATGATGTGGGCACCTAAGCGGAACAGGCCAAAATGTATTCTGGGACATGACAGAACATGGTGGGTACTCAAACAGTGCATTATACAGTGGAAAAAGACAAATTCTGTATTCCCAAGATATAACTTAGTTAAATTCAGTTTTATCGTTGCCCAAAATCTCCCACCAGAAAGGCCCTTGCTCCTGACTCAGTGTGGACATTTGCCTCAGTCAACCTGAGTTCTTTTGCCTGCCTTGCCTGATACTGATAAACAGCCCTGGGTGAACTGGAGAAAACTGAATTGTCAACAACAAGTATCTGAGCAGTACACATGGCTCAAGATAAGGAGCCCTTTGGTTACTTCCCTCAAGATGAGGGAGTTTTTGAACTTCTTGGTCCACAAATTCAATTTACTTCATTCACCCAGGGAGTATTAGATCTGGGAAGGCTAGTTAGGTGTTCTTTCTACTTGCTTAATGTTTATTTAGCCCTTAAAGTTTTGCCTAACTATTCCTTTCTCCATTAAGTCTTCCTTGAACAGGTATAACTAGACAACCTCTTGTGTATGACTCATTGAATTTATACAGTAGACTTTTTATTCTTCTTTCATTCATCTGTTTATCAAATATGTATTGAATACTTCCTCTGTGCCAGGTACTGAGTAAAAACCTTTGAACAAAAGCAAGGTCCCTGTGTCATGGAGCTTATGTTTGGGAGGGAGGGTTCTGTAATAAATAAATAATCAAATAAATATGTGCTATATTAGATGCTAAGAAGAACAATAAGATAGGGTAAGGGACAGACAATAATGGTGTGTGTGTGTGTGTGTTTGGGGTATGTCTTAGACAGTTGGTCAAGGAAGCCCTTTTTATAAGTTGCGTTTGGTCAAGGATCTGAACTATGGGCTATGTGGGCATTTGGGGGAGAGCTTCATAGGGAGAAGATAGTTCAGCACATGGAACAAGCTTGGCTCTTTTGAAGAACAGCAAAGAAGATAGTGGGGTTTGAATGAACAGAGAGAGAGTAGTCCAACATGAGATCAGAGAGATAGCAGGGCTCCTGATTGTATCAAGGGACAACTTAAGTTTGTTCTAAGTGGGATCATAAGTATGGTAGACAGAATAATGGTCTCCAAAGATGACCATGTCCAACCCTTGGAACCTGTGGCTATGTTACCCTCATGTGGCAAGAGAGTCTTTGCAAATGTGATTAAGCTAAGAATCTTGAGATGGGGAGATTATCCTGGGTTATCAGGGTGGGCCCAATGTAATTAGTAGGGTCCTTATAAGAGAGAGGGAGGCAAGAGGATCAGATTCATAGAAGGAGATGGGACAACAGAAGCAGAGGCTGAGGTGATGCAGGGCGGTGAGCCAAGGAGTGGAGATGGCCTATAGAAGTTAGAAAAGGCAAGAACAGATCCTCCCCTGGAGGATTTCTGGAGAGAAAGGAATAGAATCTGCCACCACCTTAATTTTAGCCCATATGACCCATTTCAAACTTCTGATCTCCAGAACTGTAAGATAATCAATTTGTGTCACTTTAAGTCATTTAGTTTATGATAGTATTTTACAACTGGAAGTCACTGGAGAGTTTTGAAGAGAATTATAACATTTAATAGAAAATCCCTGGCTGATTATGTGGAAGATGGAAGGAGGAAGGCCAAGTAGAAGTGTTTGAAGGAGTCCAGAGAAGAGATTATGGTGCTTGGTCTAAGGCAGTGATGATGGAGAGAAGTGATGGAATCTCCATGTGTTTTTAAAACAGACTCTAGGACTCAGTATGTAAGAAATTGATTGTAGGTGCTGAGGGAGACAGAGGAGCATAGATGACTCCCAGATTCTTGACTTAAGTTCCTGAAAAGATGAAAATGCTATTTATTGAGAATGGTTGGAGGAAAATCAGTTTTGGAGGTTTGGTGTATGTATGTGGAGGGGAAGAATTGATGAAGAATTCCACTTGTATATATTATGTTTAAAATGTCTGCAAATCATCAAAGTAGAGGTGTCAAACAGGCAGTGGTTTTTTTTTTTTAATGAATTTGGAGCTCAGGGGAGTGCTCTGGGCTAGAGGTCTAAATGCAAGCATTGTTAGTGTAAAGATGATGCTTAAAATCATGGGGATGGATAAGATTGCCTAGGAAAGAAGTACAGATGAAGGAGAGCACAGGCTGGGGAGGGGACATGGCAGCATTCCATGTAGAACTTACTAATGTCAGCAATACTCCCTCTTGTCTGGAACTTAGGCTGGAAAAGAGCTCTGCTAGAATGTTGGGATGGGAGTATAAAATCAAGGAGATTTCTTAGTTACCCATTTCCCTCCAAAATGTATAACATGACTGGACCCAAACTGATACTCCCTAGCACTTACTCATAATGGAAAGATATGATGCTTTCTTAAACAGATAAACAAAACCACATATTTAAGCAAAGGCAGCCATCATACCATGAGTACTGTGATACCCTTTGGCTTAGTATACTCATGAAAGTGCTTTAATATGGGTCCATGGGATAAATAATGATTGTAAGAAAAGGGTAAATACTTGGGAGAATCAGACGGAAGTGTACTATGTGGAGGGCAACATGGCTTCCCAGATTGATTCATTTGCTCTTGTTGACTGTTTCTACACTATAAATCTCAGTTGAAGAGTCTTGCTGTACCTAAAATGAGGGCCCAGAAACCCCAAACAAGAATACAATGGCTCACCAGGGGAAGCATTAACCAACCTAAATGATGCTTTCCTTCCCTGAAGAAATCTCCTCCATCTGTGCCAGAGTCGTTATTTCTGCCTTTCTTGGAAAGGAGGAAATTTGCATCATCAAAAACAGGATTTGTGTGTCCAACCTGACTTTAAAGATATTAAATGATAAACTTTTCGAATAAAGAAACAGAATGAACTCAAAGTTCCCACTCCACTTGCTGGATGAATGAAGATGGAGCCTCAAGCAGAGCTCTTGAAGGAAGGAAAGCATGTTTCTTGGTACCCCACCCATGATATGCTCTGACAAGGGCTCTATTTCAAAGACCTGGTCCAATATTAGAGCCACTAAGAAACTCATGATAATTGCTTGGTTATTTTCTATGTAAGTTATCTCTTATTTCAAACTGCTCATGCAGCTATATTCTTGCCATAGAGAGTATATCAGTTAGCTATTGCCTCCCTAATGCTGTGTAACAAGCCACCCCAAGTCAATGGCATATACAGTAAGTATTTATTTCTTGCCCATTTATCTGTAGGGCAGCTGGAGTTAGCTCAGGTGGCTCTGCTCCACATAGTTTCATTCTTGGGCTCAGGCTAAAGGGATATTAGTTATCTGGGAGGAGGTCTGTATGGTAGAGGTTAGAAGCTCTCAGAGGGGTGAATGGAATGATATAATGTCTCTTAAGGCTTAGGTTCAGAAGTAGTATCCACATTTCATTGGCCAAAGCAAGTCATATGACCAAGTCCAATATCATTAGGGGCAGGGAAGTATACTCTTCCCATGAATGTTGGGGAAAGAGAGTGAATATTTAATGAATGATAAGCTAATCTGTATAAGGAGGAATACTAATATTTCTGTTTTTTTTTAATATGGGAAACTGAAACACAGTGAAATCAATGCCATGTCTGTGCAATAGTTGAAATTTAGAGAAATCATTTTGTATTGATTACCAAAATGGTTATTCATGAGGCTATTTTTCTGCATCTTCATGTACTTAGTTACCAGATATAGTTATTTTCTAGATGGGACCTCAGTGACTCTCCTGTTATCCATGGACTGCCTGGATGGCACTGACTATATAGTGACCTATTCAGGTAGTTGAAAGTTGATCAGAATGACCCCCAGACAATTTGGATGGTAGTGTTGGAAGACAGAGGGAGCAAAAAATGCCCACTGAACTGAGGAGGCTCTTGAAACTGAAAAATCAGGCAGACAGCTCCATACAATCAATGGATCAGTTTATTATGGGGTAACTTATAAGGTGACATCTGGATCAGGCAGACAATGATCTGGAAGCGTCTGTACCTGTGTCTTAAATTAGGAATGTACATCCTTCTTCCAAGTACCTTTATGTACTTTATCACATTTTAACCTCAAAAATCCACTGATGCTTATTATGTCCATTTCACTGTTGAGAAAATCTAGGCTTGGAGTAGACGAGTAATATGCCCAAGATTGCACAACTAGAAAACTGGGGAAGTCGAGGATCCCAGGGTAGGGGACTCCAGAGCCCGTGTTCTTAACAGCTGTGCTGGGTTCCTAGCCAAGCAGATCATTAGCCAGGCTGGCAGCCCTTTCTCCAGGCAGCCTCAGACTCCCGCTTTTCCTGCTTTCTCGTCACTCCTGAGTGACTAAGCTTTCCATGCATAGCCCAGTCCTGGTCCATCCCTGACTCTCCCAAGATCCAAGCAGAAGGACACTCCTTGCACCCCATGCTGCAACATCATTTACCTTCAAGCCACCTCTGTTTGGAATCAGGCCTCCCTGAGCCAGCCCTTTTATTAAAAAACCTCTGCCTGCCCTTTTGCTAACCCACACTGGGAGGCCAGGTCCACAGGAGACTCTCCTCTTCGCCCTAATGATGGAGAGACTGATTACCCATCACTCCACTTTCCAGATTGCTGGAGCTGGTAGTGGCAGAAAAAACGCCATCAAGGCTACTGCGTCCAAGCATGGACTTACCGGAACAATGATGAATGGGCTTGAAGAGGCCTGCATGTACTCTCATAGCATAATAAGGTGCTGGCTAGCAGACTCTCGCCAAGAAGGGCATAGACACTCCCTTGCTGGAATTAGGCCTCTGTTTTCTCTTTTGGGCTGAGGTCTAAGCTCCTGTCACTGTCACTCAACCTTGGTGTCAATTTCCAGGAAACAGTCAAATGCAGCTCAGAGAATTGAGAGGCCCTGGGAGGTAACTTGAGGTGAGAGAGTGAAATGGCAGTGAGCATGGAACAGGGCTCCTGACCAGCTGAGCCTGGACTCCTCAGTGCTTCCCCCGTGGCCATGGCCTGAGGCCGGAGCTGATCCTATAGTTATAACTGAGGCAGTGTGTGAAGTAGTAGTCAGAGGTCTGCTGGCCTAGCTTGGAATGTTTGCTCCATCATTTCCTATTTGTGAAGCCATAAGTTAATTTCTAAATATCAGCAAGAGTCAGTTTTCTTAATTGTACAGTGGAGATTTTAGAAATAATACTGCTCCAAAAGGGGAGGACTTATGCAATCGGCAGGAAATTACGTAGCAGAGTCTCAGCTTTTATGATGTCCATCCTGGCCACCATGTCTTAAGCACGGCTTGTTTGGCCAGAAATAATTTTCAAGAGAACAATTAAGGAAATTGTCTACAAAACAGAAACAGAATCACGGACATAATAAACAAACTTATGATTACTGGGGAGAAGGGGCATGGGAAGGGATAAATTGGGAGTTTGAGATTTGCAAATATTAACTACTATTTATTTATATAAAATAGATTAAAAACAAATTTCTTCTGTATAGCTCAGGGAACTATATTCAATATTTTGTAGTAACCTATAATGAAAAAGAATATGAAAACAAATATATGTATGTACATGCTTGACTGAAACATTATGCTGTACACCAGAAATTGACACATAGTAAACTGACTATACTTCAATTTAAAAAAGAGAGAGAGAGAACATTAGGGCCCTGGAAGAAAATTATGGCACAACCCATTGGTCTTCCTGTGGTCGTACTTTGGGGCTGGATTTGGAGAGAGGGGCAGGAGTAACCCTTGAAGCTACCCCCTTAGTTTTCTCTGCTGGTGAGAATCTGTCTGGAGCTAAAGGGTAAAGGAGTGAGGTTGTTGTGTTTTCCTCAGTGAATGAGCTATCAGCTGGCCCTGTTCAATTGCGTGTGTCCATATGCTTCCCATTTGGAGGTGGCCCCTTACTTTTAAGATGGGAAGGACTGAAGAGTGTATTACTATAGTTGAGATAGAGGCAGTGGTGGGGGGTGCGGAGGCTGACCACTAAGGCAGTGGGGAGGTCAGCACTGTGGCTTGGATTCTGAGAAGGGGAAGGGGACACGAATCTGCAGTGAAACCAGAGTGATTGACTTTTGCAATGAGGAAGGACGTCTCTTTCATTGCAAGAACACTTATAGCGCCCTGGTCTAGTCCCAGGGCAAGCTTGTATTTTAAAAAGCTTAGTACAGACAGAAATTCCAGTCTTTCTTTGTGTTCTCAAACAAGGGCATTGTCTTGGTTTGGGTTTCTCCAAAAGCAGACTCTGAGCCTAGGATTTGAGTCCAAGGATTTTATTTGGGAAATAATCCCAGTAATTCCAGTAGGTGGGTAGGGAAGAGACACAGTGTGGTAGCCTGAAAAACGGTACCCAACAGCCTTTCACATCCTAATCCCTGGAACCCATGGGTGTTAAGTTATGTGGCAAAGTCATGGAAGATTGTTAAAGACCCTGAGATGAGCAGATGATCCTGGATTATCTATGTGGGCCTTAGCTGTAATCACATGCATCCTTATAAGGAGACAGAGGGAGATTTGAAGCACACAAAGAAGAAGGCAATGTGACTACCAGAGCAGAGATTGGAGTGATGTTGAGTACAAATCAAGAAATCCTAACTGCCATCAGAAGCTGGAAAGTTTCTCCTCTAGTACCTCCAGAGTAAGCGTGGCCCTGCTGACACCTTGATCTTGGACTTCTGGGGCCTCCAGAACAGTGAGAGAAAAAATTTATTTGCTTTAACCCACCAAGTTAATGATAATTTGTTACTGCAGAGCTAGGAAGCTCATACAACAGGGAGGGAAGGACGTTTTCAGGGTGTGTTAATAAACTGGTTTTCTCTGTGGGTGATTGGAGTTCGATCCCACTGTGGGCCTCTTGGAGCTTGGAGGCCATGCCTCCCAGTTGCTTCATCTGAAGGGTGAGAAAACTGGAGTATTTATTCACCAAATCTTTTAATCAATGCTCAGTGTCTGCTCATGGGGGCATTAACTCCCTGGCACCCCCAGCCTGCTCTGTGCACCAGAGCTTTACACCAGAGAACTCTGTTAGGCAGAGTAGCTCTTGCAGTTTTCTGCAGTAAGAATTTGCCAGCATGTTTGGAGTGGTGAGTATTGAGGGGATAGATTCTTCTCTGGAGGTTACAGTGGACCCTACCCGTGTTCATAATCCAGGTCAACTGTTTTTGTTTTTGTTTTTGTTTTTGTTTTCTAGTGTCTGAAACCCTCACAGAGCCAGCAGCCTCTGACTCTCCTAGCCCAGGACTCTCTCTCTCTCACCCACAGCATTCCTGTTCTGTCATCTTTGATACCTGAAAGCTCTGTCTGAGTCAGGGACAGGGAAAGTTGGTGAATACCTACAGGTGAATAATTTGGGTCCCATCATCAGTATAGTAGGAGGCAAAAAGAGCAATGGATTCAGACACAGGATTGTAGAAAAGAATTTACTTTCTGTAACTGCTGATTGTCAGAGAGAAACATCATCTGAACGTTCTGTGGCCCAGCCTCTCTCCCTGTCATTTCTTCTATAGAGTGTATTTCTCTGGATTTCAGGTGTGTTTAGGCAATACACTGTGGACATCACGAATATTAATTACCTATGTAGGGTGTTTTACAGGTTACAACTCAGTTTTAAAACCAGTGTTTAAGTTATTTCTGATGATGAGAGGGTGAGGATGGTATTATAATCATACTGACCATTTTTAACCATTAACCATCATTAATCATTAACCACTATCAACCAAATCAATTTTACTGCAGAGAAAACGTAAACTTATGGCCTTGCTACTCAAACTGTGGTCTATGGACCACCAGCAGCATCACATGGGAGCTTGTCAGAAATTCAGAATCTCAGGCTCCTCTTTGGATCTGCTGAACTTGCATTTTGCCCAGTTCATAGGTGGCTCATCTTTGAGAACTGCTGACTTATTCATCCTGAGACCTGGGCCTCTCTTGTGATTCTGTTGACCTGGGGTCTTCTTTGCAGGCTTGAAGAGAGGGAATAGGGTGAGCAGAAGAAGACACTTCAGGAGGCCTCTTCTGGGGGATTCCTTGGGGTCTGAGGGCCTGATGATCCAGCAGGTAAATCTCTGTGACTCACCCACCTTCTCTTCCTTCAAATTGGTAGATGAGACCTTTTTGACTGCTGGTCCCCAGTTGCCTGCCCTCTGCAATTGTGTGTTAAGAGGTGGGCATTGTGGGGGTGGAGAAGGACCAAACCACTTTTAATTTTTCCTGCTAGGCCGAGAATTTAGGGCAATTTTCTCAGCTGCTTCCTCTGGCAACTTCCCCTTTCCCTCTTCCACTCTGTCTTGAGTCTCTGAGGGGGAAGGGGATTATGCTTTGCTCCGCTGAAATTTGGAAACCCCTTTCTATTTTTCTTAGCCCCCTGTTCTGGCAGTGCCTGTTAAATTCTGCTTCCTAAACCTTCCCAGGCTCCAAATAATCTCCTGTGTCTTTCCCATAAACTCTTTTGAATTCACTCACTCATGTAACATGGAGAAGAGCTGCGTTGTTATGCCAAAGCCAGCTTCTCCCATGAGCCTTTGTCACACAAATAAAATAGATGTTTGCCTTTGTTGCTCCTGCTCCACTTTTTTTACATTCCCCGGCACAGGCTTTTAACAGAGTTTATTCGAAATGGAAAAGAAAGCCTCTAAAGGCAGCGAAGGGTGCCTGTTCATTCTTCTGATTCTAGCTCCTGCCCTTCCCTGGTGCCTGTGTTTCCGATAATGAATGTCACAGGGGGATGGGGAGATGAATGGGGACTGATAAGTGCAAACCGTTATTGCATTCAGCTCTTTGGAGCCTGCGAGGGGTGCTGCGACAGCAGGGAGCACTTTCCTGCCACCTCCTGTCTCCTCCACCCCAGCTGAAAGGAGGACATTTTTGTAATGGTGCAGAGAGGGAAAAGCACTGGGAGTCCGAGTGACTGGGGTTACTGGTTCTGGCTTTGCCGCCAACATGCTGGGAAACCATGGCCGTGTGACTGAATCTTTCTGGGCTTCTGTTTCCTTCTGTGTGGTGAACCTGTAACCTTCTTTCTGCTTCATAAAGTTGCACAACTATATATGTTAAGATATTCCTCCTTGGATTAAGGAAGAAATATAGCTCCCTCCATGCATCCCAAAGTGCCTACCATTGGTTGTTTTCCCGTGGGGTTCCAGAGACCAAAGCTAACCTGACTTGGTGGGATAATAGACAGTCGTGCAAACACTTGGTGGACTGTAGAATGCTATGCCTGGGTGCAGTCTTGCCATTATCTTCAGTCTGCTGAGGCAGCAGTGGGCCCATCGCGGGATGCTGAGAGGGAGAAAGTGAAGGAAGCTATGAGGGTTGGGTAGGCCTGGTGAGAAGCTATTGATGGGGGAATCTAAGGTGGGATCAAACTGGATAATGTGGGAAGACTGAGGGAAGTGGTGGGTGGTAAGAAAACAGGTCAGACAGTGATTGGACATAATGATTTTCTTAGTCCATTCAGGCTGCTGTAACAAAATGCCACAGACCAAGAGGCCCATAAGCAACAGAAACGAATTTCTCACAGTTCTGGGAGATGGAAATCTGTGGTCAGGGATCAGCGTGGCTAGTCGAAGGTCCTCCTCTGGGTCACAGACTTTTGCACTATGTCCACACATGGTGGAATGGTTGAGGGAGCTCTGCAGGGTTTCTTTTATAAGAATAGTAATCCCATTCATGAGGGCTCCACCTTCAGGACCTAATTACCTCTCAATGTTTCCATCTCCTAATACTGTCATCTTGGGCATTAAGATTTAACATACGGATTTTGGTCAGGGAGGCACGAACATTCTGACCGTAGCAATGATTGTAAAACATTTGGCATCCTTTTTACGCTTTCAGTTTTGATTTCATCCCTACTCTGTCATCTCTAAACCTACTCTGGGTTGTCACAGTCCCTCCTTATATGAGAATTAAGCTCAAATTTCTAGTCTGTTTTAACTACTTCAGTCATTGATAAGAATATCACCTCCTTTAACAAACATACTCTTTAGCTATTAATACAGCCTAGAGCTACAATGGTTATTTTCGGTCTGTTTTTGTCAATCATGTTTTCCTTCAGACTATCTGAACTTATGGCCAACAAATGTAGTCCATCTTTTCTCTCATAGCTGGTGCCAATGTGGCTTTCACTGATTCTCTAATCTCACTGATTCTCTATTCTCTAGTTTTAAGAGAAAAGCTTTGCTCTAATTATGAGATTTATAATAATTTAAAATGTTGGCAGCTTAAAGAGACATGATAGTAAGGATCCAGCCAGATAGATAAATCCTTTATGGATATCCAGGGACATAAAATGGGGTTGGTGAAGTGGTGGCCAGAACCAGAGAGGGGAGGAAAGGGTCAGATGAAAAAGGTGGGGGCCAGCCTCCTTGATGACCCACAGTGATCCTGGGCTCCAGGTATTCACACCTTTATGTAATCTCTTCCCATAATGACTCAGAGGGCCAGTCAATTATGGTGGTAATTACATTTGTGACTTCTGAGGCTACGTCATAACTGGCATTGCAGCTTCCACCCTGGCCTCTTGGATCTCTCACTTTGGGGGAAGCTAGCCACCATGACATGAAGAAGCTCAAGGCCCAGGTGAGGAAGAACTGCCGCCTCCTGCCAACAGCCAGCATCAGTTTGCCAGCCACATGAGAGATCTACTTAGAAAAAAGCTTCTCCAACCCAAGTCAAGCCTTCAGATGACTGTAGTCCTGGTCAATCTCTTGGCCCTAATAGAGATCCTCAATTCAGAATTTTCCAGCTAAGGTGCTCTTGAATTCCTGACCCATAGAAACTCTGAGTGAAAATAAATAAATATTTGCTATTATTAGCCACTGAGTTTTGGTGCAGCAATAGGTAATTAATATAGTGGGTACGAGAACTTGGTGTCAGGGAGAGCTGACAGTCAGAAATAGAGAAGCCGATTTTTGCTTTTAATCTACAGATTAAAACTTCTTATTTCTTTTAAAATAAAATTTTGTAGTTTATGAGAACTGCATTTTAGGAAGGGAAGAGGAGAGTACTCACCAGTCAGATGCCTGGGACTTCCACACGCCAGACCCTTAATACATCAAGTACATGCTTAAAAAAAAAAAATCCTTGAATATAACCAAAGGCTCCTGCAGACCTTGCCTTGTGGTCATCAGGGGAGGAGGAATCCTGTGACATTCATGGGGAGGGGGAGATGAAGCCCTGTGATGCTCAGCAGAGGAGAGGAAGGTGGTCCTTGCCATAAGTTAGCAAACATCAAAAGGCTTTTTGAAAAGCATACAGATAAAATATCTTTGAAAGAAGTCACTATATTTGTCCAGTAAAACATGTAGGGTCTCTAAATGGGTTCTAGCATTTTTCCAAGAGAGTAAGTCTTTGAAGATCTATAAAAGGGTCATGGTGTCGGTCGAGCAGAGTAAAACACTCCGACTCTCTTGTTGAGGTTTTTCAGTTTCAGAATATGTGGCATGAAGTTCAGTTGACTGTGGATTGTCAGCAGCATGAGGACAGAAATAAAAGCCAAACCATAAAGCTCAGGAGCTGGGCAGAGCTGCGGTGGCCAGGGCCAGGGCCAGGACTGGGGGCCAAGTGAGGACTTGACAGTTGTTACCAACACGGCTGCTCAGATATTTTTAGAGGGACTTAAGCCTCTATGACTGGGATAAGCAATTCCCTGCTCTGTCTAGAGTTCTGCGATTTACTTTCCAAAATTTGGGGATAACAGGATTTTGTTAGTGCTTCCCTACTCTTGCAGTCTGGAAAGAAATCCATTGACTAGGCTAGGATGAGGCCACAGATGCCAGGCAGTGAAGGAGTCTGCTTTGCCATGAGAGATCCACCGTGTACAGGAAGCCTCAGGTTGGGTTTCCATTTTCCTTCAGAGAAAGCAGTTTTCTTCCTTTCCCCATTTCTGTACCTGTGCCGCCCAGATGGCATGTGAAGACTAGATGGAGGGTGCTCATCAAAGCTGATGACACTGAGAATTACTGTTATTTTCAAGACATTAGGTCATATTGCCTTTTTCATAAGATGGGCCTCTTAATAGTATTTTTTCTGATTTAAAATAAAATGCAACCGATTGAAGAAATAAGTAACATTAGAGAAGTTTTAAAAGGCAATAATGCCTTAATCCAGGCACTCAAAAATACAGGTCATTTTATATCTCCTCTGGGCAAATAAAATGACCACAAGAGAGTTATGGCCTAGTCAAGAGTGATTTGGTTACAAGAGCCAAAACCCCACTTGAAACAAAATAAGCAAACCAAAGCAAAACCGAAACCAAAACCAAAAAACAAAGGAAAAAAGAAAGAAAAGAAAGAGAAATTGATTGGACTGTTCTGCAGGGTGTTGACTTGACTTAGCTCCATCTTCCACTTCTTTGGTTCACAATCTCAAGAGGGAGAATTGGATTGGCAAGAGTGGTTCAGGATCCTTCCCGAGCAGACAGGCAGCATGGTGGTGGGGCCTGCCCTTCTGGGTAGATAGGAGGGCCATGAACTGGATAGACTCTCCCAAATGTCTTCTACAAACTTCTGCCCTGGTGAGGAACACTGGTTAGCTCATAAACATGCACACCTTGAGGGGTTGCAAGAAATACAAGGTGATAAAATTGCCAGATTAAAAAAAAGAGAGAGAGAGAGGAAGGGAGGGAAGGAAAGAGGAAGGTGATGGAAAGAGAAAGAGAGAGAGGGAGAGAAAATTAAGTATGCAATAATTGTGATATACTAAAACATTATTTGTTGTTTATCTGAAATGCAAATTTAACTTGGCATCCTGTATTTTATCTGGCAACACTACCCAAGGCTAATCCTTCTCTATTGGAACTGTCATGGAGAAGGACTTGGGAGAATTTAAACTGAGTCTCAAACTAAATTTTCTGTGCTCCAGGGCTGCTTGTGTCAATGTCCTGTTTGTTTCCTGTGATCTGGTTTTATTTTCAAGAGAAGCACCCTGGTATAATGAAAAAGCAGGTGTGATGAACCTGGCTTTGAGGTCTGGATCTGTCACTTAGGAACTAGATGATGCTGGACAAGCCATTGGTTTTGAGGTGACTCTGTTTCCTCATCTAGAAACCAGGGATAGCTCTGCCTATTTCAGAAGATTTCTGTGGGGAACAAGTTCAGGAGGTAGAATCACCTAACAGGATACAAGCCCCACAGCAGATGTTCAGCTAACATGTATGTCCCTTTCTCTTTTCCTCCTCATTGAATGAATAGAAATACCAGTATCTATTAGTATTTATTGAATAGCTATAATCGTCTGTATGCCAGCTGCAGGATAATGTGCTGTACCAGCATTGTGTTATTTAATTCAAGCAACAGTGGAGTGAGAGAGCTACTATTTCCAATTTATTGATGATGAAACTGGGGCTTAGGTTGGTACAAGAGGATCTGAACTTCTAAATGACAGAACTGGGATACAAACCCAGGCCCATGGGTCTCCAGAGGGCAGGCCCTCAACCTTCGCTCAAATCCCCTTCATTGTACTCGTACAGCACACACCTCGTGGCGTGGCACATGGAGTGTTTGCAGTGCCGGATCCACCCACTGCTGATATTTGTTGCGTGCTCGCGCCGTCACAGGCTTCCTACTGGGCACTGAGGATGTAGGGATGATAAAGTCAAAGGCTTCTCTCATAGAGTTTCCATCCCAGTTAGGAAACAGACAGTAAACGAGTAAACAGACACAGGCAAGACATGGCATCCTACTGTGGTATGTGATACAAAGAAGAACAGGAATGAGATGTGTGACCTGGGGCTAAGGAGTAGAAGAGAGGTATTTTAAATAAAGGTATTCATGGAGGGCTTCTTTGAGGAGGTGCCCTGTGAGACCAGATCTAAAAAAGGCAGGAGAAGATACAGGCAGAGGTGTGGCAAATGTAAACACAGAGACAAGAACAAGCCAGGGTGATGGAGCACAGTGAGGAGTCTTGTGTGAAGCACAGTGTGCACAGCAGAGAGGCAGCATGTGAGGTCAGACACTAGCGGAGTTGAGGATTTATTCCTCAGTGGTGGAAGATGTATGTTTGCCGGGGGCTGATCCACCTGTGACCTGCAGCGCTGACCACAGCTTCAGGAGAAAGGCCCCTGTCTCTGAGAAGCGGCTGCGCCTGCACAAGGAAACCAATCATGCCACTTATCGCCCCAGTTTGAAAAGTAATTGCAGACACATGTGTAAAGGGCAGGGCAATCTTTTCTGCCAATTATGTGCCCTGCTATTAGGTGATTAGAAGCTGGTAAAGTCACGGTGTGAGGGATTAGCAGCACAATTCCCTCTCCCGTCAGCCCTGCATTTCTACTTCTCCCAAGGGCGCCTTCTTCCCTCCCTGGGTGCTGGTCTCAGTTTGACCAGGTGCCTCTCCCAAATTATGTCCCCTCAACACACTTGTCCTTGTCTATAAAAGGAAAAAAGCCTGCAAGAGACCATTATAAAACTGCAGTTGAAAAACAAGGTTAGGTGTGCCTGGCTAGAAGACTGCAGACTTGTATTTACAGCAATATTTGTGAGGACTGTTTGGTCCTGGACATTTCCAAAGCTGCTTTCCAACCAGACTGTGCTGGTCCTTGCTGCACTTTCACGTGCCTGCTGGAGAGCCTGTGCACATCTGCCCATTTCTTTGCACCTTATATTCCCTAATCCATCTGTCCCTTTGTTCTTCAAGTCAGTATTGAATTAAACATCTATTTTCTGCCTGGCATAGACTTGCTCTTTGAAATGAATAGTGAAGTCTAGTGGTTAAGGTCAAATAGTCACATCGCAGCTCAGCTCCTTCAGTTACATTTTTGCAGTCAGTTTTCTTCATCTGGAAAAAGGGGATGGGGGCAGGGTGGGATTCTCTGCCTCTCCTACCCTTTCTAACCCTCTCCATCTACCCTCATTCTTAGTCCTGGCGGAGAGGGGCCTTCTAGCCTCTCACCCCACCTAGTCACAGCCTGAGAGGTCAACAGCTGCAAGAGGAAATTGGTTTGTAAGCATCTCACTCTGGTGGTGAAGGTCCAAGGGCAGGGCAGCTCCGCAGGACATGGGGTGGGGAGGAGGATGGAACTTGTGGGCCATGAGTAACTGGATGAAGCTGGGAGCCTGGGAGGAAGGGAAAAAGAAGGGCAGGGGAAAGGAAGAAGGGAGCAGAAACAAAGAGAAGGTGCCTTCCAAACATGCGTCCAAAGGAGTCTAGACAGCTGTCCTAAACTTAGGCTGCTGCATACCTTGATTAGCTAAGGGAGTAACTTAAATGAGATTACTAGGGGTCAAGTTCTGGCTCTTCCCCTGGGTATGTAAGGCCTCTAACCTCTCCTCCTTGTTTCACCTCTAATAAGATCCTAACAATAGGACCTACCTCCTAGGGTGGCTGGAAGGGCTCAGAGAGTGGATACATGCAAAATGCTTAGAATAACACCCAGCACAGAGTAATCATGAAATAAACATTAGCAGTTATGGAATTTTCAGTCTCTTTCCATGGCTCTCTCCTCCTTTCCTGCCAGAACACTTGCCACCATTTGATCTTATCTCACAGATTTTATGTTGTTTATTACCTACCTACCCTCTGCCCACTCCACTAGAACTCAAGTGCCTTGAAAGTCTGGAGTTTTTGTCTGTTTTGTTTATGACTGTACTTCCAGCTCTTTCCTGGAACAGTGCAGGAAAGGGACACAATCGATACTTCATAATGGTTGAGTGAATGAACAGGTAAATGAAAGAATGAACGAGTTATTATTATCCTGTGGACTCTAATTATGTTCTTGATTAGCTCTGAGTGATAATGGGCTACCCACCCAACCTTTCAGATATTGTGAGCATAGTGGTGATGTTTTATGACAATAATAGTGGTATCAGCTTTCTGAGGACTGAGGAGCGTGGTATCTGTAAGATACCCAGGATAAGTGCCTGTCAGTGACATCATTGCTTTATATGGTGTACTTCCTCCTCCGAGACACCTGGGTGCCCACCAAAGTTTCTGACCAAGGTGAGGAATCTATGAGAGATGAGGGAATTTAACCAAGCCTGTACATCTGATTCTTTGATTCTGTCCACCTTGAGGGCAGGGAAACCATGTGGCCAAGTCCTAGAGCCACAGCTCTTTGGTGGTGGCTCTCTGGAATCAGAGAGAATTTTACCATTTTGTGATAGGTTACTGCTGTTCATATACACTCAGTCCTTAGATGTGACAGAATTGGCTGAGACTGAAATATTTAGAAAGTGTAGCTCAGTGGACAGTCCCATAAACTGTGCAGATGCCCAGCTCTGCCCCTGGGGCAGATTGCAAACTAACTCCAAACTCTTGATGGCCACTCTCTCCTCCTTCTCAAAGTGCTGGGTGGCATATGGGGTCCTTGAGTTCTGGCTGATTCCATAGAACTTGAGGATTGGAAGGGATGAGCTGTGAAACAGCCAGTCCAACCCACTCATAACAGAGGTCAGTAGATGTTTTACATGAGTCAAGTCATTTAATTTGTACAACAATTTGTGATGGAGAAACTGTTAGCAGCCCTTTTTTCTTAAGAGGCATCTGAGACTCAAAGAGGAGTTAGCAGTTTTGCTAGGCGAGAACTTGCAGGGTCTGTCTTTTCGTTAACATACAAAAAGAGGCAGATGGCGAGCTGGTCAAGAGTTTGTGTTCTATAGTTGAGGGGTCCAGGTTCAAGCCCTTTGTCCACTAATTTATGCCTCAGTTTATTCATTTCAAAGCTAGAAATAGAATCAGCCTCTCAAAATTGTCGTGTTAAATAATCTGACACATAAAAAGTGCTTAGACTAGTGAACTGTCACTATTATCAATGAAAGTTAGCTATTAATTAATTATAATTATAATAAATAAATTAAAATGAAATAATACTTCAAATAGATAATAAAAATAAATAATAAAACAGTAAAATTTTAAATAAAACAATTCTCAATTAATGTTATTTTTATTTCTGCAGTTACTCCCACCACACAGCTCAGACCTTGGCAGATGGCAAGTGCTCAGTGGTGATGAGTTAAGTAGCTCGCCTAAGCCTGTTCTAGCGAGTGACAGAGTGGCTGTCTGACTCCAAAGGCTGTGCTTATTAACAAGAAAGGAAACTGAGGCTTCGAGAATGCAGATCTGTTCTCTGCCAAGGCACAATTAGGCTGTGGAGACTGGCTCAGGACTCAGGAGCTTGGACTCCCAATTCAGTACTTTCTCCTCTGCCCCCAGCGCTGGTTTGTCTGTCATTGGTCACCAATAAAAGGGGATGATCATATTTTATATGGAGCTGGTTAGGATTCATTGAGAAAAACATGAGTATGAAATACTTGGAAAAGTGCCTGGCACTTAATGAATACTGCAATTCTCATGATTATTTATCATGCATGCATTTATCAATGCATAGATGTTATTTTGAAGTCCTAAGTGTGTTGTGTTTGGCACTGGGCTTATTAAGGATTCAGATGAAAATAAGACTTGGTTCCTTACCTTAAGCAGCTGATATTCCAGAGAGGGATTCCAGAAAATTAATAATGACATGTTCTAAGTGCATTTAACTCAGCCTGGGTGGATCAGGGGCAACTTCCTGGAGTAAGTGGCATTTGAGGTGGTTGGTCCTTAATGATGAGCTATGACCCACCAATTGGACTTAGGCCTGCACAAGAGAAATCCAAGAAAGCAGCGCATGCAAAAGTCTTGTTGAATGAAATAGCTTTCTGTGAGGTGGGGTGAATGGTAGAATGTCCTTGTATGGCTGGGGCTTGAGCTTTGCTGGGGAAAATAAAGCAGAGCAGGCATATAGAATCTTTATGTATGACACTGAATGCCAAGTTTGGGATTTGGAATTAAAGGCAGTGGGGAGCCGTTGAAGATTTTATTCATATACCAAGAACAGATTCAGGAACAAAAGCCAGGAACAAAGTTGCTGTTATTCACTGCTAAGTAAAATAATGCCTAGCACATAGTAAATACTTGATACTAATTGCTTTAATTAAAAATTCCTCTGCTAACAATGTGAAAGTCAACTGGGGAGTTGGAGGAGTCTGGCAATCTAGAGATTAAGCACTTAGCTTGATTCCAGAAAAATACCCTTTTTTTGTTTGTTTGCTATATATTGCCGCTTCTTATCAACACTATTGTTGAATGAATGAATGAACAAAGAAATGAATAAATAGTTGTCCTATTCTACTTTCTTTGTCAAGAGAGGAACAATTTTGGGGCCTGGGAGGCATGTTAGCTGAGAGCAATAAAGTACGTA
Source organism: Vicugna pacos (assembly GCF_048564905.1). NCBI lineage: Eukaryota > Metazoa > Chordata > Mammalia > Artiodactyla > Camelidae > Vicugna > Vicugna pacos. The sequence continues at coordinate 51,995,282 of NC_132995.1, forward strand.
AGTCCTGAAATAAGTAACCATTTCACTCCCAAAGAATAATAACTGGGTCAGGAGCATCCTCTGGGAATATGTCAAGACCTGCCTCTTCACCCATAAGGCTCCACGACAAGGAACGAGAATTCTTTGTCTTTTCTTTTGACATTCTGTGGTCTTCAGAGTCTCCTGGGTACAAAGAGTGAATCAATAGATTCATTACATGAACAAGAACTTGGCAGTTTGAAAGGGCTTTAGATGAATTCCTGGCCTGTCAAGTAAGAGAAAATAGTGTTGAAAATATTCTATCATGTCTTGCTCAGGTGTGCCCCGGCTCACCTCAGCCTTCCCTGATTCACCTTGGGAATGCTGGGTCCTCAGTTCCCCTAGGGCATGCCCTGAGGCTCAAATGAGCTTGGTCTTGGCAAAGAGAATAGACTGTAGTTTAGTTGGTTCACACAGGGCCCCTGGACCCTTGGTCTTATGTTTTACACCACAGAAGGCTTTGAAGTGTGCACTCTTAATCCTGACCATATTTTTGAACACTGATTCCCTGGTGGTGTCCTGTAGTTATCAGCCATTGGACTACTACTTGGTATTCCTAACGACATGAATGCATCTAGACGCCCGCTGGTCCATCTACTCTCATTGGCCATAAGATCATCTGTTCATTCATTTCTTTAAAAAGAAAAAAAGGTTATTGAGTGCTTGTCATGGACCAGGCATGGTTAGGTCCTAGAGTACAATGATCAATAACAGATATTTAGTTGCCATCATGAAACTTAAATTCTAGTGAGGGAAACAAACGGAAAGAAGTGAACAATAAATAAAATAGTGACAAACGATGACAAATGCCATGAAAGAAACAAATAAGGAAATGAGCTAATAAAGAATCAACTGATAAGGGATGGCTTCTCCTCTGAAGCGATGACATATAAACAGATTCTGGGAGGATGAGGGACCTGGAAGTAGAGGAATGAGCATTCCAGACAGAGTGACTAGAATGTGCAAAGGCCTGTGTGTAGGGAAAAGCTTGGCATGCTTGATGACTGAGAGAATAGCCGAGCCTAGTGAGCAAGGGCAAGGAGAAACGGTGTGAATTTGAAGAGGGAGGCAGGAGAGAGCTTTGCAAGGCCTCAAAGGCTCTGGTCAGTCTCCCTTTTCCGTCATGTATTAGGAGAGAATTTTATGATTCAAGACATTCTTACGTTTGAGTTTTATGCCATAGAAACAGTAGATACATAAAATTTCCATGTGGAGTGTTGAGACTGAATGGCGGTGCACAGTAGGACAACAATTTGAGAACCACTGCTGGAGAAGATGGATGCTGAAAGTAGAGGTATATTGTTTGGTAGTTTTTTTTTTTCAACTGTAATAAATGTAAGTATGATAGACAGTAGACATGTAAGGCTAAACAGGACCTCTCCTGTGTACCTGCACTCTTTTACTGATGCACCCCACTCATGTCTGCTGAATGTCTACTCAGTGCCAGACAGTGTGTGGGTGAGGGGTATCCAGGGAGAGAAAGAGAGAGGTCACACCTGACCCATGGAAATTACACATCATCCATTTTAAATCCATAAAACTCAGCTTAAGGAATGAAAGAGTCTCGAATTTACCTTTTCTGACTTTCCTTTGGTTAAATTCTGGCAGCTGCCACACATACAGTATCATTAAAATGTAATTTTCTGTGCATAACTTGCTTCTGCAGATTGACTTTCCTCAACTCATTATGGTGGCCCTGACCTTAGTTTATTCATGAAAGACTAGAGAAACCATTAACTGGGTGGGTTTCTTTCTATAGGAGCAGCACAATTTTATCTACTAGAGGCATTGGCGGATTTGAGTTACATTGTAAATAAATTCATCCACTACAAACATTCATGGATCTGCCTTGCATTGTAAATAAGTTTTCTCAAGTAATTCTTAAGTGATGGCCTTACAATTATGGTAGCATAAGAAAAACAACAAGAAACAGGTTCAGTAACTTTGCAGTAAATATTCAAAAAGAAACCTAGGGATTTGCAAGGAGACAGCTGGCTTGGATTAGGTGGGTGGGAGGAGAGGACTGTTTGATGAGTAGAGAAAGTATTAAGGGCTTGAATTTGTAGTAAACAATAAACATTGGTCATACCCATGTAAACGAGTATGCTATATTTAAGTATTCAACTTTCAGCCCATGCCCTGAACTATTCATAGTCCCAAGAAGGGGGTTCATTTATGTATTAGTCAGCTGTTGCTGGATAATAAACAGCCACAACAGTGTCTGTGGCATGCAATAGTAAGCATTAATTCCTTTGGATCCATTGGTTGGTTGGAGTTTGGCTAATCTAAGCTAGACTCTGCTTCTCACTGCAGATCTGAGGATGGGTGGGGATGGCTCAGCTTTGCCTGTTTCTCATCCTCCTTGGGCCAGTTGGATAGCCAGGGCATATTCTTTTCATGGAGATGGCAGAGGTGTAAGAGAGCAAACAGAAACACAGTAGGGCTCTTAAGGCCTAGAATCGGAACTGCACACTGTCACCATCACCTCATTCTGTTAGCTGAAGCAAGCCAAATGATCAAGCCCAAAGTCAAAGGGGAGGAAGTTTACTCTACCACTAATGGGACATGAATTAGATACTGCGTAGGGTGAAGAATTGTAGCTCAAAGGTAATCTCCTGTAATTTAATAAGTATATTTAATTTATCTGTTATTATAGAAGGTTCTTTTATGTGCCAGACATCTAGGCAGCAGGATAGATGGCCATGTAATATTCCCATACCACTCACTGGTTAGAAATCTAAGAAAAAGAATTCTGGCTCTTATCTTTTATATATTCTGTACAATGGTCTTCACAGAAGTCTCTCTTCCTTAGTGGTGGCACTCGATGCAATTCATCTCCAATGTGGCCAGAGTCATAGTCCTAAAATGTAAATGAGCTATTGAACTTTCCGTCTAAGCAGTTTGGATGATTCCCCTTTGCCAGTATGACAGAGCTCAACCTCCGGATGTTGAAGTGTAAACTGATTCTAATCTGCCCCCCAAACTGCCCAGACTTGTCTTCTGCCTTCCCTCTGGTCATCAGCCCCTCCCCCAAGTGTCTCCTTTTCCTTATTTCTCCCTTACTCTAGCAGTTCCCTGCTTGGGGCCACAGACAGGTGGGGATTGGGGGCATGGGGACCAGACTGTCATTGGAAGGCATCTTACTAAATGCTCACTAAGCATTATCTGTCAACTATAAATAATGCTCACCACCTCCCCCAGACACTGCCATTTGCAACTTTACCTAGGTAAGATTGTAAAGAATAAACTTCAAATTAAGGTAGAGGGAGGTGTTGAATTCAGCTGCCTTTTGCTATTATTTAGTTGCTCATCAACAGATACAAAAAGTACAACTCTGTCAAGCAGAGATCTGTGATAGTTTTGACATACAAAGGAAATCAACCACGGTGGAGCCCTTGCCTCTTCTTAAAGGCATCCTGCTCCCCCATAGCTCTGGCTTCTTTGACTCTCTCAGCATCTCCTGCAGCACATTGTAATAGAATGATGTCTTCCTCTCTGTGAGTCATATTTTCTGAGGCACACAAAATATACCTTTTCATTTCTCCCTCTGTTGCCTATGTCAGTGGCTAATGTGCAATAGGCGCTTTGTGATATTTCTTGAATGAGTGAATGAATATATGTTAGTGAGTAGTGGAGAATTCTCTAGTGGTTCTCAAACTATGCATATGAAAAGCTTGTAAAACAGAGATTGCTGAACCCTAATCCCAAGTTTCTGATTCAGTAGGTCTTGGTTAAGACCTCAGAATTTTCATTTCTAACAAGTTTCCAGGTGATGTTGATCCTGCTGGTCTAAGGGTCACACTTTGAAAAGCACTGCTTTACCATATTGATGCTGAGATGATTCTCTGTGTAGAAATAACCCCAGTCACTAATTTTGGGTAAGGGAGACACCTAGAGGGGGGTTTTAACAACTTCTACTTCTTAGAATAAAATTGGTGTCTGAATGCCCAATTTTGCTACCACGAGGGACCGAAGTCCTAAAGACAGTTAGGCCAATTAAACTGAGATGGCTTAAAAGTCACTCCCCATTCTACCTCTGTGCTGGTGTTGAAGTCATGATTATATTAAACATATTCACAAAGGATTCTCTATTAGTATAGTATCTCAAAAACCAAAGGAGTATTTTCTATCTTATTCTTAGATGCCTGGGCTCTTTACACATTGCAGAAATTCAGAAGGATGTCACACCCTACGTGTCCATCACCAAAGAACCCAAACACCTGACTTGTTCACACTAGTCTCTGTGAAATGTTCCTTACTTTGTCTAATGCTGGTATAGACTATCATAAGAAGACCTAGTCTTGTCATAGGCTGAATTAGATGGCCATAGGAGGGGAGACTGTCAAAGTCAGAGGATGTTTTCCACATGGGAGGATTGAACTGTCACCATCAGGAAGTCTTTCTGGTAGGGCAGTACATGTAAGGGGGTTCATATCAGCATCAACAGTTTCAATACAGAAGTCATTTAATTTATCTTCTCAGAATGAGCATCTGAGGACTGACTGAATGCCAGACGCTATTCTGGAAGTTGAGCACACAGCAGCAAAAAGACAGACATGGAACTTATATTTCACAGGGATATAAGACAACAAACAAGCAAATGTAATTTTTGGTTAGTTATTGCTGCATAACATACCACCCCTAAATTTAAAGCAATTATTTAGTTTTAGTTCAAATAACCCTGGGTCAGCTAATCTGGATGGGACTCTGCTGGGCTTGCTCAAGCATCTCTGGGTCCAGGGGGTGCTCATCTCTCCTCCTGTGACCAGTGCGCTAGCCTGTGAATGTTCCTTTGAAAACACTGGTAAAGGCCCTGGCCAGAGCTGGCTGAAATGCACAGGGCCTCTTGGGGCCTGGGCTTATAGCTGGCACCCCATCACTCTGCCTCATTCCAGTGGCCAAACCAAGTTTGTGTGTCCAAAGCCAAAGTCAAGGTATAAAAGGTATAGGTACAGGTTGGAATGAATAATTGAGACAATGATATAAGTGACCACTAGTAGTGTAAGGTCAAGTAATGTAAAGGGCTCCGAAGAAATGTAAAGCAGTTTCATGGCTCAAGAGTAATTAGGGATGCTCCTTCTGGGTGGCCAGGTGTTATGGGATGGTTTATTGTCATCAACCTGGGTATTTTTACCAGCCTATCCCATTGGGAGGGGTATAGCTTCAGCATTGTGCTATGTTGTAAGGCTATGTAGGGTGAGTTTCCCTCCCTGCTTTCCAGGTATATCCCATACACCAGTTATCGAGGGATCCTGACATACATGATAACTGTCGTGTCTCGTAAGGGCATCTATCTGGTTTGTCACTGTTCTATTCAAATACCTCATCACAGCAGCACTTTCAGAGGGTGCCAAAATTTGAATAAATTATCTCTGCTGGATGATACACCAGTTACACCCTTTCCATATACATACACCATGTGCTTGTTCACATAACCACAAGCACTGCACTCACCCACACGGCCACCTCCACACACTCAGAAATGATATCTTCAACCATGTCAGTCAATGAAAGGAAACAGTCTCACTCCCTGGCACCTCAGGAGACAGACGCTGACTGTTGGATGATTTCATCAGCTCCAAAGCCAGGATGATGTGCCTGGAAAAGGAGTGTGAACCTGGAATGTGTCTCAGTGCAGAAACAGCTTCTGGGGAGCCCACAGCTGCAAAAGCCATCAGGGGTTGGTGGGGGCTAGGGTGGGAGGAGATAGAGTGGGGATAGGTAGGGAGTGGTTTTCAGTTTCAGTATTTACTTGCCACCATCAATCAATCCATCTGCCAAAGACCCTCATTAGGGAGCTGAAGGGAAAACAAGGCAAAACAAATAAACAAAAATGGATTTCTTCTTCAGAAGTCTTCTATCATTGGAGTGAAATGGTTTTTCTCTTGTCTTTGTTGAACAAAACCTGATATGTTATTGACAAAATGCACATTTTCTGAGAGTAGAGGGGAGTAGGGGATAGAGGGGGAAAATGACATCAGTTTTTATGATAATCCTTGGAGTGTTATGTTATTACTCCCATTTTGTTGATGAAGAAACTGATGCTTGAGGTGTAAAAGCAACTTGCCCAATATAAGTGAATTCTAGAGATCCCAATTCAGGCTTCATTTTATAGACAAATCTTTTCCCAGCCTTCCTAGCCTTCATGGGTTTCTAGAAGTAAGCCTCAAGGCCTAATAAGCCTCTTGAAGTTAACTCCCCCTGGGCCCAAAAGTCCAACCTGTGAAGACTAAGGTAGGAAGGAACAGAAACTGGCTCTTTGGACACCTGAAATCAGTAAGCTGACTGGAGCCACTCTGCCTGCTGATAGAACAGCTCAGGACGAAAGCCCAGGACCTTGGTGAATGTCTGTGCAGGTCCTGGCTGGAAAAAGAGTGAGCAGGATTTCAGTCAGGCAAATCTACAGCCATCTTCCCTGGTACCATCAGATGCATGAGGTCATCTGCAGCCTGGGAATCACAGGCTTTGGTTACCTGCTATGAGTCACACGTTAGTTTTATGTAGAGATGACAAAGCTGAGGGCAGATTGGAGTAGTGCCCTTGGCTGAACTGAGCTACCTCACCAGAGATTATTCCCCTCCTTGGAGGAACAGCCAACAGCTGGCCCTCGGGGGGCCACTCAGGCACGGCCCTTTGACTCTATTAGGCTCATTTCTAAAGGGCAACTCTTGCCTCAGAGCTCTGCTGGAATTGGCTGAGGCCTCTGCTGCAATTGCGAAGTCTTCTACCTCTCCCTCTGCTGGACTAGTTTCCCTTCCTCTTGCAGTGGCTGCTCTTGAGAAAACTCCCCAGTAAGTGACTTGCACAAACCCCTATCTGAGCACCTATTCCAGGGACACCAACCCTTCTCACACTGGTGATTAAATGCTCCAGCCTTGAGGTGAGACCTGTCACTGTTGCTCACAGCTCATTGGCTAGAACTACTTACATGGCCCCATGGGGACCACAGATGGGCCAGCAAGTACAGCCCTGTCCTGTGCCGAGAAAGGAGGAAAACCTGTCCTATTGAATGAACAGCAGTAAGGAGGATGGGATGGGGAGACCACAGAAAGGGCCAGAAGAACTGTAAAATTCAATTATACAGCTCTGTACTTTGGACAAGGCAGCCTTAGGCACACACTGCCATTCATTGCTTCCTGGCCTGAGTGACTGCCCATGGAAAAGTGACTAGAACATCATCTTTTTTTGCCCTCTCTCCCCCTTATCATGATTGATCATCTTCTGAGCTCTGCTCTGCTCTCTTTGTCTTTCTGTCTGCTGAATCCGTGGGCTCAGCTCATTTGGCCCCTGATTGACAAGAGGGCTCCTGCCCTGAAATGGAGGAAATTTAGGGTATTTCAGAATGCCTTGATCTGAAGCCTGTTTGATTCCAAAGTATCCTATTTTACTCTTACTGGTGGGGAATATGGGTGTGGGTCTCCACACACATGGTTTCCAAGCTGGGACAATCAGATCATCTGTCAAATACTGTGACTGCACTTCTCAAGAGGCTCAGGGGTAGATGCCTACCTAGGCAAGAGGACAGTGGAAAGCTGAAGAGACTGGAAGAAGAGCATCCATCTTTCCTGGACTCTTCTGGGGACTGTTTGGCCAACATTGCCATCTGTTGGGCCAGCACTGGCTAATGGAGCCAGGTGGTCAGATGGCATTGCATCTTCATCAGTGACCTTGGGAACACGTGAGCTGACCTTGTGACCGAACTGCTGACAATGAAAGATTTTAAAAAGTACATCAGTTTACATTTATTGAGTGATTATTTTTCTAACCCTAACCTCATGAGTTCAGTAGAGTTTATATTTTCACTTAACTAGTGGACAAACAAAGGCAGAGATAGTGAGCAATTTACTAGTCAGTGGCAGAGCTGGGGGTTAAGCTTAAGCAACGTGGCTCCAGATTTTTTGCCCTACTTCACCCTCTGCTACTTCTTGATTAAGTCCAAACATCTATTTCACACACACAAATGACTGTCTATGTATTCCAAACCCTATGCCAGATGCTGGGAATACAGCTTAATCCTTTGAATCTCAGCATGGCCTATTGCTCAGTGTCCTGCTTTTAGATGTCACATTATACATTTATTCCAGTATTTAGCACCCAGGAAATTATGTCAGAAGATATATGTATGTATACATGTATCTGCAAGAACTCTATAATTTACATATTTCTCTTATTGCTTTGGCCACCAGGAAGCTCAGATTTAGCATTTCAGTTTTCTGATTTTTTTTTCCTGACCCAGATTTTTTATTTTGGTTGCATAAATTCCATTGAACAACTGTCCTTTATTATAAAACACCTTAAATCTTTTTTTTTTTTTTTAAGGAGGCTCCATGGAAATGACAAAATAAGGTCTTTACTGCATATTCTTAAATTCCTCCTGGGAAAGTTAGACATAGATCTCCCTCTTACTTCACTCCCATAGCACCCCATTTATAAAATTTCTTGAGCAGTGGGTACTACTCTTTCCAATCTCTGGAGGCAGCTAGAAGCTTCTGAAATAACACATCCAGATAGAGGGAAAAAAAGTTTCCTCAAACCACAGTGTCAACTTTGGTGCCTGATGCACATTTGTGGAGTAGGCAGCCAGTCAGACTCTCACCTGAGCAATTAATAAAATCTATTGCCCCTTGATGGATTTTTTTCTGTAAGCTAGAATTGATCTCGTCTTTGTGATTTGTGAGATGGTAGGGAAACACCAAACACCGTCATCACTGGGCCACATTGGGGGGGGAAAAAAAAGAAAAAGGAAAAAAAAATCCACCACCAAGTCTTTCCAGGCATAGAAAGGGCTGGAACTGCTGGGGTCATTTTATTTGATTTATTGGAAATAAAGTGGATCTTATTAACATTTTAATACAGAGAATTTTTTTGCACTGGGCTGGAAGTGGCCGACAGTTCCCAGTGCAATTGCATTCTCTAGAAAAGTGGCACCAGCTGGCGTGATTTGTGGGGCTGGGCCCCAACAGTCCAAAAAAGCAAACTGGCTGCCTCCTCGGAGGGGCTCGCTCTGTGCGAGGTGCTCGCCGCCGTATCTGCCATGCAAAACGAGGAGCTTTATGAAGGAATCCGTCTTGTAAAGCCATTGGTCCTGGTCATCAGCCTCTACCCAATGCTTTCGTGATGCTGCCGCTGATCTATTTGGGAAGTTGGCTGGCTGGCGAGGCAGAGCCTCTCCTCAAAGCCTGGCTCCCACGGAAAATATGCTCAGTGCAGCCGCGTGCATGAATGAAAACGCCGCCGGGCGCTTCTAGTCGGGCAAAATGCAGCCGACAACTCCGCTCGTCCTGTGCGTTCTTCTGTCCCAGGTAGGGAAGAGGGGCTGCTGGGCGCGCCCTGCGACCCGTTTCTGCATTCTGATCGCCTGCCGCGGGCTGGGCGAGGGGCTTTTTGGGGGTCGGGGGACTCTGGGTGCGGCGACGAAGACAGCTCGGGGCTCACAAGGGAGGTCATTCCCAATCCCTGAAATCCTACGGGGGCCCTGGTTTCCCACTCCGGCTTGCCAGTGTATATGTGTGTACGTTAAGGGGAGGAGGAGAGAGCTCCCGAGTCCTTTTTTGTGCAAGCAGGGGCGACATTCTCGCCTACATCAAGTGGGGTAACTTTGATCCGCCGCCTCCGTAGGCTCATGCATTAGAGAAAGACTCAGTTGGAGGCGACTCCAAGGAGTCGTGGTTTCCCTAACCCAGAGCCAAAAGAGGGAAGCGCAGCTCGGGTCGGGATTGCGGGCTGCCGGGCTGGTGAGGCCGGCCTGGCACCGCCGACTTCCCGGGGCGCCCGGGCCCCCTAGCCCAGCCCAGCGGCGCGCTAGAAGGCGCCTCCGGCCAGCTGAGAGCTGCAGCCCGGCTGCCGCTGTCGCTCAAAGGAGCCAGCAGTGCCGGCATCGGGGTCCATTCCCTCCTTGACCTCGGGCCCAGAAGCGCCTGAGCGCGCCCCCCAGCCCGGGAGCAGGCCCCAGCCCCTCGCGCCCCCTTTGTCTAGCCCGCTGGAGCTCCGACCCTGAGCCCTGACTGCCACCTCTCCTGCCTTCCCAGTCGGGCGCGGAGCGCGGAGAAAAGTTCAAGCCTTGCCCACCCGGGCCCTGCAGCTGCCTGTTAACCCTCGGAGCGCTGAGGCGCAAGGGAAGGGTTGGCGACCTGGGAGAGGGGGAGATGGAGACGGGGTTCTCCAGCAACCACCTCTGAATCTCGGAAATCTCGGGAAGTTTGTGTGCAGGAAAGCAGTACTCTGAGGAGGCCAGACTGGAGGTGCTGACTGGCGGCTGAGGGACACGCTCAGCCCTGCTCAGGGGCCTGTGGTTTCTGACAGCGCTGTGACCCAGTCCCCTCCAGGCCTCCCTGGCAGTCTGTGGGACTTGGCACGAGCTGGCAGCCTACAAGTGCATGGGTGAGATCAAGGAAAGACCAGGCAGGGAAGAGGGAAGGAGACAGGGAGTGCCTTGGGGTGCTAATTGGAATGGGTGTTGAATTCCTGGCCAGGACTCCTGGATGCCAGGGGATGAGGCACATGTGTCAGTGTGTGGGTGCGGTGAGAGGGAGGGAGAGGCAAGGGCTGGCTGGGATGCAGAGATGTAGTACAGCCTTCTGAGGGGAGACCACTGCCGCATCAGTGTTGGGGTTAGACTTTGGAAATGGGTCAATGTCCCAGCAAGCAGTGACCATGGTGACTCACAGTGGGAGGTGGGGGTGGATGGTGGTGCCCGGAGGCAGAGTAAGGTACCTGACTGCTGAACAGCCCCCACCCTCCCCAACTCATGACTTCCTTCTTTCCTGGATACACAGCCCCCATTCAGGACTGCCCAGTTATATTCCTCTTCTTCTAGGGCTTTGAGCTGATTCTCTTGGGGTCTCTGTAGCTTTAAGTCCTGCCACAAATCCTAAACCTGTCTGTGAACCAGTTTTCCAGACTTTCTGAACTCTTTCTCTGCAGTGGAGTATATGTGTGTTTGTGTATATATATATATCTCTCTCTCTCCTGATTTAGCAGGTTCAGAGCACGCTTCTGATTCAGAGAGATCCTCTCTGCCATATCCTAGTGGTACCACCTGGGTAACTTTCTTAACCTTTCTGAGTTTCCAGATTCTCCACTGTAATTTTATCACTTTCCTAGGATTGCTAGGCAGATTCGAGGACATTCAACAGGATGTCCTAGGTGATACATCTGGCACAAGGCCTAGCACTCTGGAGCCTTCTGTGTTGGGGAGCACTTACCATAGCCTTACCAAGGACTTTACAAGCCTTTTCTCCATGGGCATGTTTTGACCTGTTTGGATTTCAGGGTTTGCCCAAAGTTTTGTCTTCCTTTGAGTAAAAGAGACCACATGATAGCACCCAGCAATCTCTATGCACTAGAGTCTTAGGTGATGCCTTTTGCAAAGCAGCTGGTGTGTCTCCTCACCTAGGGCCTGGCTGGCACAGGTAACTCCTGAAGGCTGTCTGCTCTCTTGGTTTCTTTAGGATCAGAGAGCAGAGATTTTACTGTGAATTGAATTGCCTGCCCTGAGAGGCTTATTTCTCTCTCAGATTGTTATTCATAATCAGAGCAAATGTCCACATTAGGACAGTAATTGATATCCTGGTAGCAATAGCTCCTTGCAGGGAAATCATTTTGGTGCAGATCAGTTAACTGGCAAGAGGTTCAAGTGCAGAGCTCTGTGTGCCACAGTGAAAAGTGGAGAGAGTCTTGGTGCCTTTGAGTCAACAAGCAAAAACAAAACTTTCCTGCAGCAGAGAGAAAACAGAAGGGGAAAAACACCGTAATAAAGCAAATTAGTCATTTAGCCTTAGTGGTGTTCAGGCAAGTATGTGTGTGTTTTTCCACCGCAGTTGTGATACGCTGGATCCAGCTTTGGAAGCCATCAGTCTCTGTAAGTTTATAGGCTAGGGGGCTGGTTTAGCCATTTTGGAAGGAGGAAGAGGAATTCTAAGCAACAATGGCTGGAAGCTCACAAAGCAGAGAAACAGTCACCTCTCCTTCTCCCCTGGGGCATTTTGGAAAAGGCTGTCCCAGAAGTGGCCTCTGGAACTTGGCTATGATAAATAATGAATGTGAAACAAATCAAGAGAGGCATGAGTTAGGAATTCCACTGTAAATATGATTCCCCCACCCACCCACCTAATTTGGTAATCACATCTAGCCAAAATTTCTAACAATGAATGAGTAATCCCCTAAGAATTAGAGTTTTAGGGAGTGGTTCAGGTTTGGAGAACAGTCACTTAGGAGTGACTAAAAATGTTCCACAGAATTCTGAGATGTTGATTTAAAATGTGGAGGTCTTTCTTGGAGTCAGAATCTTGATTTTCAAGATTTTAAATGAGAATCAGTGTTGTCTAGTGCCCCTGCAACTTCATATCTTATATTTTTAAGGGCAGTGGTTATTTGCAGAACCCTTCTGATAAGGAGGAAAGACTTTGAGGGTTGCAGAGGGCATCTCCTGCTCTGAGATGGGTTCAATGTGGGACAGCCTGTAAGATTTTAAAAGCACTGGAGAAACAGAGATGTAAGTGGTGGAAGGAATCACAAAGTGCTAGAGTTCATGTGTCTGAACAACTTTTTCACAGATCCCCAAAGAGATTTAATAAACTGCAAGGATGAATATGTGATCTGGAACTTATGCAATGCCACAGTCTATATTAAAAGCCCCAACAGTCATCTTAGCTAATATCTCCTACTCTGCCTCCCTCCCTTCTCTCCTTTTCTATCTTTAGCCTTTGGGCTTCCCATTAAATAAAATGTTTCCTTCTATGTGTTTCAGTGAAATAGCCCAATAAACCAATGTACCCAATAACTGCATTATCTAAAATCACCAGCATTTGGTTGTGTATATTGAGTCTCAGTCGAAAGTTCACTATTTAGGTAAAAGTATAACTGGGTTCTTGTGAATATCTTTCTTTCTTTCCCTCCCTCCAAAAAGAAAGTTCCTTGAGGAGTCCAGTTAATTTCTGTTTAGTGGAAGGTAAAGAAAAGGACAAACTATGGATTCAGTTCACATCTAAGTAACAACAGCCAACAATATTTCATATTTCTGTGTTGTGCGTGTGTATGTGTTCATTTCTGTATGTTTTGATCTGTTTTAATACCTGTTGAAAAATTTCTCCAGAAGAGGGCTCCATCCACAGCATTACAAAATTCTTAATCTACAGCTCATATTTTAAAGAACTTCAATGTAGAAGCTCCGTCAAAATCAAACTAAAGTACTCTCCTTATTTTCAATTATTTTCTACAAGCTCCCCTAATGAGAAGTCCTGTCATTTTGCACTGAGTGTCTTTCCTCCTTTTTTCCCTGTTGCAGTTGCTTCTGTTCTTTTCTTCAACTATGTATTCCCACTGAGTGTGAGAGCAGGGAACATTCCAAAGACCCTTGTAGACAATGCAGTATGAAATGAGAGGAAGTTCTAAAGTTTCCTGGTATTTGACTTAGGTTGGACCTGGTTTTACTCTTTAGCCAGCCAAACAGCGGGAACAGTTCTGCCTGTGGAAGGAGATAATCTTCCCCATTAGGTAACTACCCAGAAGAGCAAATCATTAGCCAGATCCACTCGCCCTCCAACATCAGTTGAAAAGTAGAGGGAAATATCAGCCTGTCATCCAATTACAATAATCAGTTGGGCAGAATCAAATCAAATGACCACTGGTTTTGGCACTGTTTTCACTTAGCTGTCAGCAAGGTGCCCACATGCCTGGGAGAATCTGACCCTCTTGAAGGTTGCTGCCAATACAATTCCCTGCAGCCTGTCTCCTCTGCAGCTACCTGGGGACCCCAGATCTGGGTCCTTCTCTCTGAGCAAACTGCACAAATGATGAATGGCTGGATTGTAGGACCCCTTGCACCTTTACCAGACCCAAAGTAGTGGTTTTATTCTAGGGTGAGGGTAGAAAGTGATTTCTTTCTCTACTGAGAGAAGGAGCTAAGGGCAAGCTAGAGGGGAGAAGCAATGACATTTCAAACTGGAAATGCAGACTGAGTCAGGGCTCATTGAGGTGAATGGGTCACTCTTTGGCTTAGCAGATTGAACCTCAAGATATCTTCTCAGTGGTGGGGAAGCCCATCCATCCTGACTTCTGCAACTTTAGTTTTGGGCAGAGGTTGCAAAGTAGCAGCCACAGGACAAATGTAGCTCATGGATGTATCTTGTTTGGCCCATGTTTTGAAAATAGGATATTGTACATTAAAAAAAAAGGTTTCTTGCATTTCTTATAATGTCAGCAGGTCAGGCAATCCTACAGCCATATTCCCACATGGCTACACTTCCTGGAGTTGAGTCGTTATTGCCCACTTTAGGCAGGACATGCCTCTGAAGTTTGCCACAATCACCACGACTCCCTCCTATTCACCCAGAACATTGTACTTACTTATTTTACCTACTTGCCCCTATAGGCATTTACATTGGGAACTTCTGGTTTTGCAAATTTTGAGACTTGATCAAATTGATGTAGTCAGTTTTTCAGTGATAGGCTATTTGAAAAGGAAGAGACTAGCTTCTTTTTGGCCACTCTGATTGAATTTTATGGATGTGAACTTTGGAAGAACATGATCCAGAGGACCATCTCCTCCCTGAGAATGGTATTACTATCAATGCCACTGGGTAACTAAGGATACCCAGAACAGCATAACACTCAGTCATTGTTTCATGGGGAATCATTACACCCAGAGAAGTGACACACTGCAGCTTTGAGTCATTCTGAGTGCTGGTACCCGAGTGTTGAACATCTAAAACATTGTTGTGTGTCAGCAGCCAAGGGGCTCTGAGACCACTGGATAATTGATAGGTAGGCCCACTCTACAGAGGATTACACCAAGGACATCACTACCCTTGGAGTACAGTGACACCCTGGGTGTTGCCATTCCAGCAGTGTTGCTCACCCACAGTATGTGTAAAATCAGAATATCACAGTACCTTATTGGCCTTAGTCCTGTGGGGGACTCTGGGAGCGCTGAGTAACATCTGAGCATTTATAACTTCAGGGTAATGTTAGCGCCAGAGCTTTGGTGTCTAGAATACTTTTATACACTGGAGTTTGTGTGATATTTTTATAACTGTTTTTAACAGTTAACACCCACCACAGTCTACACATAGTGCTAATGCTACAATTAATGTTCTCTGGCTCCATAAATGCTAGAATAATCTGTCCATTCATCCAATACTAGCAGGTAAGCCTCAGATAACTATTGTTTTCAGTAGCTACAGACCCCAAAGATCAGGGCAAATATAACTACGTACATATATCCAAAAAGAGTGTTTTTCTTTTGTCAGTTGCCAGCAGAAGTCAAATTCCTGAAAATTAGCATTAGCATTAAGCATGTTTTAACATGTCATGTCTCATTTCAAAGGCCCCAGAGAGTGTCACCCAATCGCTACAAAAGCACAAAGCCTCTGTGTCTCCCAGCTGAGTGCAGGCTGGGCTAGGGTGGAAGGCAGCAGCTGCTCAGCTGAGAGCAGCCCTGCCACATGCCTGGGCAGGGCCAGGAAGTGAGCTCAGCCTCTGGAGGAGCCTGGGGATCCTGCAAGGACTGTGGCAGCCTCCATTCCTGCCTAATGTGGCCAAATTCTCTTTCCTCCGGGGATGGCAGGGACCTGCTTTTTCATGTGCTGCAGGAGATGGTGCCTGCAAATGCCTGAAGCACGAGTTACTGAGATCATCTCCCTGTCGGTCGATGTAGGGTCTGTGGAAAGTTGCTGGACCCTGCCACGGAGCCCATGGCTGAAGCAGGCCACACAAGCTCCACCTTCTACTGCCATGAGCTGCTGGGCATCTGGGATCATCTAACTCAGGGGTTGCAAACTGCGGCCTGTGGGCCAATTTTTTCCTGCAGCCTGTTTTTATAAATCGTTTTATTGGAACATAGCCATACCCATTCATTTATATAATTGTCTATGGCTGTGTTTGTGCTGTAACAACACAGTTGACACCATATGGCCCACAAAGACCGAAATATTTACTATTAGGCCTTTTACAGAGAAAGTTTGCTGACTCCTGTTCTGGCTCAAAATTACAGCGAAAGAGACTGCAGGGAGCCTTGTCGAAGGGCAGGGAGGCATTAGGGGTTTGGATTAGGAACTGTACCTCCTGTGCCCCAAGCACTCAAGCAACCTCACTTCAGGGGAATTCACCTGGGACGAGATGGATTCAATAAATACCTCTGATATCCATCTGGGACCTACTATGTGCTCAAGATAGAGCTGCTAGTAAGGCTGACTCAGTCTCTGCTCTCTTGGGGCTCAGACCTTGAGATCCCTTGACAGGAGAGATCAGTATCAATTAGTGAATAACTTGAAACAGAGACAATGGCTAGATGGAAGGAAACACAGTTGTGTGAGATCATGCCATTCTACATGTTTTGCTTGTCTGTGCCTTGATACAGGCTCCATCACAGCACATGTTGTTGTCTAACTAAATCACTTCTGTATTCCCAGGGCCTAGAACAGTACCTGGCGAATAGTAGGCCCTCAGAAAACATGAATGAATGAATGAATGAATGAATGAATGAATGAATGAATGTAAGAAAGGCGTCAGATCCAGATGAAGGGTCTAGGAGGCATCCCTGACAGCTTGGTGTTTGGACGGTGGTCTGGAGGAGTAGTGAGGCTTACAGACAAAGGAATACTAGGGTGTTCGTTGTGGGGGAAGCATTCCAGGCAGAAGGCACAGCCTGGGGAAGTCTCTGTGCAGGACGAAACACCACGCAGCCCGAAGAGAGTGGTGCGAGGAGCAGCTGGTGGGGCATGTCAGCGTCTCAATGATTTTGGTGTTGGTCCTGGAGCAGTGGGCTGTCATTGACAATAATGAGGGGAGGGTCTAGTGTGACAAGGCCAGATTTCTATTTTATAAAGGCAGTTTGGCTGCAGTGTAGCTAATGGATTGGTGCTGAACATGAGTGGAAGGGAGAAGCTAGGCTAGGCTTGAGATCGATCGTGGGAAGGGGCTAGGGACTCTTGTCACTCTAGACTAGGGAGTGACAGCACAGATGAGAGAAGCAGACACAGCCTGCTCAGGGCATCTGGGAGACATTTAGGGGAGAACTGGGCAGGGCTTGTTAGCTGGGTTTAAGATGGCAAGACAATGGCCAGGGAGGGGTTAAGGATACGAGCTTGAGTTCTGACTCTTCCAGTTGGCCAGAAGCTGGAGCCACTTGCGCAAGCAAGGAACCCAGGCTTTTAACATCGTAAACAGGGTCTGAGGGCCATTTCCTTGGGGGTGTTAGCCAGGCTGCAGTAATGCTCCTCCGAAGAGGCATCCAGGGCCCCAGATACGCTAGTACTTGTAGTCCATGCTTGCATCTGGGATGGGCCCTGTGGGGGCCTGGAAATGCCCTGGACTAGAGTGACTGATGTGTAGCCTCTATAATTAACCAATCTCTAAGACTTTTCATGCAAAAGATATTTGGGAGAAACATTGCCAAGCCTTTTAATCGTTTCTTGAACATTCAATCAGCAGCACTGGAAATATTTCTTACATGAAGCAAATAATGATCTACAGCTTTCAGCAATCACTCTGCGAATCCTAACCAACCTTTCTTTCAGCATGCTGGATGTGGCCTTGGTGACACTTTTGTTTCTACATGTAGTAGCAGAAGCTTCAAGTGGGTGCCAGGCAGTGGTGTGCTAGTAAATGTTTCACAGCTGGCCCTCTCTTAAAAAAAAAGCAGCACAGGTCCATTATCCTCAAAAGGTGAGGGATGTACAGTTGTCCACTTGCTAAGTATTAATGAAACGTTTGGAGAATTCGTAGGTGAACAAGATGGATGTGGATCCTGCTCTCATGGGACTTGCAGTCTGCTGAGGGCAGCCAATAAGAAACAAGGAAATAAATAGCTGAAATAATGCAAAGTTGGTAATTATTACAATACAAAACAGTAGGGGCTAAATAAAATAGTATTGGTGGAGTAAGATTGTTGAACCCTCCCTCCTTTCCTTCTGTTTTTCCTTTCTCCCTCCCTCTTGTCCTCCCATCTTTTCTTCTTATAATTTTCAGTATCTAGTAAGTGCCAAGAATGCTGCTAATTTGGGAGTTCAGGGATGAGTACAACACAGCCCTGGTCCTCAATAGGGGAGGTGCTGGAGGTGAATTAGGGCCTGTGGTCTCCTGGGACCCAGAGGAGTCAGAGTCTTAGCTTTGGAGCACCAGGGAGACTTCTGAACCTTTGAGAAGTGAATTTGAATCCTGACCCAACCATTTGCATGCAGTTTGACATGAGATAAATCACCATATTTCCCTCTTCTGTTTCCTCCTGTGTCTCGACAGAGAGAGTAGGGCCACCTGCCTAATAGGGTGTTAGTGCTGATTAAGTAAGTGTATGCTCATGCTCACCCCATGTATGTAGAGTATATCCCATGATGGTCAATGCTAGGAGCTTAAGGAACGCTAATTGCATTAACTCTCACACATAGTGTGTTCCAAGGCAGCTTATGGCTTGAAGGTACCATGGGGCCTTGGCCTTGAGCATCTGACTAATTTAGAGGGGAAAAATACTTGTATATTGAAAAATGCATTAACCTTAAATAAAATTTGCTCCCCAGGGAAGGATCTGCCAATTCCCATATTGGTAGCTCCCCAAAGATCTTTCCTCTGGGGACTTCATGCCTCATAAAATCATTTGGCCTGGTGGGGTGGAATCTTCTGGATGTATCTTCCCAGAAGCTATTCCGAGGAGGCTTTATCAGGGCAGTATGTAAGTGGGTTTGCATGCCAACACCATGAGCACTTATGATTATTATTGTTATTTAAAATAGGTTGAAATAACTATGGTAAATTTACCACACAATTTACTGCTAAGTGCTAGTTGCATACATTATCTCAAATCCTTCCTGCAGCCTTTAGGGCAACTATTCTTATCTCTATTTTGCATCTGATGAAAGGTAGTTCAGAGTGATTGAGTCATCTGCCTAAGGCCACACAGCCATGAAGAATGGGGGTCAGGGTTTGAACCCATGCATATCTGATTCCTGTGCATGTGTGTTTTCCTCCGTATTTCACTAGTGTATAAAAACTTCCTCCCTTGTCCCCTCAAATGATGTAAGAATTCTCTCCCTTGACTGTTTTGTTCTCTGGCTCTCTTGGAGTCAAAATAGCTGCCTGCACTGACCTGATTTTTGGATTCCTGATCTCTAAAATTGGTCCTGGGACCTGGACCTCCTCTCTGGGCTACTGGTTACAAACGCCATAACTAGGTTAGCCCAGGGTTATTTATATTCTTTATTGCTGAGTCTTTGCTTTTGACCAGGGACAAACAACCCACCCATATTGCATGCTTCCTCCAGCAAGAACAGACATCCCAGTGAGAACAGACGCACAGATGCCAGGACCAGCTCGGGTGTGGCTCCTTTGCAGCTTCCAACGGGCAGGCAAATTCTCTGGCAGTTTCCTGCCTGCTGCTGGGCCCTAAGGCTGGATGGCATCCCCTCCCCAAAGGTGCCAAGGAACTCCAGTATCTAAGCCAGTGTCTCCTGAGTGTCACTGTCTACAATAATGCTTTCCCCCAATCTACAGGAAGATGAGAAATATAGAGCCCACAGCTTTATCGACACTCAGATCTATAATTAGTTGCAATTGGACTGAATCTAACCTGAAGTTTAGTTGTGTTTTACCGGACAAGTTCTCTTTTTCCTTTTAATTCAATTGAGGGACCTTTAGTCAGGGTAGCTATTGATTCAGGGAACATTTGTTGAGTGCCTGTTATGTACCGGGCACCATTTCATGTCCTGGCTATAGAGTAGTGAGTGTTCATGGAGCCCCTGTCCTGGGGGATGTACACACTCTCCCGCTGCCCAGTCCTCACCACTCCACACGTTGGCCGTGTGTTTCTGCCTCTCTCAGGATGTACATTCCATATGTGATTAAGTCATTCATTTAACAGACATTTACTGATCAATGACCATATCTCAAGCAGGACGCTTGACCCTGGGTAAGAGGCAGTGGTTAAGAAAGATAAGGCCTACCATCGTGGAGTCTACGTTCTCATGAGGGAAAAAGAGAGTCAACAACAAAAATAAGTAAATATGATAATTTTGGAACGTGACAGTGTTATGAAAAAAATTAAAATGAGATAGGCAGTTGTTTTGAGCTTATCTACTACTCTTTCTTGGAATGGGAATTCCATTGTTCTGATGCAGTGATCTTTCTACTTTTTAGGGATGAAATGTCCTATATTTTGTGAAAGGAAGTTGATTAATAAACGGAGGGCGTTTTTGTCCTTAGTGGTAAACTGTTGTTGGCAAAACTTTGTTCATTCTCTATTTTTTTGTTTTTCTTGAAATTTTGCTTTTGGGAATCCAAAACTATGGCAACCAATGATGTAAACCACGGATAGGTAATATTTTTCTGTAAAGGGCTAACAAGTAAATATATGGTCTCTCTTGTAACTGCTCAATGCTGTCAATGTAGCATAAAAGCAGACACAGACAATATGTAAACAAATGGGCAGGGTTGTGTTTTAATAAAACTTTATTTACAAAAATAGGCAGATGTAGATTTGGCTCTTGGGCTGTAGTTGGCTTACCCCTCATGTGAACCATTAGTCACCTCACCAGTTGGTTAAATTGGAATAGGGAAGAGGCCAGGGTGAAAGACTAAACATTTCCTTTGGCCTCTTGTCACTGTAAGGATTGTGGTACATTTTTAGAGCCACAAATTATTGGATTATTATTTGTTAACTTTGATCAAGGTAAAGATGCCTTTAAGACTGTAGAACATAATTTTTAGACCAGCTCTAAAAGACATAATAATTTAACTTTTATAGTACTTAATCTGGTACCCATCACAATTCTTTTTTTTTAAACATTTTTTATTGATTTATAATCATTTTACAATGTTGTGTCAAATTCCAGTGTTCAGCACAATTTTTCAGTCATTCATGGACATATACACACTCATTGTCACATTTTTTTCTCTGTGATTTATCATAACATTTTGTGTATATTTCCCTGTGCTATACAGTGTAATCTTGTTTATCTATTCTACAGTTTTGAAATCCCAGTCTATCCCTTCCCACCCTCTACCCCCCTGGTAACCATAAGTCTGTATTCTCTGTCCATGAGTCTTTAGATTCCACATATGAGCGATCTCATATGGTATTTTTCTTTCTCTTTCTGGCTTACTTCACTTAGAATGACATTCTCTAGGAGCATCCATGTTGCTGCAAATGGCATTATGTTGTCAGTTTTTATGGCTGAGTAGTATTCTATTGTATAAATATACCACATCTTCTTTATCCAGTCACCTATTGATGGACATTTAGGCTGTTTCCATGTTTTGGCTATTGTAAATAGTGCTGCTATGAACATTGGAGTGCAGGTGTCATCCTGAAGTAGATTTCCTTCTGGATACAAGCCCAGGAGTGGGATCCCTGGGTCATATGGTAAGTCTATTCCTAGTCTTTTGAGGAATCTCCACACTGTTTTCCATAGTGGCTGCACCAAACTGCATTCCCACCAGCAGTGTAGGAGGGTTCCCCTTTCTCCACAGCCTCTCCAGCATTTGTCATTTTTGGATTTTTGAATGACGGCCATTCTGACTGGTGTGAGGTGATACCTCATTGTAGTTTTGATTTGCATTTCTCTGATAATTAGTGATATTGAGCATTTTTTCATGTGCTTTTTGATCATTTGTATGTCTTCCTTGGAGAATTGCTTGTTTAGGTCTTCTGCCCCCCATCACAATTCTTAAGGCTTTCTCACCACCCAAAGTTATACTGGTGTTAAACCCCGTATCTTGGGTTGAGTTCCCCCAAACAGTGATGGAGACATAGGCTTGGATGCAGGGAGCTCTTTTGGGAGATGACTCCAGGTCACAGAGTGAAGACCATGAAGCAAGACAGAAGGAAAGCCAATAAAAAGTGTATCTTTGAGTTGGTTACTGTTGTGGGCAACTGAGTCTCATTGTTGCTGGGGCCCTTTGGAAGAACTGTGCAAAACTTGCATCAGAATGGTCCCTCTGCAGGATAGGAGGCTAGGCTATATGCACCCATGTCTATCTTACATTGAAGGTGGCCCCTGGGGCCAGTAATTCTTCTGTGCTTCTCTGCTGACTTTTGTGGCTCTGGGAGCAACCATGGTTTTTGAAAAGTTTTGAGCAGAAAAATGAAGAGACATACCAGGTGCTTGGACAAGCAGTGTACCCCCTGGGTAGAGCATGAGTATATAAGGGATCCCAATTGCCATCATTATATGTTACTGGAAACTTGCTCAGTTGAGCTAATGACAAAGAAAGAGTTATGATGGTGGTTTTTATAAACCCTCTGAATTTGGTTTAGCACCCACCTGCAAATACACTCTCTCCCACTAGATGGTACCAGTATGCCAAAGCCCTGGAATGCTACATTAGGGCCTCATTTTTGATGTGGAATATTTTCCCACTACTTTTGATCAGTTAACGAATAAGCAAGTTGAGATTGGAGGAAAAGATTATGGGTGTTTTGGGGACAGAAGAGTGGAGCTTATCTAAATAAGTACCTTCATTCATTCCCAACAAATCTTACTGACCACCTACTAAGTGGTCAGCTCTCTTCCTGGTGCTAGGGATACGGCAGTGAACAGTGTCCTCAAAGTCCCTGCCTCAATGAACGTCGATACTGGTTGGGCGAGAGACAGTAAAAAATGAACAGGTAGATCCATGACGTCCATCAGGTGGTGATGAGTGCGGTGAAGGGTGACAAAGCAGGCAAAGGGATTGATGGGGGCAGGGAAAGCACAACCCTTCTCATACCTGCCTGACCTGTTGGTTGATAGGCTGCGAGATTATTTCCATCTGTTCCCTAACCCAGTTCTGCCACTCACCAACCTCTTAGGAGTATGCTTATGAGCTTTATTTTCAAAATGAGACTGTGAACTTGTGGAGGGCAGAAGTGGTGCTCTGCAAATGGGTGTTGACCAACTGGAATCTCCTGCAGCCTAACGCTCGGCTCCACCAACTCTTGTTGGTTGCTTTCATTTGTCTGGAATCACTATGAATTGTTATCGTTGTCGACACACAATAGAGTCACGTTTTACTCGAGGGTTAGATTATAAAGTCAAGGTTTAAGGCAAACACAGGGTCGTCATTAACCTTGAAATCTCTTAAGTTGCCCATTAAATTACAGTGTGTTTGATTTTGTGTATGCAGCCCTGTACTGTAATCAATGTGTAACAATGTATAATGCATGCAATAATATACAGCGCATAATAAAGAATATAGGCATGATATAATTTTACAGCATTTAATTGCAGTATTTAAATTGTTCTTTTTCCTTCTCTTTTTGGAGGAAGAGCTCGATTTCCATTAGTTAAATGTGCATATGATAAGACTTTACTGTGTTCATTTAAACTGGTTTTGTAATCATGTAATCCTCACCAGGTTGTGCACTGGGAAGAGCAAGAGCTATGTACTTTGGGCTCTATTCATCGTTGATTCCCACCACCAGTCACATGCTTTGGGGCATAAGAACAGCAGACTAGCAGTAGTGGTAGTAGTAATTGTAGAAGTAGTAGTAGTAGTAGTAGTAATAGAGGCTGACACCTAAGTGAGGCTTACTGTGAGCTGGGCCCTGGGTGAGACTTTAGATGTATAAATCAGCACATTTAGTCCTCCTAAGGACTCTGTGGTATATCTAGAATGAACTTAATTCCATTTCACAGATGGAGAAGTTCCAGAAGAACTTGATAGAAGTCACATAGCTTTTGATCTCAGGAGCTGAGATTCAAACTTGGGCACTCCCAGATACATAAGGCCACATGTTGTATGATTCCATGAAATAGAAAGAACTATTGCCCCAAATAAGCAAACCCATAGAGACGGAAAGTAGACTGGTGGTTATCTAGGGCTGCAGGGAGTGGGGAAGGAGGAATGATGGCAAGTGGGTGTGGGGTTTCTTTTGGAGGTGATGGAAATGTTCTGGAACTAGATAGTGGTGATGGTTGCACAACTCTGTGAGTCTACTAAAGACCACAGAATTGCATATTTTAAGAGAGTGAACTTTATAGTAAGTGAATTATGTCTCAATAAAACTGTTGTTAAGCTGAAAAACAAGCAAACCTTGGGCAGTCCAACCTCGGGGCTCCTGCATGAGCCATCCCTGAACACATGCCACCCTTCCTACAGGTACTTACCACTTGCTAGTGGCATCCTGCTTGTTTACTTATATTAACTTGGCTGTTCCTCGAAAGGACCCTATCATCTGCCCCATTTCAGAGATCAGAAAACCAAGGCAGAGAGATGCTGAGAAACTTGGAGCTAGCAAGTCACCCAGGGAGTTCTGGCCCTGAATTGGCTTTTGATTCACCATTTCTATATCGTTTTCACATGTTTCACTCGTAAAGGCAACCCTAGTGATTCAGAGTTGCAAGTGACTTTGGCCCATTAGAAATAAAACAATGATTCTTTGCTTTTGTTTTGCTGATTTGCAAAGTGAATTAAGATCCATCTTTGTCTCATTGGTTATTATTCCCATTTGGCCCAGATGTCTCTGGTATAGGGTCCTGGCAGTAAGACCCAGGGACTATAGGAGAAGGAGGTGTTTAAAGTGGCTGACTCTTAAAAATAATAATCATAAGTGGCTCAAGAAGAGAGAGGGAAGATGGGGAGGGGGAGAGAGGGAAGGGGAGAGAGGTGGAAAAATGGGAGAGGGAATGAAAGAGGGAGAGGGCAAGAGAACTGAATTGACATGCTGTCATTGTATTCCAGTTGATACCAGATTGCTGAAAGGATTTACCCAAATTAGCAAGAATGTTTGGCACCCCTTGACTGGTTGGGTTGAAGATTTTCATAGGCTGGTAATGAGAAGGCAATCTAAAGCCTAAGGCTCATACTCCTTATACTCCACACTCATTATCTAAATCAAAGAACCCCTATTCCAAGCACACTCCTCCATCAGCACTTGCCACTCATCCCAGAACTTCGTTGATTCCCAGGCCCCCTAAGCATGGATTTTACTCCTCTCTGACCTTAACCTTAGGTTGCTGATTTGCATTTCTCATTCATGTTTAACATTCAGAGTGACAAAGCTCTTAGTCATGTGTGGTGCAATAGGAAAGGGCAGCAGGGCTTGCCCCCTGACCAGCCCAGGATGCCTGTTTGTGATCGTGGGAGGTGAGGATTTATAAAAGCACAGCTAAGGGACTGGAAATGCCTTCCTGGGTCTATAGTCTAGAGGAGCAGCCATAGTTTGGGCTGGGACAGGAGCTGTGGAAGGAAGGGGCTCTGGCTGAGACCTGGTCTCCTATGGGGCCAGCTCACAGGTCTGCTGGGCTCACTGTAATTCTTAAAGCCTTCTCAGGTGATAACAGGGGATCACACAAAGCCACATGAGTGTCTGATTCAGCCCTCTTGCATTGCTTTTCCAGCGCACTGTTTTGTAAAGTGTATTCTGAAGAGATACTGTTTCTATGGGAGGTTAATAAGAGTTCTGGAAAACATAGGTTGCATGAGCTAGTATTTTGGGAAATTCTGAAGTTACCCAGAGAAGTGAACCAGCTTGTGTTTTGTTTTTCACAACTGATCATTTCTGAGACTTTAATGTGCATTTAGTTTCAAAGAGGTGCTCCCCAAGCCTGCATTTCAAGCACTCTTCCCAAACTCCCAGGGGTAAGGGAATTCTTACAAAGAGGACGTCATGAGATAGCAATTCACAGGACACAGGTGGGAAGACAAGCTGTGTGGACTCTGGGGTCTCAGAACTTGGGGCGTGCCCACCAAGACCAGCAGAGACAGCACCACCTGGGAGCCATTAGAAATGCACATTCCCTCTCCAGGTCCTGCGGACTCAGAGCTCCTAGGGTGGCCCTGGCCATCTGTGTCTTCTCACGCTGGCCCTCCAGGGGACTTCGACGCCCTCTGAGATTCACAAACTGCTGATCCAGTGTGCTGTGAGGGAGAGAGAGCTCCCTGATGTTCTCTTGGGTGAAGTAGGGAAACAAAAGCTCAGACCAGGAATGTGGCTCCCCAGAAGAAAACAGAGACTGTAAAATAAAAACCAGTGAGACACAGAAGTAGGGGCTGACGGTTCTGCTCGGTACTATTATGACCGTGGATGTTTGCTTCCATGAGACCCTGAGCTGGGTTTGTGTGCTGTCCGCACAGGCAGATCCAAAGACCTGGGGTGAGGACAGAAGAGACATTCGGGACAGTCTGCGGAGAGAAGGCAGAACCCTTGTTAGGTTTTTAGCTGAAACTCTTTTAGAAAAAGATAGATTCATAAGAGAATAGCCAACAATGTATTAACACATACAACTCATATATACATAGGAAATACCCAGCGGATGTGAGTAACTAACTCTAAGAGGTGGCTTAGAACTCCAGTTTAAAAACTGTCTTAAACTAAAGACAAGAGAGAGAAAGGTATATGGGAGGCCAGTTATGGGGAGGCAACCAGGAAAAGCAGGGTAAACAAGAGTAAGATTTGTTCTGCAGATTTAAGTCAGTGCCTTCTCTGTTGATAAGGATCCCAAATTGTCTCTGGAGATTAACCTTTGTCCTTGGGGAGGGAGAGAGGACTTCTTTGTAAAGTTATGTCCTGCTTTTAGGTAAATAGGAGGAAGGCAGTAGGCTTTTTTTTGTAACCAGTCCTTCTCAGCTGCCTTTAGCTCAAAATAATCCTCATGCCCAAGTGGTGTATTTTGGGGTGGCTTATGCTGCTACCCTTCATTTGACTTGGCAGCTACCTCCTTTGATTTTACATGTATGTGTGTATAATGTATAGTGAAGACAACTGGTAGCAAGTACAGTTTTTCAAAAGGTAAAAACCCTGACTCTGAGGTAAATATAACCATTAATTCATTAGTTTATGAGGAAACCAGTAAGATCTGATGATGGTTTCAAAGGACATTTAAGAAGCTAGAGTTTATGAGCAATTTGACAAAGAAATGTTAAGAAGAGATTTTTGAGTTAGGAAAAAAAAACTAGTTAATATACCACATGCCTTAATCTTTGGGGTTATCTGTTACACTAGACAGAAATTATTTGCATCTCTACTTGGACACAATCATCAAAGATCAAGGAACTGGCAACTTCTCTAAATCCAGAGCCTTCAATCAAGAAGAGCAAACAACGCGGTGAACTAAGAGCATGGTCCTAGATATCTTCCTATGGCCTTTGGCCCTGAATGATATTCAAGGATTGCCATCAGTCATTTTGGCCTAGTTTACAAACTTTGGATAATTTTTTCTGATGCCTCAAACATATGACATTTAATTTACTCTTGCTGCCTTACTAGAAATGGACTGTGAAATGTGGCACAAAGAAATGGTGGTCAGTTGAGGGCTAGAAATTCGTGGGAGGAGAGGTTATAGGAGGTCAAGGTGGTAGTATGTAGAGATGCCGTTTGTTACCTGCCTTTGATGAAATGTGCTCTGTGCTAGAGGCTTTCATTCAACCCTATCAGGTAGGTCTTACCATCACCCCCACCTACAGATGAGGAAACTGAGTCAAGGAGAGTCAGGAATACTAGTAGTGGACACGGGCAGAGTAAGAAGAAAATGGTGTGGGATCAAGACCATAGTAGGGGAAATAGAATTTAGCCAGACAGTGAAGGGAGGGAGGGTGTTACCAGCTGGAGGGAAGCATAGCCCAAATTTGAGATAGAAATACTCATAACATGTTCAGAGGGCAACGAGGAGGCTGTTCTGAGTGACAGTGAATGTGAAGGCAGTATGAAATTGGATCACTGCTACAGGAATGTCAGCTAATAATAGTATCAGTGTTATTTTAGCCAAAGGATTCTGATATCACTGTCGGGCAGTGCCTGGCAGTACACTGTGTGGGTTAAGGGCTCAGGTCTTCGGGGAAGGTGGAAATACTGTTTGAATCCCAGCTTTGCCACAGCAGAGCTATGTGGCCATGGACAAGTTGCATAACCTCTCTGTGCCTAGGTTACCAAATCTATGAAATGAGGGCAATATCTGCCTGATATGGTTGGGCTGGGGATTCAAGACAACCTTATTAAGTCTTGGTCTCGCAAACAATGAGCCTTGGAAAATGGAAGTTGGTTCTTGAGAAGGTGAATGAACAGGATTTAGCAGACCTTGGTTGTTAGCCATTTGTCTGTAAGTGTCAAAGTCTCAGTCTGAGTTCCTTCAAGACCAGATTCTGAGAGGAGAATTTAATTGCAATTAATTCATCTGAGAGGTGATCCAGGGAGAACTGTAGGGTGGGTGGGGAAGCAAAGCAAAGTAAAGAAGGAAGAGCAGCCACATAAAGGGTCTGTTATGCAACCAATGGGACTGCCGGTGCCTGGACCTTTGGGAGCCAGTGTGCAATACCTCAGTTATCCCACCTGAGGGGCAAGGAAGCTCCGGACTTTATGCCACAAATCTCTGTGGGCGTCGTTTTTGGACTGCCCCAGATGGCATTGATTTTGAGCACTACTGGAATGCTGTGTGTGGCCTCTGGTCCCAGAGAAAGCCTTCAGCAAAGAGGTGTAGATTCTTGCAGTGGAATATGGGTCAGCCCGCTAATGAAAGGCCAGAAGGGACGTGGGCTTGGGGTGGGAAGCTGTCGGCATCTGCTGTAGTCAGTATTAAAAGGCATAAAAGCAGTAATGTTCCTTGAGCCAGTAATCTACATCTGACCATTAAAGAAACAGAACTAAATACAGAAAAAGATGTACAGAAATACTTCTCTGCATTATATGTGATAGCACAAATTGGAAATAATAACAATAGCCAACATTTATTGTGTATTTGCCGTGTGCCTAGCTCTCCTAAGTGCTTGACAAATAAGCTAAATTTCTAGCAAATGGAAACTGGTTAAGCAACTCAATGGAATATTACACAGGCATTCAAGAGGGTGGTTATGAAGACAGTGATGACATGAAAAAATCATTTAAGTGAGAAATGAATACTGAACAGGAGAATGTGTGTGGAGTAGGATTCCTACTAAACAAACAAACAAGCAAAAAGCTTCTATATATGGAAAAGGAGGAGGGTAGAGTCCAAAAGGAAATTTTTCAAAATCCTAACTGCAGTTTTGTTCATGTGATGAGTTTCTAAGTGATTTTTTTCCCTTCTAGTTTATAAATCTCCATTGATGTACGTGTATTACATTTATAATGAAAAATATAATAAACTTGAAAAAGTGAACAAAGGAGAAGATTGAAAAAATAGCTGGTGGAGATTCAGTGTAGGTTTTGAAGAAGGGAATAACATAATGGGAAATAATATTTCTGAAAAATTAATCTGGGGGTGGTATGGAAGATGGATTGGGCCGTAAAACCCAAGGCGAGAAGTGCAGCTTGTGAGCTAATAAAGGTCAAAAGAAGTGTTGAAAAGAAAGGGCCAATTTTAGAGGCTTGGTGATGAATGACCTGAGGGGGAAGAAAGAAAAAATTGCCAGAAATGATTTCAAGATTAAAGGTTGACCAAGTGGGAGAAAATTAGCAATGGAACAATAAATATATGCTGAACACCTCTTTCAGCCAGGTTTCCTTACATCTGCTGTCCCATTTAACAACAGCAATCCTGTAAGTGATGCTCTTAATATTTGTTTTACAAGTGAGACAACAGAAGATCAGAGAAGTAAAATACTAGTCCAAGTTTACAGAGAATCTGAGCTCAGCTCATTGTTAAATGAACTGGATAGATGATGGGTGGATGGATTGGTAACCACATAAGGGGGAGGAGATGTGGAGTATTATAATGTCAAAATAAGAAAGAGAGAATTTCTAGAAGGAACTTGCAGTTATCTTAGAAAGTAAAGAGGAAGGGCTGGGGAAATCACTGGATACTGCAGGAAGAGTGACCACTGGTTCTCTTTTTTGAGAAGACCAATCTGGTTAAGTTATGGGAAGTTGACTTAGCTTCATGGGGGGCCATGACATTGTGGGGGAGCCTATGAAATGACTGCTCAGACCATGTACAAGCTTAAAAACAGGTACAAATGTAAGGAAGAGACACAACATTAGGAAGGAGAGGTGATGTAAGAGAACAAAGGGAAGGCAAGGGGATTGGAAGGAGAAATGGAAAAAGGAAAATTAATTACTGGTTAACAACGAGGACACCAGACTGCCTATGCTTGACTCGCAGCTCCCACTGCCCTGTGACCTTGAGCAAATCCCATATACAACTCTCTTTGCCCCAGTTACCTCATCTATCAAATGGGAACAGTTTAACTCCATCTCATGGGTTTCTTATGAGGATGAATTGAAGCATGTAACATGCTTAACACAGTGCCTGGTACACTATAAATCCAGACTGGGCAGGGATCTTGATGACTTAATTGTTACGATAATTGCTATTTCTGGGGAAACAGTCCCAAGCTATAGATCAAGAACCTGAGGCTAAGTAAATTAAACAATGTGGCCCTAGGAAGTACACCTGGAACCACACTGCCCAGGGCAGCAAGTGGTCAGTTCTCCCATCCTTGAGGAGAAAATAGATTTTGTTTAACACCAGGTGCATAGCTTTATTAGATGGAAACTAACCTTCTGCAATTTGCAAGAAATGAGATACACTGGGTTTCACTTTTTTTTCTTTTTGACCAAAGAGTTAATAAACAGAGGCTGCTCATTAAAGCAAAGTTAGGAGTTTCAGAGGCACTGGAGAACAGCTGGGGAGCAAAGTAATGAAGTACTTGGAAGATTTGGAGGGGGCGGAGGAAGATCCATCAGACCCCAGCAAGCACCACGAACTCATCACCCTTTGTCCATTCCAGAAAGCTTTATGCTCTTATAATTGATGCTTGGAGAAGTCTGCACGCTGCAGACTCGGCATGAGGAACCCTAAAAGCCTTAATAACCCAGCCACTTAGGCTTTCAGAGAGCAACCCCTACCCTGGCTATTTTGGTTCAGTATTAACTGAGCCCCCAAGTGTTCCACTGTTGGGATGAAGAGCTTCAACTGAACACCTTTCTTTGGCTGCTCTCCTTCCAAATCCCCCTGCCTCTCTAGCGCTGGCTGCCGGCAAGCTGCATGGTGCTCAGCCTGCTTACTTCTGCCCTTTGCAATTGTGGAACCTGCCGAGGAAGCATTCTCTCTGAGGCTGAGCCACCAGAGAAATTGCATGCCCAAGATTGATTTTGCACAGTGTAAAAATCAATCTGCACACTGGGCAGTAGAGGCACCCTCTAAGGCTCCAGTCTGCAAGAGAACCAGTTCAGGCTGGTTGAAGGCCCAGTGGAGCAGTTTAAGTCAGAAAGTTAAAGAAGTAAATGGGAAAAACAGGTGAAATTGAGGGGTGTGTTTTGCCAGGCTAGAATGGGCTTTCTCTTTCTGTGTTAATGAGCCTTATCTGGCACAGCTGGTCTCTACCTGTTGTATGGTTTTTTTGGGGAAAGGGGCAGTTGTAGAGAGCACCCCCCCATTAGACACATTCCCTTGGCAGGAGGGGCCCCAGGGAGACACCGTCAGCTTGACATAGTGTCTCCAAGGACAGAACTTGAATTTGCTTTGGTGGTAAGACTAAGAACAACCATTATCATTTGTGCTCTAATAATTATTGTTTAATTAAATGACACTCTAATAATTATCTAAGTTAAAAAATAACATTTATGAAACATCATCTATGTGTCAGGCACTCAGCTAAGTATTTACATACAGTGTTTGATTCAACTTTCTGAATGTTGGAGTTACTATTATTCATCTCATTTTATGGCTGAGGAGTTCACCATTGGTGGGGCATGCTCACATACAACATCTTCATTGATCTTCACTCAACCCTTAGGAGGCTAGAGATGACGTTTTACAGCTAAGAAACCTGAACCTCAGGAACCTGTCTTCATCAGGGAATAATTGGCAGAATCACGATTCAAATCTGAATCTCCTGACTATTATTGCAATTTTATTGGGAGAGAGAGGTGGTATATATTCATTAAATTCCTTTTGTCAAATCCAGAGAAAAGAGTTTATTGTGCATTATTGCAATCCTTTTTCAGTAGGGCATGGCCTTCCCACTTTACAGATGAGGAAACTGAGGCTCAGAGAGGGGACTCCATTGGAACAAAACCACATGAGTAGGGAGTAGAGCTGGGCCTTATAACTTTCCATTACAGCTGCCCTGCGGGTTTTCTCTGCCATCAGTGCCCCTCCAAGGCAGCGCAGTTGATAGGAGAAACACCACATGATTTCCCAGCAGGGTCAGAGGAGAGGGTGGTTCTGGCCTTGGACCTTAGGATTTAGGATGGGTCGCTGGTAATGATGATTGAACAAGTTGCTAGAAATGTGATCCTGGCCTGGAGGAACAATCAGACAGGACTGAGAATTCAGGAAGGACCAGCTTTGTCCAATCAGAAAAAATTTGGGGCCTTTCATCTTCTTGAAGGCTATAGGTTAAAATTTGCATTTTGAAAGTAACAACTTGCTGGGCCCACCTATTGTTGCTGCCTTCCTCTGCCAGTCACAGTCATCAAAGCAAAGTTCTCAGAACATGCGAACGTCACTTTCCAAGGAGTTCATTGTTCCAAGCAAGGCTCAGGTTCTAGGGAGGAGGGATTACATTGTAGAGTTGGATCTCCATTTCCCTGGAGTCTTGCGCTTTAGAAAGGCATTGTTTGTCATTCCTGACTGTCACCGGTGACACCTCCTGGCTCTGAAAGGTTACAGGAAAATAGCAGGCTTCTGGCAGTTTCCAGCAGATTCTCTTTCTCACCAGGGCCAGGATTGTGCATGTGCTTTTCATTCATGACGGGATAAGGAGAGCTTGGTTAAATAAGGATCGGCTGCTCTTTATACGTCTTCTTTTCTGATTAATGGCATCAGAAAGCCATTCATCTGGTTTGAAGATAGATAGGTGGTTGCCGTCACTACACTGTGGGTGTTTGAAGTTCACTCTGCAATGTGATTACAGCACATACTTAGCTTGTGCCCCAGGGGGTAAGTTTGACCTTAGATCCTACTCCTCATTTAGAAATCACAGATCTTGGAAAATGAACCAGTCTAGGAAGAGGCTGGAAGCTGCATTTGCTGCTGAGGTTGGTTGTCAAACCAATTTAGCTGGCCTGCTTTACCTAGAATTCTGTTTTTTTTTCTGATTAAAACAGATGACCTTTAAAGCCTTTTTTCCCTCTGACAATCTCTAAAGGACATCTGGTCTTTTGTGAGTTCTGATGGGAACTCAGAATTGTGCCACTACTGTGGGTTCCAAATGAGAAAAGTGCACAAAGCATCGATCAGAAGAAATTCAAGACCATTTTCCAAAATGAGAGTGCATGCTCATTACCTTTCTCTCTCTCTCTCTCATTCATTCATTCACTCATTTCATTCATTCAGCATTTATAGAGAGCCTGTTATGCGCCGATTCTCTGATGCAAGCAGCCGTAAGGAGGTAACCAAATTATAGTCCCTGACCCCAGCATTTTATTCAGATTCAGAAGGTGAAACAGACAAAAGTCAATATTGTCACGATTGGATGAAGGGCCTGGGAATCTGGCTGCTTGGAAAACCAGTTTTGGCTTTGATAGATACCACCAGACAGTTTTCCAAAGAGCTTGTAAAGAAGGCAGAGGGGGGATTTTGAGAACCTGATAGTGTGTTATTTTTTTGACCCCAGTTGCATGGTACCTTGTAGAAAATACTGAGCTGTACATTGAGGTTTTTGCACACTTCCTATAGTGCCTTGGTACAAATAAAATTAAAAAACTAAAGACATAAAGTGTTACCAGCTTCAGGCCCCTTGGGAGCACAGAGGAGTGGCTGGCCCTACCTGGGGAAGGAGTGCAGAGAAGAGGTGGAGGAAGGCTTTCTGGTGTGGACAACGGATGTTTGAAAGGATCAGCAGGAAGTAGGCAGTCAGATGTGCTTGCACAAAGCCCTCAGTAGGAAGGAAGGCCTGGAATGGAGGGAGCTGGCAGTTGTGACTTGGGAAGGCTGTGAGTTGCTTGACATGGAATGTGGCTGAAGCCCAAGGCTTGGGGCTGGACATGTAGAGGGGGCACGGGATACGAGTCCAGAGGGGAGATTCTGAGGATACGGAGATGGAAGGGACCAATTCTTGTCCTCAAGGAGCCCCCTGTAGAGTGTGGGAAGATAGCAGGTCCGATTCTCTCTGCCTTAAACCTCAGAGGGTGTGTTTGAATTTACTTGGTGGTGTTGGTTTCCTCTCTGATTCAAGACCAGTTCCCCAGCCCCTGCAGTGTCAGTGATATGGTATTCCCCAAATCCCCTGCAAAAAGGATCCTTCCCTTGAGTAGTTGTGAGCTGAGCATATAACATTGCGTGCATGTTTGAAAACTTCTCCTGGTTCTCAGAATGCAATTCTGACAGTGCTGAAGGCTGCCAATTAAATGAAGATTTAGATAAAGGCTGTGTGGGAGAAGGAACGCAATATTCTTAAACCTAATAATGGTTTCCTTCTGTCTTTTTGAAGCTCTCAAATAATCCTGATTGACTGGCTCTCTGCTTTGGGCATTCCCATTTACTGGACAGTTTAATAACATTTAAAATGTTTGACAACCTTTACTTGGGGGCAGACATCCCCAGGGGAGCAGACTGTGGGTAAGCATATGAATGCTGTACGGTTAAAAAGAGGAAGCAGGATTTAAATAGTTTTTTTTTTTTATATTCACAAGTCGCCTGCATGCTGAATGGTGGGGGGCACAGGAAGGCTCTCCAATTATAATATTATAATATTAATCGTGAAAAACATGTAACAACTGCCATGTAACTTGCCTTGTAAGTCCTTTCCTCATATCACCTTATTTACTCTGATAGCACTGAGGTGAGTGCTAAGACTGTACCCATTATGCAGGTAATATAGCTAAGACCTATGGCCATGCAGCTAATAAGCTGGAGGGGGGATGCTGGTGGTTTGCCATCTTGTGCTCATTCTCTTGGTTCTGGAGTACAGGGTGGCTTCAGGAATTGGAGAAGGAATTTAGAAAGAAATCCAAGACAATTTCCTTCCCTTTCCCACTGTATCAGGGGATTCATCTGTTCATTCATTCATTCACTCATTCATTCAGCACATTTATTGAGTGCCTACTATGTGGTGGGTATGGTTCTAAGGCACCAGGAAAACAGCAGTGGACACAACCAAGTCCTTGCCTTCACAGAGCTTTTGTTTCAGTGGGAGAAACAAATAGCAAAGAAAGTCCATTAGTCATAAGTGCTGCACAAAAACCAAGGCACTGTGAGGGATACAATGTGATAAGGATGCTCTTTTCCATAGAGGTGGAGGGTTGAGGGGTCCCCTGGAGAGAGGACATTTCAGCTGAGATCTGCCTATAGTGGAGGACGGCCATGTGGGTCTAGGGGGACAGAATATGCCAGGCAGAGCAGAGAACAAGTGTAAAATTCCTGAAGCAAGAATACAGTGGAAATAGTGAGGCAACTGAAGTGACTGGACCAAGAACAGGAGATGAGATCAGGAGACAGACTGGGCCACAGGGAGGGTTTGGATATTATCCTGAGAGTGAAGGTTATTGGTGGGAGGAAGGCAAGGCTGTGACATCATCTGTTACTATGTGCAGTAGAAGAAGCCAAAAGCAATTTAGAAGTCTGAAGTAGTTCACCTCCTCCACAGTCTATGGTTTCTTGTTTACATACGTTAATTTTGCATATATTAACTCATTAAGTTCTCACAACAACCAATGAAATAGGCATTGCTATTATTATTATTATTATTATTATTATTATTATTATTATTATTATTAATAATTTTACAGTGAGGAAGCTGAGGCCCAGAGCAGGAGGGTCACCCATATAGGAAGCAGTGGAAACAGGATGCCTTAGGGTCAACAGCGTACTACTGAAGTGTTTTAAGTTACTGCTAGCATTTGGTGGGCACTTGCTATGTGCCAGGATCTGCATGAGGTTCTGAGATGCCTGGACACCCACTTTAGACCCTGGCCTGTCACCAGGAAGAGGCAGAGAATTAAGAATAGAGTTAATGTGCAGAACATTAAGTGCTGGGATAGCGGAGTGAGCTCTAATTTGATTTGGGAGTATGGAGAAAGAGCATCTGGCCCAGAGTGGTAGGGAAGCCCAAAGATGGCATCTGAACCAGAAGTTGGAGATGGTCAAACAAAGCTGGGGGTGTAGGGGAGGGGAGGATGATTCCAAGCAGAGAAATCAGAGGTTCAAAGGGAGAGGGTGAAGAGAAAATGGCAGCTGGCTCAGCATAGCCAGAGAGAGTCAGGATGTACCTGGTTGTATCTGAATGGTGATCATTGTGTGTGTGTATATGGAGGAGGGGGTTGTGTGTGTGTTGATATGGTGATAAAATAGGAGGCTGGATAGGGAGATAGGTTTGTACTTGATTGCATCTGTTTTTTTCAGTTTTTAAATAGATTCTATTTTTAGAACAGTTTTAGGTTTACAGCAAAATTGAGTAGAAAGTATTCAGATTTTGCATATACCCCTTGCCCCCACATATACACAGCCACCCCTACTATCAAAATCCTGTGCTGGAATGGTGCGTTTGTTACAATTGATGAACCTACATTGACACATCATTATCACTTAAAGTCCATAGTTTACATTCAAGTTCACTATTGGTGGTGTACATTGTATGGGTTAGATAAATGTATAATGGCATATATCTGTCACTGTAGTAGCCTCTGGAATATTTCACTACCCTAAAAATCTTCTGTGCTCTGCCTTTTCATCTCTCCTTTCTCCTTAACCTCAGGCAACCACTGATCCTTTAACTGTCTCCATGGTTTTGCCTTTTCCAGAATGTCATATAATTAGAATCATACAGTTTCAGATTGGCTTCTTTCACTTGGTAATATGTATTTAAGTTTCCTCCATGTCTTTTCATGACTTAATAACTCATCTCTTTTTTTTGCTGAATAATATTCCATTGTCCAGATGTGCCACAGTTTATTTATCCATTCACTTACTAAAGGACATCTTGCTTGCTTCCAAGTTTTGGTGATTATGAATAAAGCTGTTATAGTATTTGTGTGCAGGTTTTTTGTATGGAAATTAAGTTTTCACCTCCTTTGGGGAAATAGCAAGGAGTGCAACTGATGGATCATTTAGTATGTTTAGTTTTGTAAGAAACTGCCAAATTGTCTTCCATAGTGGCTGTGCTATTTACTTTCCGTCAGCAATCAATGAGAGTTCCTGTTATTCTGTATCTTCATCAGCATTTGGTGTTATTAGTGTTTTGGATATTGGCCATTCTAGTAGGTGTGTAGTGGTATTTCAATGTTGTTTTAAGTTGTATTTTCCTAATGACATATAGTGTTGGGCATCTTCAGTGTGATTATTTCCCAGTTGTATATCTTCTTTAGTGAGGTGTCTGTTAATGTCTTTGGCCTATTTTTTAATTGGGTTGTTTATTTTCTGATTGCTGAGTTTTAAAAGGTATTTATATATTTTGGATAACAGTCCTTTATCCGATATGTCTTTTGTAAATATTTTCTCCAAGTCTATGGCTTATTTTTTTTCATTCTCTTGACAGTGTCTTTTGCAGAGTGGAAGTTTTCAATTTTAATGAAGCCTAGCTTATCAGTTCTTTCTTGAATCATGCCTTGGATGGAAGCCAGTGACATACCCAAGGCAATCTACATTTTCTCCTATGTTATCTTCTGGGAGTTTTACAGTTTCTGGTTTTACATTTAGGTCTCTGATCCACTTTGAGTTATTTTTTGTGAAGGATGTAATGTCTGTGTCTAGATTTGATATTTTGCATGTGACTACCCAGTTGTTCCAGCTGTATAGTTTTTGTTCAAAAGTCTATCTTTGCTCTATTGTATTGCCTTTGCTCCTTTCTCAAAGATCAACTGACTATTTATGTGGCTCTCTATTCTGTTCCAGTAATATTTTTGGTCTGTTCTTCCATCAATACCACAGCATCTTGATTACTGTAGCTTTATGGTAAGTCTTGAAGTTGGGTTGTGTCAGTTGTCTAGCTTTGTTATTCTTCAATGTTGTGGTGGGTAGTCTAGTTTTTTGTTTTTGTTTCTGTTTTTGTTTTTGTTTTTGCCTCTTCTTATAAACTTTAGAATCAGTTTGTTGATAGCCACAAAATAACTTGCTGGGATTTTGGTTGGGATTGTTTGCTTTATAGATCAAGTTGGGAAGAACTGTCATGTTGACAATATTGAATCTTCTTACCTATGAACATGGAGTATCTCTTCATTTATTTAGTTCTTTGATTTCTTTCATCAGAGTTTTATAATTTTCTCACATAGATTTTTTTACATATTCTGTTAGATTTATACCTTAGTATTTCATTTTTGCGAGTGCTAAGGTAAATGGCACTGTTTTTAATTTCAAATTTCTCTTATTTATTGCTGATATATAGAAAAGTGATTGACTTTTGTATATTAACCTTGTCTCCTGCAAACTTGGCATAATCACTTATTATTTTTATGAGTTTTGTTGTGTCCTTCAGATTTTCTACATAGAAAATCATGTTATCAGCAAACTAAGGCAGTTTTATTTCTTTCTTCCCAATCAGTGTACCTTTTATTTCCTTTTCTTATCTTTGGATAGGATTTAATTAGGCATTAGATAGGCCTTCCAGTACAATGTTGAAAAGGAGAGATGAGAGGGGAACTTCTTGACTTGTTCTTGACCTTAGCAGGAAAGTTTTGAGTTTCTTAGTATTAAATATGATGTTATCTGTAGGCTATTTTGTAGATGTTCTTTATCATATCACATTTATCTCTGTTCCTAGTTTGCTAAGAGTTTTTAATCATGAATAGGTGTTGGATTTTGCCTAATGCTTTTTTTTGCATCTATTGATATGATCATATGGTTTTATTCTTCAGCCTGTTTGTATGATAGATTACATTAATTATATTTGGATATTAATCCAGCCTTGTATACCTGGGATAAATCCTATCTTGGTTGTATGTTAATATACTTACTTTTTTTCTGAGTCTGTCTCAAGAGAGAGTATAGCTTAGTGGTTAAGAGTGGAGGCAGGCTACCTGAGTTTAAATTACAGCTCTTCCTTATTAGATTTCCACATTTATCAAATAATGTATAACAGTACTGATACCAAAGGGTGATTGTGAGGATTAAATTACATCTAAAGAACTTAGGACTCCACCCAGTACATGGTGGATGAAATAATGGTTTGCCATGATTCTCTCTCTTCATTTGAATGTATGCTCAATGTGTTTTCTCTCTGCATTCACAGTGCCTGGTATAAAATAGATGCTCAACAAAATAAAGCACTGTGGAAAAAATACACATTTTCCCTTTTGTGTGTGTGCATGTGCAGTGAGGATTCTGTAATTCTACTTTGATTATACACTTGATATTCAGATAAATTAGCTCCATAGTATGTTCTCAAGGGGGTGAATTTTCTTGGACTGCTCTGATCACAGCCCCCAAAGCATTCTCCATTGTCTTATGCTGACTGTAACCTCCTCCTGGTCATCATCTCTGGTTGGTTCATAGTAGTTGCAAACAGGGAGCCTACCAATGAGGTGGAATAGGTATTATTATCCCCATTTTATAGAAAATAATGTTGGAAGAAAAAACCATACATAGTTGCTGATGGTTCTCAAGGGTTGATAAAACTTCTTCAGAGATTTACCATCACCTATGTTCAGCATCTAGATGGTGTAACTTCCCTATTTTACCCTGGTCCCACTACTAATTACTCACTTTTCATAGCACTGAAATCAGAATGCTCACTATCAACCTTGTAGAAATTACCCCAAAAGTAGAAACACGTAATTTATAAACAGATGTGAATAAACATTAGTCATAACAATGGAAGGATGGCCTTGGCATTGAGAGAAGGGCAGAAGCAAGGCCTAGAATCTCAATGAGCTAGCAGAGCTTATGTGTCATCTGTGTGTCTTTGTGCAAAGTTACTAAAAATGGCAGTCTATAATCCACTCCAAGTGGAAATTGATACAAAAAATAATGTAAAAATAAGTTACAATGAAGGAAGGAGTATGTAGTAACTGTTGTAAACATGGCAAAACCATTTGCATCAACATAAACTTCTCTATAGGAATTTTCCTTAAAGAAGTAATCCCAAAGAAATAAAACACCATGTTCACAAAGCCCACCACAGGCCAGGTACTGTGTGAGGCACTGGGCATACAACAATGAGTAAGATGGACCTGAGGATTCATGGGAATGTCATGACAAAAGCCTGGGAAAATCTGAATGTGTAATACTAGGGGAGGGTTTCTCCACCGTAGCACTGTCATCATTTTGGGCATGATGATTCTTTGTGGTGGGGTCTGCCCTGTGCTTACTAGGGTAACTTGAAGCATCCCTAGCCTTGATCCACTAAATGAGTTTCACCCCCAACTTGTGATGACCAAAAATGTCATTGTGAATTATCTCCAGTGGGGGGTGCAACTTTGCTTCCTATTGAGAACCATTGGTTTAGGATAATAGTTAAGAAGTTATGGAACATTCATTCAATAGAAACCTAAAACTGTAATTGAGAGGCTTATACAGCAGCATTTGGAGAAAAGTAAGTTTAAAAAGCGGAGAGTAAGACTGCATTTATTCTGCAGATTGCAGCCAGCTTCACTGAGGTTCTAGGTCCAGAGGAAGCTGTTAAGAAGAGGGAGGGAGAAAAATGCTGGCCTAGAAGTCACAGGAGCCAGGGGACCTCAATGAATTGAGTATACTGGTTTGTCTAGGATGAGGAATACAAAGATAAAACACAGGTTAGGTGGACACAAGTAAAACAATCAAACGTGGGGGCATGGAAAGTGAGTGTCAAAAGTGAGTTAAGTTAAAGCAGATAAACATGGGTATATCAGGGGTGTTATTTAAAATGTTTAACAGCCAAGTATGGCAGAGGAACCACCAGTCATAATGTCCATCAGCTGAAGTCACCCAATAGGGGCTTTACTGTGTCTGCAAGGGTTGGCGGGGGTAGGGGGGAAATCCACAAGGGAGCACCAGTTGGCCAGAGTGAGTCAATCTATCCATGGTCCAAAAGGTGCACAGGGATTAATCTTAGAGCAAGACCTGGCAAAATGGAAATGGTCAGAGGCCAGGGAGAAGTGGAAGAAATAAGAGAGCCTAGGGCCCAAAAGAAAATCTGCTGGAGGGTTGAGTTATATTTAATTCCATTCACTGTATACCTAGAACTGAAGACACTAGAGCAGTTTCAGACATAAATTATGTATACACATGAACAAGACAGAAAGGGAGCACAGAAAAATGAAAACAGTTTGATTTGTAGGGCTTTCAGCATCATGGGTGATTTTTTCCCTTCCTTTATTTAGAGGTCTATTGATGCTGCTACAATTTTCTTCCGGCAATAAAAGTAAAATATATGTGGATGTTAACAAAGATGAGAAGAGCCTTTGGAAGGATGTAACTGGTTAGAATTTTATATTCATTAGGTTAAAAAAATCTATTAAGTTCATTGAAGAAGTCATAAAAACAAACCAAACACCCACCATCTTCTTCCTTCCCAGGAGCATGACAGTGGCCCCTGCAAAGCAGGTCTGAAGGAAGGGGCTGAGTTTGTGATAACTGCCCGGGGGCCAGTGTGGTGTTTCATGCTGGAGGGATACAGCTGTTCATTTCCTTTGCCTCCTCTCATCCCACTCCAGCATCAGCTCATTGTTCATGCTGGCCCAGTGAGGTTGGCATCAAGCTCTCCCTCCCCATGTTGTATTGAGAGATAGTCCTGAGGACACACGCATCATCCATCGCAGTAGATTAGCTCTGGTCACAGCCTAATTACGTGAAGTGCAGCCAAACCCCTTATTTATGCTTTTCTGGGTATAGGCAGGAACAGATAGAAATGGGTAATTGAGGGACATTAAGAAACGGACTAAAATACTGTCTGCCATGCTTTAATATGGGCACTATTAATGATGCAATATTGTAAGCAGTGAGTAAAAAGGTTGCTGCCAACTCATTCATGCCAGGCAGCCAGCAGACCCTTCTTCCCAAGTAGGGGTTTAGTGCAGGTACCTCCTTGGTGGGAGCCTAGCTATCAGCAGAAGCACCTTGTAGACACTGCAGCCTGTCTGGTGGTTTCAGGACAACTATGCAACTTCATAAAGGATGCTGAATCCATGTAGGAAGTTCTGCACCTTAGGGCTATTTGCAGCAAATATATGGGCATGTCTACCTTTTATTCCATCAGGAGTGAATGCAGTTTATAGGAACCTGGCTTATTATTAATAAAGAACACAAGGTATTGGAGGAAACCTCATTTAGAGAATAATGAGGTGTCAGAACTCAGGTATTCACACACACATAAATGTGCATCCAATCAGAATATCTAATGGAGATAATTTAGGGAAAACTAATGTATGCCCTTCAATTAGGGGACTCATTAGATCTGCACTGTCCAGTAAAGTAGCTACTAGCTACATGTGACTACATTTAAATTTTAATTAATCAAATTAAAGAAAATTAAAAATGAACAATTCAGTCCCTCAGCCTCATGAGGCATATTTCAAGTGCTCAATAACCTTATGCAGCCAGTGGCTACCAGATTATACAGTGCAGATACAGGACATCTCCATCATCACAGAGAAATCTGCTGGTTAGATAAATGATGGTGTATCCATATAATGGACTACTGTGCA
This sequence comes from Vicugna pacos, assembly GCF_048564905.1. Classification (NCBI taxonomy): domain Eukaryota; kingdom Metazoa; phylum Chordata; class Mammalia; order Artiodactyla; family Camelidae; genus Vicugna; species Vicugna pacos. The sequence goes on from NC_132995.1 coordinate 52,037,679, forward strand.
TATTCTCAGAAGAATGAGGTAAATACAGAGACTCTGACAATGGAAAGGTCTCCATTGTGTATTGCATGTAAAGAAGCTACAAAAATGAAAGTGTCGTGTACACACACATACTTTTTGTGTTAGTGTAGCAAAAGCCTTGTAAGGATACTCTAAATTGTTAGCAGTATTTATCTTGAGAAGGAAGGTGTTTTTGCTTTTTATTTTCTCCACTTAGGTATTGTCTGAATTTATTTCAATAAGAATGCGTTACTTTTATACTTAAAAAAAGCGATTAATTTGATGAATACACATGAAGAAGACAATTTAGAAACATGAATGAGGAGGTTTTTCTCTTTGGGACTTTAGTTAGTCAAAGCTTAGTTAATGGGGCCACCTGAGTGGGGTTGACCAGATGACTTGTTCGGAAGGGGCACAGCAGGGGAAGAAGGGTACTGGTTCTGAGTGAATCCGTTTCTGCTGTTCTCAAGACACACCCATAGGCATGCCTGGCTTGTCTTGAGTGTTCTGTTCTGTTAGGGAGACAAATGCACTTTATAGTCATTTCTGAGGACCTTTTTAATATAAATCTTTGGGTGAGTTGGTAGAAGCCTCTGCTCTGGGATTGGGCAGAAATACACTGGGCTTAAATGTCAAATAGCACCTGGGAGGCATATCCAACCAGACTCATGTTGGACAGGGAGGGCTTCTCTGCCACTTAGAAGGGGAACAGAGGTGTCTTCCAGGCTGATGTAAAAGTGTTAAAGTTGTGTGTATGCATGTGTTGGGGCATTTGAGGGGCCCTTATTCTTCTTGTCCTAGGGAATTTACCTTTCTGCTAGCTTGTGTGCTATGTGAACAAGCACGGGCTTGGAGAAGAAATGCTTTCTTTCTTTCAGAAATTTGTCTCTGCTCTCCAGCATCACAGACTTTCTACTCCAGGTTGAGTCACTCGAACTCTTAGGACAGTTCTGGATCCACTTCTGCTCCAGTAGCTATGGGTCACTGGGCAGAGTTCCTTGACCTTTGGAATTCAGCCTCATTCTGGGGAAAGTAGAGTATGACTGGCCCCTTACCTCATAGGGTGGTTGCTCAAAGTCAAAGGGAGAAGAAGGGGGAGTGCTTGGCACATATTAAGTGCTACATAATGCTGCATGTTAGCTTCCACTGATTTTAGTGTTACTTTTTGCTGAGCAACACTGCAAAACAATTTGCTGTACCTGTGCTTGTGGATGTATTTCTCCTCTCCAAATGGAAGGAGTGTCCTTGGAGGGCATGAGTGTCTCTTCTTTCTCTCTCTCCAGGTCCCTGACAGTGATCTGCACTAACTAGTTGGTACATTCTGCACATACTAGTTGCCAAATGCCTGGTGCTTGAGAGTGAGATCTTAGTGCTGCCCAGCAGGATGTGTCAGCCAGTGAGCCCAGCGCAGTCCTGGGGTCCTGTCAATGCAGTGGCTGGGTAAAAGATGTCAGCCATAATTTTGAAGCATAAATTTCTGAGAGAGGAGACTGAAAGTCTTCCCATTTTGATGGCCGAGAGAAAGAATCCACATATTTTTTCTGCACATTTTCTTAAAACAGCTACACTCTCTACCTGCTTTTTTTTTTTCAATTTTTTCAAAGTGAAGAAAATGTTGTTAACCTCTGACTATTGACTGTCTTTGCAATTTCTTGCTTGTTTAGTTAGTGAAAATGAGGATTTACTTTTGCCTAGTGACAGATTTTCATATGAAACAATAACAATAATATAACGTATTTTGAGTAAGTATGGTACAGAAGCTAGGCTAAAGCATTTTTTACACACATGTAACATGTATGCTTATACACGTGTAAGGATGTATAAATGTATATATATATATATGTCTACACTCTCACACATACAGATTTCACCTTTATTATTTGAGGATTCTGTATTTGTGAATTTGCCTACTCACTAAAATGTATTTGTAACGCCCAAACCGGTACTCACAGTGCTTTTGTTGTTATTTGCAGACGTGCACATAGCAGTGAAAAATTTGAGTTGTGTGACGTGCACGTTCTTGTGTCAACTAGGTCATACTTTAACTTATTGTTTCAAGTCTCATAATACAATCAATGTTCTTTTAGTGGTATTTAGTGCTCTTTTTTTTTTTTTCAGTTTTACGCTTTTTGTTGGCAATTTTGCTCTTTAGGATGGCCCACAAGTGTAATCCTGAAGCGCTTTTAGTGTCCCCAAGTACAGAAGGCTGTGACGTACATTATGGAGAAAGTATATGTATTAGGTAACTTCATTCAGGCATGAGTTACAGTGCTGTTGGCTATGAATTTAATGTTAATAAGTAAATAGTATATGTTAAAAATTATCTTTAAACACAAACACACATAAAAGAAGGTTATACATTGATAGATGGGCAGAAATGTTGTGACTAGATGCTTGCAGGAACCTAACCCTGTATTTCCACCGGGATCATTGGTTCACTATTTGCTAATTCATTATTCACAGTAACTTTTTAGAACATAACTGCCATATCTATTGTATATAAAAATCATCTTAACTCCTCCCAGAGCCTGTATGAGAGAGAGTAGACTATGGTGCTTAAGTTCCTGAACTCTGGGCCAGCATCATGATGTGCCTCTCTGTCTACAGCTGTTGTGCACATGGTTTTGCCACAGGGCCCATAGCTGCTGGTTAATCTGCTCAGGGAAGTTGGGGTGTGTTGATCCTTAGATACTTTCTGTCTTTCCAAGCTCCTACAGTCAGCTGTATACTTAGGGAAATGGATGCCTTATCATTCATTGTGCCCATTATGCCACAGGCAAAACTTTTTTATGTACATTAAATAATAGATCCACTTCAGTAAGGTGGCCAACCTCTCCTTCAAAGGTAAGGTCCCTGGATCATGGCATAGCAAGGCCATAACCAGCCCTCCCTCTCGGATGGATGGATGGCCACACATTATGTTTATTGCTTCCATAGGAGAGCTAAACTTGGTGTGTTCCTTGAGCTAACCTCCCACTCTGTATGGGGGAGACAGTGGGCTGTGAGGGACAGCGCAGGCTGTATCACATAGCAACAACAACAGTAGCTTTTAAAGATTTATGTATGTATGTATTTATATTTACTGTAACCCAGGCACTATGGTAAGTTTGGCTTGTGGGTTATCTTTGATCTTTGTGTGCAAATTACCATAGTATGAGGATGGTCCTATTCATACCACCATTTTGCAGATGAGAACACTGAGGCTTAGAGAGGATCCATAGTGTGCCCAAGATCACATGAATGGAATGTGATGAATTCAAGGTTGAAATTAAGTTGTTTAACTCAAGTCAGCCTGCCTTCCCACCACCGCAGTGATACTATTCCGCATCCATGAGAGTCAGGGTCCTTGTCAAGGTGGTGATGATTCCAACAGATAACCAATACAAAATGCATTATGCAGGTCCTGTCACTGAGTTGAGTTCAGTAAGGGGTCCTAGTTCTATACCTTAAATATGTACTTCCCCTTCTGCCGCCCCTCCCCCCAGGCCAACATTGAGCATTCTTGTTTTTCTTCAGCTGTTTCTTCCTGGAGGGGAGTGGTTTGACTTGCATCTTTAGAAGTGATTTCACACCAGCTTATTCACATTGTCTCAGTTACCAGCAGCAGAAATTAAAGAATCAGGTGTTGGAATTTAGGAGGTCTGGCTTTAGTCTCTTCCTTAGCTGGGTGACCATAAAGCAGAGGGCTTGTGTGCTAATATTGTATGAGAGGAGATAATTTCAGAGAGCAGGAGTGAAGGAGAAGGGAAGTGAATCAGGAGTCTTGTGAGGATGTGCTGTTGAGCTGGATACCTCCAAGTGTAACTGATCAATGGGTTTCAAGATTCTGCCCCTGAGAGGCCTGTCTCCCTGGGTTGTGGGGGAAGGAGGGGAGAAGGAGGGGAGAAGGAGGAGGAATTTATCCATTTATTCCCATCTGCCATTGGCTAAGTGTTTGCTCAAAGTGCTTTCCTTCCCTTGCAGCTTTGGGTTGTGTATTCATGGATGAGGCTTCTCTATAGAGTCAAAAAGGAGGCCCTAAGGCAGGAGATAAGAGCTCATAGGCCAGACAGGAGCTGGGTGCTATCACACTGCCCCCACCTGAAGCTGCACAGAGGCACTCAGTGCTGGGACTAGGCACAAGGGAGGCCGAGAGGCTCCACAGCAGTGTGCACCCAGAGCCTGAGACAGTCATGAAACTGCAGTCACCATCACACTTCAGTCCATGCCCCTGCAGCTCATTCCTGCTCACTACCTCCCTGGGATTTTCTGTACCTCTGCCCTGCCACAGCAGGCTTTCACAACTGTGTTGTTAGGGAGCCTTTTCAATCTTTTTATGCTCTGCTTTCAAAGCTGCCTCAAAATGAGATAAGTTAAAGCCTAATACAGTTTTTCAGAAACACCTGTATTTGTCTGGCTGACCTAATATTAACACAGGTTCTCGTCTCTACTTGAATGTTACTCCATCTATTGCTACACCATTACCAGGGCTGTGCTCTGAGTCTTTAGAGCTCATCTGTGCACCTGATGCCATGAATACCAAGTAGATGTATACAGGATGGCTCAAACCATGCAGGGGAGACAGGACCCAGCTACCCAGTAAGTTTACGAAGACTCCCAAGAGGCAGCATACAAACCATGGGCTTGTTGCTTCCCTGTTCAACTGCTCCACTGAATTCTGTCATCTAAGACTTTAGTTGTTCCCTGTGCATGAGCCCTGATCACAAGGTGAGTGATACTGTCCAGGCTGGGAAAGCAGAGTTGACGAGAACTTTCAACCCCAGAGAGGTGTCAGACCCACTGATTAAAAGGGCTTGTAGGACACATTGCCAAGTCTATTATTGATTCTAGTGGACTTCATTCTACAAAGGGCAAAAGAAGCTGACAGTGAAGGATTCAGGGTGTAGGGGAGATGGTTTACCCTAAAGCTACAACCCAGGGCCAGCCCTTTGGGCAGTGTTTTTCCTTGAGCAGCAGTCTGGACTATGTGCTTCAGAATCACTTAGAATGGTACGTATGAAAAATGAAGAGACTTTAGGGCCCTGCCTCTGGCCTACAGGTTCAGAATTCCTCAGGGTGGGGCCCAGGCGTCTGTTTTTTTAACAAGTTTCCCAAGTTATTCTGGTGTACAGTAAAGTTGGGAACTACTGTCCTAGATGTCATCAACCATTGAGCCCTCCCTGGAGGGCTCTAAGCTGTGTCGTGGTCTAGCACAGCATCTGGGAGAGAACAGAGAGAGCCAAGGGGCGGCCCTGCCAAAGGGGCCGTGAGCCCTCGCTTTGTGGTCAGACCTAGGCCTCTTTGGACCTTTAGCAAGTTCCAGAATTTCTATGGATACGAGATTCCCCCCTGTGGAAAATGGAGATGATGACAGTGCCTATAATTAGCCTAGGAGGTTGGGGGTTGAGATGAGATGGTGTCCCTGATGTGCCCAGCACAGTGGCGTCCTGAATGTGTTTGTTGTTGCTCTCAGTACCATCCACATCAGAGGGGCTGCATCGGCTGAGCCTTAAATCAGTGAAGCCCAAGATTCACTCTTAGGGCTTCATGAGGCTCAGGCATGAGCAATATTTCCTAGGGGTATGGCAGGAAAGCCAATGGTCTGGGCACCTCTTGGGGATGCCATCCTTTCTGGTAGCCTTTTGGGGGCATGTTTGGACAGGGGGACAGCATGTTGGATAAAAGTGATTCTCAGATCTGAGAATGGTTCCTTAGATGCCCAGTATAGGGCAGACAGACCCTGTCCTGGCCTTTCAAGCCCAGTAGCTTATATTGCTTTATTAAAGCTCCTGAGAAATGGACATGGGTACGATATATCTTATCCATGACCACATTAACAAAGTCTACAGAGAAAATAGTGGGTCTTTTAGGACTTACCCATTGAGCCTTTTATTTTAAGTGACACATTCTAGTACTAGCATAATTGTAATTCTGATAACATTACTTGTAATACTGTCTTCAGTCCTCAGAATTAATTTGACTGGAAAAATTCCAGGACTTAAATGTTTCTCATTAAAAGCATTATAGATAACTTATTGGACATTGTAACTAATTGTAATATCACCCAATGTAAAGCCACCCAATTAAGATGCTGTTTTTTCTTCTGTGATTAGTTGGCAAACCTTTTCCATACGAGTATGCCCTCTAGAATCTAGACCAATTAAGCATATATAATTGGACTGAACCATTTGCTCCCCCATCATCACTCTCTCTAGTGAGATATATCCCAGCTGGGTTGGTTGGCTTGCAAAGACAAATGTCCCGAACTCTAGTTAGGGAATTGACAAATGGATCTCTACAAGCAGCTTATGTGCTAAATATTTCTCCTGGCCCTTTGGCAGAGATGTATTCTGTATTCTCAGTATGGAGAATTTCTTGCAATTCATATATTTTCCCTTTAAAAAGTAAAGAGACATCATTATATGCTTTTCATTCTTGACCTGCCTTGAGGAGCAAATAGAGATAGGAAAGCGGCCTCTGCTGCATAACTGCTGCTTGTAGCAGGGTTTGAGGTCCTGTCTGGGTTTCTTGAGTCACTTGGTATATGGGCTTCTGGCTGCACTCCCCACTCCCTGTGCCTGGGAATTTATTGGGGAAATTTAATAAAGCAAAGTGGGGATTTACCAGCTGCCACCAAAGTATTTGACTTCATGTTGAATTGCAAATTCTCCCCTAATCAGAACACTTGAAAGTCATCTAGAGGGATCAGGAAATAACCTGAAGGTTTTGGTTTTGTAGGAGAGTTAGAACAAGGACTGCTGTGGCCTGGGATTAAGAGAGCCATTTCTTTCCTCTTCCTTCTCTCTCCTTCCCCTCAGTGGATTCTCCTGTGGGCACAATATGAATGTGAAATGAAAAAAAAAATCACTTGAAACAAAATCAAAAGCAACAGTGACTCTGGAATCAAAGAAAAGTTCCCATCTACAAGGAAGCATGAGTTGATAGGTTGTGTAACTGTATACTGCCCAGGCTTGCTGTACCTGGTGCAGCAGGGCAGATGTACACAGGACTGGCAGGTAGATGGACAGATGGGTTGCAATTAGGGAATGAGCTTTCAGTAGATTCTCAGAATGGGCCAGACATTTGCAGTGTTCAGAGTATATAGACTGGCACACAATCTGGGGTAGTTGGGTATGAAACTTAAAGGCACATCCATGGATTTCCCTTTAATAAATCATCTCCTTCAGCAGTCATTTTTCATCAACAGGCAATTGAGTAAAAGTTAGAATTGAGCATAATGTTGCATATCATTTCGGAACATCTGGTCCTAATATGTAGTAACAGCTGTTAGTACCTGAGATATAAACAAAACATCTTTCCCCTGGCTGTCACTGTTTATCCTCCTGGAGGCGCAAAATCATTGAGGTAGGTCTGCTACCCAGAGTCTCCAATCACGGTTAACAGTAATAGTAACAATTTCAATGGTGCAATGATGATTATCATGTACTATTTTACTATGTGCCAGACACTGTGCCAAGCATGTCTTATATGCAATCTCATTAAATTTTGCATCAGCCTTTTGTAAGCATTCAGATGAACTGAAAAGAAAGTCATAAAGCCAGAGATTATTGGCTCTGCCCAAAGTTGAACCCAAGTTTGTCTAATGCCAAAGCCAGTGCTCTTTTATCATTACAATAAATTTCTGCTAAGTAATGTAAATAAGAAAAGAACACAACTGTATAAGTCATAAATGACAAAGAAAACAGATGGGAACCCAGAAGGACTCTTTTTATGGTCTTGTTTCAAAATGTTAAGATTGATTTTTGCAACTGTATTGTACTATGTACACTGTCACCAGGTGGTGGTATTGTACCTTGGTCACATGAGCCAATCGACAAGCTCTGTTTTTCCCTAATATTCAAGATGGTAACTTTCTGAGCAAAAATCACATTTTTGAGCATGCCTTTACAAATATTCAATCAAAACTTTTAAAATAAAACATTAAAGAAAAGAATTATACCCATACACCCAATATCAAAAAAGATAAATCTTTAAAGCAAACTTCATAAAAAATAGTTTTAAGATACATAGGTGTGTTTTTTTTCCACTAACCCTTAACCATTACTCAAATGGCATAATCCACCCATCGTCTTCTACCTAGACTTGGATTAAAGTGCTGGGTTTTGTGAACCCAATTGAAATCTGAATACCCTAGCTTCTCCAGAACTCAATTTCTTGGATCCATATTCAGGTTTCTGAAGACATTAGTTGTTTACCTTCAGGGTTTTCTTAGGGATTCTTCTCCATTCATGACCTGTTGTTGTATTCAAGAGGAGATATATAAAATCCTCTTGTGTAAGCAGGCATGTCAAAAGTAACGGAAAGATAAATTTGTATACCCAAGAGGGCCCCCTTCTGATAACATTTACATTGTGCCTCACTGAAGAAGGAGGAATTTCTCCAGATGACTTCCTGCTTCCCCCTCATTGCCCTGCCACTATCACCTGTTTTAGAAAGAATGTCTTCACTTCCAGCATGCTCCCAGGAATCATTCCTGCCTTCTCTTCTATAGTCTCCCTTGCTTTTCAGTGCCTAAGAACCAAGACTTTGAAGTGAGCAAATCTGTGTTCAAATTCTGACTCTGTAATTTTCTAATAGTTTGAGTTTGGCCAAATTACTTAATCTCTTAAACCTAAGTTTTCTCATTTGCAAAATAGGAATAAAGTAGGATGATAATAATACCCCTTGGGGCAAGAACCACCTGAGATAATGTGTGTGAGCTGTTTAGCAGAGTGCCATGCTCATCATTAACCCTCAATAAATGGTTGTTAATATTATTGTGAAGTTGGCTCATACACCTATTTCTCTATTCTGATTTTTCTCTAGGCTCCCATTTGTACAATATCACCTTAGTTCAGTATGTCAGTATGCTAAGATTACCCTCTAAAATCAGCTTTAGTTCCTTTCTAACCACCATATTTCTATCACTGATATGGTTCTTGAAATCACCCAGAGTCAGAATGCCCAATATCATTCTTGACTCTTTGGACCCTCAGTTGATCCCTTTGACCCAAGTTATCCCACCCACTTTTCTACATACATCTCTGGGTAATCAGCCACTGATTCCCATCATTTCCTCTTTTATCTGCCCTAGGAGATGTCTCATATAAGCCTTGGTTCCATTCTCCCTGAAATAGTCCTTGCATTGAATTACTGATTTGCTGTTTTCCGTAGAAATCCCTCTGACTTTCTTGGTAGATAAGGGTATCAAGTTTCACTTAAGAAGGGAAACACTTTTTACTTCTTGTGTTTTCCCTCAGTGCCCAATAAAGCACCTGGCCCTGAGTAGGAATTTGGTAGATGTATGTGGTTGATTAATTTCCTCTTCTTATTGTTTCTCCTCACAGTCATTTGTCCCTTTCTTCTGTCATTTGTTCAACATTTCATTCATCCATTCATTCAACAAAGATTCTCTGAGCTTCATGCTCAGGTGGGGAGCTGAGAATAATATAACAGCTCTCTCTAGGAACTTACCAACAGGAAAGAAAAGTACCTCCAAGGAAACAGCCTTGGGAATTAAAATCTGCAGTGCAACAAACATTTACTGAACACTGACTGTAACCCAGGCACTTTACTGGGCCCTGGGTTTTCAGTAGTGAACAAGATAGACACAGAGCCCTGGTGGAACTCACAACCTATCAGAGAAGATGGTGTTAGATAATTATTCCAGGAGCCATGGGGATTACAAAGGGGAGAGGGAAACAGCTCAATGAAGTTTTTTTATCATGTCTGAGTTGGGAAATGTCTCCTTGAAGAAACTGTATTTATCCTGAAGTTGAAAAATTAAGTGTAACAGAACTAAGCATGGTGTGTGTTGGAGCAGAAGGAAGAGTGTTCACATTAGAGTGGATTGATCACGGAGATGATGCCACTGGCATGGATTCTTGATGTGTGCACAAAAGCTCATCATTGAGCGTGGGAGCATTAGTAACAGAGGCAACTGGATGGGCAGCAACTCGAAATTCTCTCAAATTGCGCAACCTTTTAAGATCTGCCTACATCTGGCAATGTTCTCTTTCATGCTTCTCTAGTATATGGGTTGCTTTAATGTGTTAATAGAGTCTTCAGAATAAAAGTTTTCTTTCTCCTTCAAAACTTTGAAAAGTGTACTCCAGGGCTTGAGGAGGGGGAGTAGATCTGATTATGTTGGTTCTTATGTTTGTGTTTTTCTTACCCTTTAAGAACATGCTTTTGAAAGTTGCAGTCCTAAAATCTTATGATCAGAATTGCAAACAGGCTTTCACTTGTAACGGAAGGGGAATTAGAAGGAAATCCTAGCCCAGTTCAATAAACCTTGACCCCTTGTGGTCACATTGTAGATGTTTGCATAGTTAGGAAAGTCACCATCTTAATTGGCAGGATTGACAGCTTAACTTTCACCCCTTTCTAAAGTGTCTTTATAAAGAGCTTTCTTTAAATCAGACTAGAGATTGCACTGCAACTCATATTGCAATTGGATCACTTGGTTTTCATCACTTATTTAAGGTATTTATAATGAATGGGATGTCTAAGTAAATGAAGGTGCCTGAAAAGTGTTAACAGTTCTCCAGAGAGTTAGGAAGATCTCTTCTACCTCTGTCTCCACTATGTCAAAATTAAAATCCTTAGTTAACAGCAGCAGGGTCAAGTCCCTGGATTTGAAAATATCTTGACTCTTGTATTCCTAATTTTGCTCCAGAGGAGTTCTTGGATCAGATACATAAAACCAGAGGGAAACTCTCACCAGAGATTACATAAATGGTGAATATTTAAATTTGCAAAACATTATTGAGAAATATGAGACGTGTCAGCCATCTCCTAAGCTAACATTTTTTAAAAGTGAATTATTTTGTGGATGTTCTAGATGGAGGCATACTGGAAAAAAAAAAAGACAGGAGGAATGAAATTATTTATAGTTATGATATGTATGTGTTGGCGGGATGGGGACTGTCTTGGATGACAAAGAATAAGTTATCTCTTTAAAGCTAGAACATGGCAATAATTGCATAGTTTCTGGCTTCAAAAAGTCATAATCTATTAATTTGATGGATATCCAAAAGCCATAATCTGTCAATCAGGTGTCAGAAGAAAGAGTGTCTCAGAGCTTTGAAGCATGACACTTAGAATACTGCTGGATACCTTTATTTTTATTCTGATAGTAATAGGGAGAAAGGATTCAAACGTACTCAGCATAGTTAGGGCGTGAGTATCATTTTAGCTGTCTTAACAATTTTGCAACTTAAAAGTGATATTTGATCAGTACACTGTATTGGAAAAGTGCATAAGTCACACTGCAGTAAATTAGAAGGAGATAATTTCATCCTATGATTTTGCAGAGAAACCCACTGTGTCATTACTTTCTTGGTTTACATGTGAACAGAGCCTGAGATTATTTCTTCGTGAATTCCTGTGGCCCATCTATTATTTCTATATACTATGTGGATATGTCCTTGAAACTTACTAATAGGCACTGGGGAAAATGCTTTAGTCTATCAGTGGAATATCAAATTGATGGAAGGAAGAAATGAGAGATGTCACACACAGAAAAGTAGAGCTTTTCCAGAATCCAGTAAATTTGTTGGTACCAACGAATGAAGACCTTCTCTGATGGGAAGAGAAGAATTTAATGCTGTAGCCGCATAACATTACAGTATATATTTCAAAGCTGAATGGAGTTGCATCTGTCTCATTACAATTCCTTACGTTTAAGATACTCTTCTAGATACTTCAGAAATTTTATGCAAAAATATTTCTGGCAGAGGTCACCAAACCCACCGACTCACCTTCCTGCTCGCGACAAGCATGGCCAAGGAACATTCTGTGTTCCTTCCTGCCTCTCCTCCTGAGGCCCAGCTAAAGTTCACATTGAAGAGGAAATTATTCTGCATATCTAGTTTAGCTTTTGTGGCCTTTGTCTTTCTCACAAACACCTTGTTTGAAAAACCAAGAGTACCAATGGTGTCAGGGTTCAGAAGTCAAGAGAAAGGGGTATTGCTCTTCCTGCAAAGAGCAATTCTGAGCTAGATCATGTCCTCAGAAAACCAGAGCAGCTAGAGGCAGCAGACTGGCTCTTCTCTCCCTCCTCAGGAACCAGCTTCCCAGGGGGGTTGCCCAAATTCACTCATCATCCTATTGTTCAAAGCACAGGAAAAGAAAGAAGGGGGCGGGGGTAAGATTTGTTAACACCAGTCTGTTTCACATAGCATTCTAGATATTTTGTATGTGAATATTTATTTTATTTTCACAATGATCTCATCCATGTGCATGGTTTCAATTTTATCTACCTGACCACCAATAACTCATATTTAGCCCTTCAGTTTATTCATCACTAAGCTCCAGAGCTTTATACCCTAACAGCCAGGTTGACATCCTCCTTTCATGTCTCAAAGGCACCTTGGACTCCATGCATTTCCCAGCCCAACATGTGATCTTCACTTGCATACCTTACTGCTTCCTACTGTTCCCTACCTTAATCCGTGGCACCACCATCCATCCAGTTTTGCCCTTCTTTCATTTCCAAATTTAAATCCTGCCTCCTAAATGTATTGGGAATCCATCCACTTCTCTCCATCTCTGCTACCAGCACTCTAACTGAGCTACCATCATTTTTTGCCTTGAATACCAATATGGCCTCCCAGCTGGTCTCCACGTAGCTACTTATACCTTTCTCCAGTCTGCTATTTTCTCCCCAGTCAGAGTGATCCTTTGAGAGCTTTGCTATGATGCATCTGATCATGTCACTCCATTGCTTAAAATCCATCAATGGTTTCCCTGTGCTTTGAGGATTAAATAAAAAACAGACCCTACAAGGCTTGGGATAGGATGTACTTACCAGTGCCAACTGCTCCAATCTCCTCTCACACCACTCTACACTTTGAAATCCAGCCACACCAGTCTTTGTTCCTTTGCTGAAACACCATGTACCAAGGCCAAACTTCTTTCTCTATCAAGAATCTACCCATAATCTACCCCTGAGCCTTTTACCTAATTCAGACCCATTCATCCTTCTGATCTCAGCTCTACTGTCAGACTAGATCAGACACCCTTTTTATTCTCTCTCATAATGTCACATACATCTCCTCCATAGCCCAGGAGATAAACGTCACTTCCATTTATTTATGGTGAATATGTGATTAGTGTTTACCTCCCACTGAAAAGCTCTAGAGGACAAGGGATTTTTTATTTTTTAAATTCATCATTGAATCCCCACTGCTGGGCACAGAGATCGGCAACTTGTGGGTAAATAATAAATTATGACTGAATTAATGGATACATGAGTGAGATAGATAGAATTAGATCCTTTTTTTTAACAGATTAGGAAATCAGGGCCTACTCTAAGTAAGAGCTTAGAAGTATCAGAGGCAGGATTCAGTCCCAGGGTCACAAAATGTAAGACACTATAAAATCTACAGTAGCAAATGGCAGATTTTTTTTTTGAAAGGTCCTCTGATCACACTACACTGACACTGTTTTCAGTTAGACATACCTTTTTTTCTTTTCTTTTCTTTTCTTTCTGTGCACATAGGATATTTTGAGGGTGGGAGCCAGACACTCTAGTTGAAACAAAGCATTTCCTCTCTTTTTTTCACCATCTTGATGTTTTCAGTGTGTCCTGGATAAGCTTTTCTTCAAATGCTCAATCAAACTAATCCAAGTGAACTTGGCTGCTGACCTTGCTCTCACAAATTTGTTATCTCAGAATGATTGATGTCTGCTTGGTCCCTGTTGGAAAAGTGACTGCAAATATAATCCAGGAAATCTATAGTCACAAATCTAGCATAATTTTAGTAAGTCACAGTCAGAATACTAAGAAGCGCTGCATGGAAGTCTTGCATGAAAATTGCTCATCTTCTGTCATCTATGCCCTTTACATCGGGCTCCCCAAGTCCCTGGTGGGGCATCCAGCATCAGAGACTTTTCTTTCCTATCAGAATGTTGTGACCAAACACATTTGTATTGGATGGATGAATGCATGAATGGGTAGATATGTGGATGCTTTATAATATATGTTTATCTCAAATAGATCACATATCTAGGACCAGAAAAAACGTGGAATAAATATAGTGATTACTTTTATTAATCCTGGTTTAAAATGCGATGCATGGTATGTAGAAAAGATTTTTTTTTGTCTTTAAAAGCTCAATTTTCACTTACATAATTGATTTCCCCCATTATAGTACTCTTTGCAAGGTGTAAGAATTTCTTGTTTACTTATCTGCTTTCAATCTAGAATGTTCACTCTCTAAGGGCAAGGACTAGGTTATGTTTACCCTTTCATCCTTGGAGACTTGCATAATCCCGGCTGTTTCTAGGTACTCAAATGTTCTTCTTGAGCGGAACATAGCCTTCTCACGATGACAATGAAGCACGTTGAAAGCATGAGTGACTGGTTAGGAAGGTGAATCTCTGTTTTTCTTTTACTGAGGAATGTTTGAATCTCTCAGTGAGGTCAAGGATACATGCCTACTCCTGTGCAGTGGGCAGCTCTGTCTGCCTGTGGAGAGCACAGAGTTTAAGGAGATTGTAGCCTGTGCAGTCCTCGCCTTCGAGATCTGGGCCATTCTGAGAGGAGCTCATCTCTTAGGCAAGGAGAGTCTATTATTTGCCACAAATAGAAAACAAAACAATTCTTTCATCATTCCTGACTTAGCCTTCACTCACCCCAGGAGGCAAAGCCTAATATGACTGATTGTGTGATTCTAGGACACAGGTTGGGGGGTGGGAGGAGTGAGACAGAAAAGGAAGGACCACTTATTCAAGGGAGCAGATGCAGGTTGGTCACCACTATGGGCAACTGAGACACACCCTCCCAGGATGCTCTAGAAAAGCCACAATAAATACACGACAATAATACCTGTCTCTCAGGGACAGTTCCCGTCCCCCGTTGGTCAGGGCTTGTCTACGGGATGTCAACTCTCTCACTCCCAGGCTGTGCAAGTGTGAGTGACCCCGTGGGTTCCCTGGGGCATTCCATTCCGTGGTGTCAGAGAAACCATAGGGCAGGATGCGGGAATGGGAGGTGCTATCTGATCACACCTGTGGGAAGCTGGTTATCACAGGCATGGCTGGGAAGCATGTGGCACAGGGTGCAGGAATGTGCAGAGCAGCCTGCTAGTTAAGGTATGGACTTTAAAGGTCATATATGAGGATCTGCGTTCTGCTACAGTGGGCTCCTGAGCCAGGAAGATCAGGCTGGTGGGAGGCCAAAAGAGAGAAACTGAGGCAGAAGATAGTTCAGGCTCTTGCATCAAAAACTGCTGGTTTTGAATTCTGCCACTACTGCTTCCCAGCATGAACTTGAGCTCATTATTTAATCTGTCTCAGTTATAGGTTCATCATCAGAAAAATGCGGATATGAATGACAACCTCATACTATTTAAGTTTTGGATCTTTAACAAGGAAAACATATCTACATGTTACCTGCATAACTGGAAATTATAATACTATGAACACATTTAAAAAGTGGATCTGAAACAAATTTGCATCAGATCTTTAAAAGAAAGTAAGACCTCATTAGATTGATAGGACCATTAAATGAAGTACGCTTTTAAGGCTGTTATCCCAGAGTAGACTTTCAACACGTGGTAGTCTTCTTGCTGGGAATGAAGAGCAGGGACCGGGAAGGAAGGCCACCATAACAGCGCAGGGGGAGGAGGTCCCCAGGGCTCTTCTTGAAACGGAGGGTCCAGGGGAAGTTGCCTGTGCTCCACATTCCCCATTCCCTCGTGAGGGGAAGAGAATCGGTGCTGGTGTGCTTCAGCACTTGTCATCGTTGACTCAGAGTCTGGGAAGAATCTGAGCCAGCAGTGAGGACTTCTAACCAGTGCCAGGAGAAGCTGACAAAGACCAGGAGGGGAGAATGTGCGACCAGGACTAATGGGTGCTAACACAACAGCTGATGTTTACTGAGCACTTCTAATGTGTGGTCCTGTTCTGAGACTTTCTGCATATTGTCTGCTAGTCATAATCTAGGCACTATAATTCACATTTGGCACATCGTGAATCTGAGATTAGGTAATTTGCCCCAGGTCACAGTGCCAGGAGGTGCAGAGCTAAAAATTGAACCCAGGAAATGTGATTCCAGAACCCACATTACATAATTGTCCTGTTGCACTGCCTTCTAGCAATTACTATGTGGTTCACATCTGGTCTGGGAAGTGGGGATAACACACAGGGGCACAGAGTATTGCTTGGTCTCCAAGTTATGACTATGCACTATGAAATGTGCTTTGGTAATTGGATAAACTATTGATGAGTTACTGTATCATCGGTTATTATTGCATTAGTCAGGGTCCCAGCAGGAGAGAGGCACACACAAACTGAAGATGTTTAGAAAGTTAAATATACTATTTACAAAAATGTGAGCATATTTGAGGAAAACTAATGAAGGATAGTGCACTGCTTGAGAGCTGTCAGCAGCAGGATGCTCTTCCTTCCTCTGGGACTGAAAGTGCAGGGAGAGAGAGGGGCCAGCAGAACCTGGAGTGGTGGAGAGGACCACTGACAGGAGCCCTGGTCTTCACAGAGGGACGCAGTCAGTTTACCAGGAGAAAGAAATACCTTAGCTGTACTTGCTCCTGTCTGATATCCTGCCAGTAACTTCCATTAGCCAAATCTAACAGGAAGCCAGAGAAGGCAGCCCATAATGCTAGGGTCTTGGAGCACAGATGGGGAAGGAGATGAGTGCGGGTGATCTGGTATGCCACACCTAGCACTATGGTCAACCTGCAGAGACACATCCTGGGGAAACCTCTGTGGTGTCCAGAACAATGAGAGGGAGTATAATCCCTACAATGGAAAATTGTTAAATTAGAAAAAAAAGAGTGAAGCACTGACATGTTACGCCATGGATGAGCCTTGACAACATTATGCTAAATGAAAGAAGCCAGACATGAGAGAACACATATTGTATGATTCCTTTTATATGAAATATCCAGAACAGGCAAATCCAGAGAGACAGAGAGTAGACTGGTGGCTGCCAGGCTCGAAGGAGGATGGAATGGGGAGTGATGACTAGTGGGTGCAGGGTTTCCTTCTGGGATGACAGAAGTGTTCTGGAAGTAGATAGTGGTGACGGTCACAAATACTGTGAATGTACTAAGTGTCACTCATGGTAAATGTTACACTGTGCATTTTACCACAATTAAATAAACACGCAGATAAATAAATGCGAGAACTTCCTTCTCACAATGCTCCTATTTGTCTCTTATCCACCATCTGAGCAGTGCACCAAAACGCACCTGACACTTTCTTGTTAGAAAGTTGGGGGGAGAGGCAGCAGAGGCTCTTGGTGCCTCAGATGTGTTCCTCACCTTCATGCCGGCCCAGCCCCCCAAATCTCGTGCCCACCCACCGTCCACACACAGCAGTGCCAGGGAATTACCAGCCCTCAGGAGCCCAGCCAAGCACTGACAGGAGTCAGTAAACACCAGACTCCCCACCCTCCATAGGGAATGAACTAGACATGAGGTGTGTGCTCCTTGCCTGCCTCCAAGGCCCAGCAGGCTTGAGCTCCAGTTGCCTGAGTGGTTCCCTGACAGCAACACCCCTTTACTGTACCCTCCCCTCCTGTCTCCCTTTCCTCTCATCTCTTGGTCCTGCCTGCACCTCCCACATCAGCCACAGCTCTCAAGCCCTTGTCTGAGGATTTATAACAACTATAAAATAATAATAGATAGCATGTATTGAATTCTTATTGTTAAAATATGTATGAGGAGAAACTGGCTTGTGTTCGCTTTGCCTTTCCTGTTCCCCAAGATAATGCGGTCTTCATGCATCAGGCAAATTAACTACCACTGATTCTTAGACATTAGTATCAACAGAACCCCCTAGAAAGAGTGTGAACACTGCAGACTCCCAGGCCCTGCCCTCAGATACGCTGATTCAGTAAGTCTAGGTTCAAGGCCTTGGAATGTGCTTTTATCAAACTCTTCAGGTTATTCTTTTGCAGATTAGAAAAGGAACAGTCTCCACTGATAAACACGGGGAACTGTATAGTGAGAACTGAGAGGAGAGGCCACTTAATACAGGCATCCATGAGAATACCCCATGATACATTTAATCTATCTGAAACTGATGGAATCCACATCCACGTATGGAAGTTAATTTCAGTATTTAATAATCATTAAGTAAAGAGAGAGTGAAATATCTACACCATGTAATTATATAAAACATGCTTCTGGCAATATTTGCCCCCTTAGAAATTCTAATAGGAAGCCTCCAAGGAGCAAGGTTGTATTCTTAGAGGTGGACACAAAGTAATTGAGCTTAGCTAATGGAGATAATTAATTAGGAAATAGATGTGCTTGCTTCTAAGAAAAATATTGGAAGGATCTCCCAGAAGACCTAGCCCTCTGCTCTTGCCATTTTGGAAGTCAGTGACACCTCAAGAGAATGGTGTTTCCTCTGTGCCATGGCCTAGCCTTGTTCAGGAATCGAGACAACAGAGGACAAACAGCCCGTGCCCACAGCTCAGCCCAAGCCTGAGAGCGTCTGGGCTCCACCTGCAGGAAGCAGTGCCCAGCTCAAGCTGAGGTTCCAGTCCCAGCTCTCCACTCACTTATTAGCTCTCTGATCTTAGCTAGAGCCAATATTCTGGAGTGTGGCAAATTTAGCCAAGCTTGTCAAAACTTAAGACAAATGGTATATCTACTTTAGAGCAACATGTGTGTTTTGTGTGTTTACCTGGTAAACTTGTAAGTAATTGAGTATAGCCATTGGCAAGCAAGACCTACTTTAGAGAAATGATCCAGTGAGGAGATTGAAGCTTCAGTTTTGTTGAAAGATAATGAGATCATGTCTATGTTGTAAAAAGTGACATCTGGATCAAGAACTATTTGTTGTTGACAAAGATGTGTTTGTGCATGTATCTGTGTGTGTGCATTTGTGTGTGTGTACTCCTGAGTGTGTGTATGTGTGTGTATGTACCTGTAGTGGTGTGTGAGCATTTGTATATGACATAAACTGCTTGGGCTGTGAGGAGCTCAGCCCATTCAACCAGGTAGTCTTAGCCTTGGTTGCCTGACCTTGTGCTCAGCCCTTGGGTCCCATGAAGAGGTCTGACCAATTCTAGAATGTTCACTGTGCCTAGGTGACATTTCAGAGGTCTTTAAACAGACTGTCTTTTTTTTTTAATTGAAGTATAGTCAATTTACAATGTTGTGTTAATTTCTGGTGTACAGCATAGTGATTTGGTCATATACATATATATATATTCTTTTTCATTATAGACTATTACAGAGCATTGAATATAGTTTCCTGTGCTATACAGTAGGACCTTGTTGTTTATCTATTTTAAATACAGTAATTAGTATATGCAAATCCTAAGCTCCCAATTTATCCCTCCCCATCCCCTTTCCTCCCTAGTAACCACAAATTTGTTTTCTATGTCTGTAGGTCTGTCTCTGTTTTGTAAATATGTTCATTTGTGTCTTTTTTTTAGAATCCATACATAAGTGATATATGGCATTTTTCTTTCTCTTTCTGGCTTACTTAACTTAATATGATAATCTCTGGGTTCATCCATATTGCTGAAAATGGCATTATTTCATTTTTTATGGCTGAGTAATATTCCATTGTATATACACATCACAACCTCTTGATCCAGTCATCTGTCAATGGACATTTAGATTGTTCCCATGTCTTGGCTATTGTAAATAGTGTTGCTATGAACATTGAGGTACTTGTATCTTTTCAAATTAGAATTTCCTCTAGATATATGCCCAGGAGAGGGATCGCTGGATCATAGGGTAAGTGTATTTTCAGTTTTGTTTTTTTTTTAAGGAATCTCCATACTGTTTCCCATAATGGCTCCACCAAACTTCATTTCCACCAACAGTGTAGGAGGGTTCCATTTTCTCTATACCCTCTCTAGCATTTATTGTTTGTGAACTTTTTAATGATGACCATTCTGAGTGGTGTGAGGTGATACTTCGCTGTAGTTTTGATTTGCATCTCTCTGATAATTAGCTGTATTGAGCATTTTTTTCATATGCCCATTGGTCATTTGTATCATACAATCTTTTTGATATGTGGTTTTCAGGTACATGTCTTATGAATGACCCCTACTTATATATCACATGCCCCCTAGGGATTAAGTCGTGACAAATGAGCTTGGTTCCTCCTCACAGAGAGCTGAGTACTAAGGTAGAAAAGAGTGTATTTCTCTTCCATGTTATCCGTAGTGAATTAGCATTAATATTTTTTTGCTAACTGGGAGTGGAAATGATAATGACCCTTAGCACCACCCTTCCACACCCTTCTCAGAAATTCAGGTAATGCATAATTATCTAAATCATCAACTGATGGTTACCAGTTGCAGAGAACATGTTTTTGGTTTACGTGGGGCCTGGAGACAATGACCATGTAATTTCTAATTCAAACCAGGATACCCTTGAGAGCAAAAGGGGCTGCTATTAATATTGGAAACAAATGGACTAAACCAGGACATTCCTGGGCAAACCGCAACATGTAGTCATCTTACTTGGGTAAGATCTTTGAGCTCTTTCCCTCATAGTTCTGCAGAGGAAGAACTGAGAGGAACAGAGCAGATCACCAGATTCCTCAGGGGTGACACACTGATAAACGTGGAAGATCTTAGTACTTATTTGGCTGCTAGCTTCACTTATGCCGTTGGTTGCTGGTGAGAGCAGAAGTTGTCAGGGAGAGGGACTGAGGAATGCAGGTTCCCGGCCTCTCTATTTTTCCGAGAGGCAGCAGTGTGGTGTGTGGATCAGAGAATGGTCTTGAAATCAACCAGTAAATCAACCATTTACTTGCTGAGGAACACTGGGTAAATTATTTAACTACTCTGAATGTCAGTTTTTCAGATCTAAAAATGAGACCATTTGTTTCCTCAAATGACTATTATGATGAATCCATGCGATGACTTCTGAGAAAGATTCTAGCACCCAGCACACTTTTCTTCCTTGTGTTGAAAACCCAGAATGTCACTTTATGCACAGGGAAAATAGAGTGACCAAGAAGAGCTGTAATAAATGAGAATTTATTTTAGTAATTATGTCAAATACTGGTAATATATGTGGTCATAACATACCCCACTTTTGAATCATTCAGGAAAGAAAATTTCTTGTTCAAGTTATACCAAGAAATTTCCTCCCTGTATCTCCCAGAGAGAAGGCACTGGGAGATTCTCCATTTTTTATCAAAAGGTTAGAAATGAGAGCATTAGTAAGCTCTTGCTTAATTAAACAAAGGCACTGAGGATGAGGAAGCCACTGCTTCTCTCTCTTCACCGGCATGGGGACCTGCCTCAAACATTGTACAACTGGCGGGAGAGAGGCAGGGAGCTGGCTCTTACATGTTACATGTAGGGGTCAAGAGTGCGGGTCAGTGGTTTACCTACGGCAGGCAGGCCAGGTCCTCACTTAAGATAGATTCTAGCCTTAAAGCTGATGCCAGGGGGAGGTTGGCACCCGTGGACAGCATAGTGCAAAGGATATAAAGGAGAAGGCAGGTTTGGCACAAAGAATAGCTAGGTCCTTAGCCTGTGGGGGACTGTACAGTGAGATTTTGCAGTTCTTTATTCCTAATTTATAACAAGATGTAAGTGGTATCAGTAGGAGGCCAGCTTTACTGGTCTATACAGGTAAAGAGAGGATTTGCAGTATGGTTGCTTGCCATTCTGATCTCAGCCCATCAAAAGTGCGGATCCATACTGGTAGCCTAGCAGGATCCTCCATTCAAATTGGCCATCTTTGAGGCGGGAGCAGAGCCAGGGTGAACAGTCACGAGCACTAAGTGATAGGATACCTGGCAGGCTTCTTCAGGACACACATGCTTGGGATTGTGTTGGTTGTGTTGGTAGGATGACATCACCTTTTCATTGCAGCACTGCAGCATTGCCATGAGGGACTCAGGTTCTCAGTGATCACAGACCTGTATGGTAGCAAGGGTCCAAGCACACAAGTGAGACTAGTGAGTGTGGCTTTGCCTTTACATGAAGTTGTTCATAACTGGGGCCTCTGCCTGGAATCTCTAAGTGCATAACCACAGCCAGTTGCTTGGCTGTTGCCTCACATGGACAAGCCAAGGGACCTCTTGTTCAACACTGGCATAACCTGTCAGTAACCACTACCTCCAGGCTGTGTCCTGGATTCCCTATCAGGTATCTTCCCCCCCCCCCCCGAAACCAAGTACTTAAAGACACAGCTGTCCTAAGTGAAGACAAACCATATAATTTAAGCACACTTTTAAACCTCTCTGAGCCTTAACTTTCTCACCTGTAAAAAGGGGGCCACTATCACAGGGATGTCTGTGTACTGAATCAAATAATGACAGTTACAAGCCCAGCACTGGTCTCTATTATTATTCAAGACTCTGAAATCCATCAAAGCAGAGTCCCCTGTTTCCTTGGTTGCATTTCCTGAGCTTGGCATCTGGCGGGGACTCAGAAATATTTATTGAATAAAACGTCAATGATGATAGCATAGTTTAAAGTCTAATTATCAAAACATTATTCACTGGGTGACACGTGTCTTATAAACCATTTTGAGATGTTTCTGTTAGTGTTTGTAAAAGGAATTAAGGATCCAAGGGTGATGCAAGTGAGTCTTTGCCAATTATTTGCTTTGTTTTATTATATGTTTGCAATAGTAATTTTAAAAATACAGTTGAAAGAAGGTAAGAAGACTGGAAAGGCCTGGGTTGGTGGTTTGATGACCAGAGAGATGGATAATTAAAGGAAAAGGGGCCAGGATGACCACGTGGTCAATTGCTTCTTCAAAAAGGGGAGCCAATGCTTGGGCCAGGGTGGGAGTGAGAGGGGACCCTGGCCCAAGCTCCCTGACTATAGCCAATGCCTGGGAACACAGAGCTAGGCGCTGCTGGGAACCAGGGCGCCTGGATTTTCCCAGATCAGATGCTTCAGTTTAAGAACTGGGTCAGCCATTTTCCGCACCTGCTAGGTTCATCCTTGTGACAGTAACTGCTTAAAGTAACGGACATGTTCTAGCAGGTTTAATGTACTTTTTTCAGGTTTAGTCCTCTAACTTGCTTGCATCCAGATGCTTTTTTCCCCTCAAAATAAAACCAGTGTGTCAAACTGTTCAGCTGACATTACCTGGTAGATTTGAGAAAGTATCTGAATTACAGATGGGCCCACACAAATTCCAGTGAGAATGAGTTTTTCAGCAGGTGTGAATCACTGTTATTAAAATTTTATTCTAAGGATAAATTGTTGGTAAGCTATCCCATCTATCCCCTCTTCTGCAAAGCCAGTTTTTTTTATTAGTTTTATCCATTCTGATGACATCATTATTATAATCAGCTTAGTAATTTCCTTTTGCATAGCATTGGTCGCTTGTGTTTGTTTTCAAAGCCTCTCACAGCAGGCAGCTTGTGGCAAATGACCCAGCCTTGCCTCGATTTGAGACAGGCCATCCAACCCGGTGTTTCCTGTAGCTGGGAAGGGGTCTGCATAGACATTGATTTTTAACATATGTGGTAGACTGCTTCTAAAGTGGCCTCAATGGTCCCACCTCCTGGTATTCACAGCTTTGTATAATATTCTCTCCTTGAGGCACTTGCTTCTAGCTAATAGAACACCTCAGCCTCTAAGGATGTCACTTCTGTGATAGGATTACAAGACGTTCCAACTTCTGTCTTGCTAGCACACTCCTTTGCTGGCTTTGATGAAGCAAGTTGTTATGCTGAGGAGGCCCATGTGGCAGTGGAACTCAGGGTGGTCTTCCAACAGCCAACTAGGAACTAGGAGGCTCAGTCCAGCAGCCCAAAAGGAAATGAATCTACCTGCTATCATGACATGAACTTTCAAATGAGACCCCAATACTGGCTAATCCCTTGATTGATCCCCCAGGAGAGACCCTGAAGCAGAGGAACTGGCTAATGCGCACTGTTCTAAGCCTCTTAGTTTGTGGTAACCTTTTATGCAACAATAGATAACTTATAAACACATGAAAATCTAGGTTTGGATATTATCTAGAGACCTGCTGGCAGAAACCTTGTACATGATCACACAGTTGTATAGGACATTCACCCCTTTGCTGAAAACAGCATCCTTTGTCTCAGGAAGACCACTGCCTGGTCCAGTGATGAGCTCTAAACATTTAAGCATTCACCCTGATGTTCATGTGTGGGGCATAAAAGGACACTCATCTTCCAACGCCAAGCACTCTGCAAGAATCTCCAAGTAGACCATTTCATTAATATACCAGTGTGCAGGCCCACATCAAAAAGATCTGCGCTACCAATAACTCATTAATGAGTGCTGCTTTGCACATTGCATGTGTTAAAAGGCATAATTACATTCCAATATTGATTTGAGTTACTGCCACTTTAGGCATATTTCATAGAAGAGCAGGAGTAGGAAAACACGTCTGTTTTGTGCTGTTGATCCAAGGTGCTGTCAGAGTCATAAAAGCCTCCAGTAAAATTCCTGTGAACTCGTGGATTCTGCCATCTGTGAGTAATCTTACTACTTTCCTGGTTCAAACTCCTCATCTGTGTCTTCATGGGACACCCCAAGGTACAGTGCAGACCCGGATTAAAATGCTGTCATTTATTTACTCAGTATAAGGCCCTGAGCAAGTAATTTAAACACTCTGAAGCTCAATTTCCACACCTGGTTAAAAATAAAAATAAATCATATACTTATACAATATAATCATGAAAATTCGCTGCCTGGCACTTAGTAGGTGCTCGATAATGCTTCCCCCCAATTAATTTATTCACCAGCCTATAGAGCTATTTATGCAGAAAAGTTTATGTGACAATTACCAGTTAAGGCTACTTTTACAGAAAATGTCTCAGCCTTCTGCCTTACGCTAAAAAACTGTGCTTGGCTCCAAGCAAATGAGATTGAACAGAGTTATCTGAGCTACTTATAATAAAATGTGACAGGCAGACTTTGGTATTTCGCCGCCCCAAGTTTTTTTATAGACTGCTCACTATCATTGCAACATTCAGCACTTTTTTCTGTGTCAGTGTGATAGACAATACTCATATTCTTCTTGGGTAATTGCCTTTTTAGTTGAATCAACAGCTTGTGGGCATGAGAAGGAGGCTGTTTTATCTCAAATTTATTTATCTTATGATTATCCTAAGACTATTAAACTGAATCTCCCCTCCCGCCTTTCCCAGGCCTATTCTCAACCATCTCCCCAAACCTCTCAATACTTAGCTCTTTGGTGAATTTTCCCACTTCCATGTCTCACATTCCCCAACTATTTCTCTTCTCTGGTAGAATTCCAAATTTAAAGAAGGGCCCAGTGAATGAAGGAACCATTAGTATGATTCACTCACTCATTCATTCAAAAAGTATTCTTTGAGGACTTATAGTGGGCAGACCCGGGTTACAAGAGGGAGGAAGGAAGATGACATTATCCCTGTGTGTACAGGGACTACAGCAGTGGTGTGTTCTAGAAGGAAGTTCCTATGAAGGAGGAGTCTTAGGTATTCTCAGTGAGCATAATAGATGCTAGTAACTGACTACTCAGGGAGGGAAGATTTCTCTGATGAAGTGACTCTTAAACTAAGATTTGAAGGACAAACACATAACTATGTGTATGTGTGGAGGAGGTATGTGGAGACTGGAGGTGGTGAAGGAGTTAAGGATACCAAGGCAGAGCGAACAGCATGTGCAAAGTCCTGGTGTTTGGATGAGGTGTGGGGTATTCTTTGAACTGAAAGCAGATCAGTAGGAAGGAGCCTGAAGACCCTGGCAAGCAGGGTCTAGACCCTCGAGGGGAGCTGTGGCCCTTGTTGCACATTCTAGACTCCATGCCTGAGTGAACGGGGACTCCATGAAGGGTAAAAAAGATTCACATTTAACAAAGAACTCCTTTTGGAGGTAGGGAATGGATTAGAGATGACCAGCTTGCATGTGGGGCTGTTGCAATATCCAGGTAAGATGAGATGAAGGCTTGATCTAGCATGGCTGCAGCGTGGAGCAATGTAGATGGAATTTTGAGTTACTTAGGGGGTAAAATCCACATGATCCAGTGATGGATTGAATACGGAAAGTGCAGGAGAGATGAGCATGCAGGATAACTTCTCAATTTCTGGCTTGACTCGAATGGGTGCTGGTGCCTGCTCTTCAGTTGTTGGAAAGTACTGGAAGAAAGACAGATTTGGAGGAGGGATGGTAGACCCCTCTTGTATGTGGCTTTACATTCCCAGAGAGACTAGACTTCAGGAAAACAAGGCTGAACTGGTTAGGCCTATGTTGAGTGAGCACTAGTTTTATTCATTTTGTTTTGTTGTATCCTCTCAGAGACTCTCCCAACCCTGGTTAAAGAGCAAGCATCTCCCCACCAGTCTACACCAAACACACCACATCATCAGTCACAGATTATTCAGACAACAGGTGCCTTGGTCTTGCACAGATCTTTGACATACCTTTTCTCCTTCCTTGCTGCTGGAGACGCTAAAGCTGTATTTTCCTATCTGTTCACTAAAAAAATTCAATCCCTTCCTAAATGTGTGTTGGCAGTCCTCCCTAGCCTGTAGCCTCTATAATATCCCCAACATACTCAGTGATTTTGGGAATGACCATTTAGTGTTTCACCAAACTCTGCACTAATGAATTTAGGCAGAGGAGCTTTATCTCACAAGCCAGATCAGATTGACTGTTAGTGACTGCCTGATATGTATGTGGAAGAAGATTCTGGAGCCATATCTAGGCTTCATAGGAAATAGTTCTGGCATTACCTGGTGGCATCTGTCATGGGCTCAGGAGGGGAGAATGATGCCACAGGAGCTGCTCGTTTCATTACTCCTTTAGTCTTTCCCAATTGCTAGCACATTTCTTTAATCTCTCTACATACTGGATGTTTAAAATATCCCAGACTTTGCCTCAATATGCTGTTCTTTGAATATTTCTGTTGTCTCTCGAACATACTACAAATTAATGACAGCATATATCAGTTTATTTCTAATCCTTGGCCTCCTACTCGGTATTTGGCTGCCCAGAAGTGATTTAATAAATTATCTTTAACTCTACTTTTCACCATTTCCTCTCCCTTTAACCTATTTTTATATCTCTCCCACCCATGGCAGGGTTATCATGTGGCTCCAGGGCTGAGGAGGAATAATTTCATGTTTTGTTTGTCATTTGGCTTTTGTGTGTGCTGGTCCCAAAGGAATTAAGAGTCCAGAAGAGGAAAATCTGACTGCATTTTTGGGTCAGATGTCCTTTGTCTGGGTCTAGGATGCATGCACTGCACCCTAACAGAATTGAGCTGAATAACTTTTGGATTTATAAGAGAGTGCATTTAATTTTTAACAGATTATATACAAGGTATTGAGTGACATTAAACACAGATTTAAATCAACCATAACCCTTTTAAAGCAGCCTTGCAGATAAATGTCCCAAATCTACTAGCCTGCCAAATATATTCTTTATCTACACACATTTGTCAATTCTTTCCACAACACTAAGCCTTTCTAATGCTTCTCTGGGAGTTACTTTTTTCACTCTCAAGCCTGAAATATAGGTGACATCAACTCTTTGTGAAATAGATAGGATTGACAAGGGAAAGCCCCAGGATTTGTGATTGTTAATCCTTTGGTGATCATAGACCCTTTTGAAGCTCTGAAGAAATCTTTGGGCTGCTCCCCAGTGGGAAAAGAAATGATGTAAACATTTATAAACACATTTTGCATACAGTCTATTGTGTTGATTGATTCTATTCACATTCATATCATAGAGTATAAAAAATAATCTTTACTGAAAAACAAGTGTCACTCTAGATTTTTCAGATAGAAATTAAGGGCTACTTTTTTTAAAACACAAAACTAAGCAAGTTAAACAAAAAGTAAACCTTAATTCTTTTCAAAAGTAAAAAGTAATGAGAACACTGCTGCTTTGCAAATGTAAGAAATTTTAAGGTCTTTGATTTGGCATCATGGAGGTCATCTTTAAAATCTAGTCAATTTCTGCACCTTTTTTTGGGCGACAAATGTGTGAAAACAGACTTGTTCATGCAGGTGGTAGCAACAAAATTAGAACTCCCATAGCTAGTGTAGGCTGGTGTCAAGGAAAGTAGACTAGAAGACTCTTCCCATTCATGTCCTATGATTTCTTTGTTCTCGAGTCAATTAGGTCAAATTCTGGCTAGTTTTATTCATTTAATGCTATCTATGTCTATTAACTATCTATTGCTGCATAAAAATTACCCCCCCAAACCAATGGACTAAGAACATATTTACTTTATGAACAGCTTAACTAGGTGGTTCTTGTTCAGGGCATTTCATGACACTGCTGTCAAGGTGTCAACAAGGGCTGCAGTCTCATCTGAAGGCTTAGTTGGGGCTGGAGGATCTGCTTCCAAGATGGCACCTTCACATAGGTATTGTCAGGGGCCTCAGTTCCTTACTATGTGGGCCACTCTATAGGATTGCTATCATATCTACACAACATGGCAACTGGCTTTCCTCAGAGTGACATATCCCACAGAGAGAAATGCACGGAAGGAATCAGACTTCTTTCATGTCCTAATCTTGGATGTCACATACTATAACTTTTACCACATCCTATTCTTTAGAAGCAAGTCACTAAGTCCAACTCCACACTCAAGGGGAGAAGAGTTAAGTTTCACCTCTTGAAGGAGATGTATAAAAGAATTTGTAGACATGCTTTAAAATCATCACAATATGTCATCAAAGAAAGGATTGTACATTCATCTTTCAATTATAAGTGGTTTGAACAAAGTTAACTCTCAGAACAGTTCATTCATGTTTCCAGATACTGGAGACAGAGACATTTCTCAGTAGGGAAAATGATGAGGCTTTGTCCCTCTCATTCTGCATTGTCCTGCAACACCATTTCATCAT
Organism: Vicugna pacos; assembly: GCF_048564905.1. Classification (NCBI taxonomy): domain Eukaryota; kingdom Metazoa; phylum Chordata; class Mammalia; order Artiodactyla; family Camelidae; genus Vicugna; species Vicugna pacos. The sequence goes on from NC_132995.1 coordinate 52,066,446, forward strand.
CTTTAAATGGACCAAGGCATTACTGGTGTGTGTGTGTGTGTGTGTATGAATTTTTCATGTTCAATATAGCCATGTGGTTTTGAATATATAGAATCTGTACTTGCATTACTGAGAATAGATTATAATAAAGTTATGGAGCTATTTTATCTGCTGGTACTCCATCATGACAGTGCTGATGAGGAAGAAACAGGACTGGAGGACATAACCTACCCCACAGATAAGCTCCTTGAACAAGTCAGGGTTGTATGTCAGAGTTAGCATGGTACTTGTCACATAGGAGCTACAGAGGAATGTTTTTGAATAAATGAATGAATGGAGACCCATGGAATGTAGCTTGGAGAGGCAGGTTCTAATTAGTGATGTTGGCTTGTCCAGAGTCTAGAAGACTGAACACTGTTAAGACTTAGAGCTCCAATTCCAGGGTTATGCCATCTCTATCTTCTTTAGTGTTGTCTGCCAGGTATGGAGAGTCCACAGATTTTAAGCATATGTTTGCATCCAAAAGCAAAGATGGGAACTGATAGGAATAACTTGCTCTCATTGAAGACTGAGGCAGAGAGCTGTATCTTTTGGGGTGTCCTCTGTAAGTGGTGGGGGAAGAAGAAAAAATATATATCACATAGATTTTGGTGTGTAACAAAACCACAGTAGCATATGACTGGTAGTATTTAGTGCTCGTGACTATGAGGTCAGCTGTCAGCTATGTCGCTCTGCTGATCCTGGCTGGTCTTGCTCACGTGTCTGGGAGTCAGCTGGCTATTGGCTGATTGATGTATGTTGATCTCGGCTGTGATGACTTGGGTGACTTGGCTTTGCCCCATGACTCTCTCATTTTGTAGCAGACTGGCGTGGGCATTGTCTCAGAGTAGTGGCACAAGACAGAGCAAATACTGGTGCTTTTCAAGCCTGTTTGGCAAGCATTCCTTTGCTGAGTAGCCTGTAGCTGAGGCCAGTCTCAAGTGAGAGGGCATTGGTTATGTGGCACCAGCAGTGAAGAAGAACTGGGGACATTTTTGCAATCTACTACAGGAGGGTAAAGAAATATCCAATTTTTCTTTAAGACTGGAATCCACAAACTTTTCTGTAAAGAGACAGAGAGTAAACATTTTAGGTTTTACAGGCCACATATGAGCTCTGTTATATATTCTTATCTCCTTTCCCCTCCTCTTCTTTCTCTTCTTCTTTTAATAATTTTTAAAACATGTAAAAAGTGCTTTTAGTGTATAAGCTGTACAAAAGCAGGCTTCAGGACAAATTTGATCCATAGGCCATAGTTTGCCAACCCTTGTTTTAAGAGGAAAGAAAATCATAATAATAATAATTTATTATGTTCTATTTACAAAATGCATTCATATCTGTTGTTTTATTTGACCGTCACAACACTGGTGTGGGAGAGACATGGGGTACACACTCATATTGGGAGAGAAGTGACCTGATTTGATAAAACTGGGATCTGGCTATAGCAGAGGCTGGGAGGGCCCATGATGTTTACCTAAGTTGCCCTGCCAAGAGCAGCTGCTCATCTCCACCACGTCTGTGGGCTAAGCCTCCAAGAGGACTCCCAGCATGAGGAGAGTGGTCTGCTCCACCCTTCTGAGAGCACATGCTACGTAGGTGGAAGGGAGGCCATCTAATCATGTTAATTTCCACCCAAGGCAGGCTGAGATGAGGCTGATTGCACGGGTGCAGGAGGCGATGCTCTTGTTTCCTGGGGTTGCATTTCCCAATCTCCAGTTCATTAGCACTGCTGCTTTGGATGTATTTCTTCCCTCTGCTTTCCAGAGAGGCTTCCTTTCTGCTAGGAATCTCTTAGAAATTATGTTTAAGGGACTGTGTTTAAAACAAGTCTTCATAGTGATTACGGTAGTTCCTTAACCCCAAATGTAATCAGTATGCACATTTTGCTCTTTATACTTAATGCACAAACATAGCTTATAGTGTTTTTCCTATTCCTACCCACAACCCTAGACAATGTCATAGAACAAACATAACAGAATATTAAGATCTCTTTTGTCAGTGGCAAGTGTCATTTAGCTGTTGGAAGAAGAAGGTCCAATTTAGTTTTCATGAACAGTAAACAGTACAGGCCCGTGTAGGTGGTACTAACTTGATGTCTCAACAGCTTTCTGAAAAAAGGGAAATAAAATGAATCAGCCAATTAGTTGGCTGGGCACTTACCTACAAGTTGTCAAACAGAAAGCTTCGTTCAATTATTTTAAATTGGCTAAGATTGGCTTACTGTAGAAGTTGGCTTAATTTAGAAGTATGCCTTATGGAAGCCTTTTCTAGGGTTATCCAAGGTATACTTTATGGATTTTAGTTCCTTAGGATACTGAAAATATATGGAATCGAATGTTGCTAAATAAGTTGGGGGACACCTAGGTTAAACAAAATTAAATACATGTTTTTTCTTTAGGACTTAACAAAGCCTTTAATATGTGAATGTGCACCCTAAATATTCTAGAAGGAGTTGGAGTGTGAGGTAGTTTCCCAGTCTACTTGACCACGGAACCCTTTTGTTCTAGGAACATCTCATGAGATAATATTCCATAGGACAAATTTGAGAATCATTACCTCAAGCAAAATGTCACCAACAATCCGTGCCGGGAGAGCATCCTGGAAGCACTGTCACCAATGAAGAGCTACAGTGAATAAGTGGGCAATAATCTGTTTTCTCAAATAGTCAAATCAAACTTCAGTGTTTGGAGGAAGATATCATTATAAAAATCAGGGCCAGTAATTGTGTAATATATGTATATACATCCCTAGGAATTAAGAAGTTAAGATTGTGGGTTAAGCTTAATCATTTCTCAGATTCTGAGACATCAAGTCCTGTCCTAGAATTTTGAAAGCAGCTAGAGAAAGCAGCTGTTAGATCATCCTGTTGGGAGGCTGACTCTCCTCTTTGCCCTCATGCAAAATTTCACTGATGGTGTTGCTGACAGGATACATTTTAATTACTTTCTGGTATGAGTCCCAATACATTCAGCCTTGTTTTCTACAATATATAGTGATTATCCACAATGATTACTATTCAGAACACTAACCTGATATCTACAACTACAGAAAGAAGTAACATAGTTTGCTTCTTTTTATGATGGTTCATCTTTTTTATTTTTTTTTTCTCCTTTCTCACTGAGCATTGTAAGCAGCATTGTAAGTATGACTTTCCTCTCAGACTGGACATCTCCAACCTGCTGTCCTTCGAGCAGCTTCAGCTCCATGTGGCTGAAAGTGAGCTCATTATCTTCACCGTGAGTCAGTTCCTTTTCCTGTTTTTTTCTCACTCTAGCCAATAGTATTAACATCCCCTAAACCTCCAAAATTAGAAAGTTCTGAGTAATTTATTTCTTCCTCTTCCTTCCATCTATTAGTTACCAAATCCTGTTGACTCTACCTCTGAAAAATTTTTTCAAATTTACATCTCCTTTTCATTCTCATGGTCATTGCCCAAGTTCAAGGTCCTATTTTTCTGAGACAGACCATGTCGTCCCTTTGCCATTATCTTCCCCCATCCAACTGATTCATCCACCACTGTTAACAAGACCCTTAGCAGATTTGAGCATGTGTCATCATTCTCCTCTGAGTGTTTTACATGCATTGTCATTCAGTCTCTACAATGGCCTTCTGAGGTTGGTGCTATTACTATGCACATTTTACAAATGGAAAAAACAAAAAACCAACAACAGCAGAAAACTGAGACACAGAGAAATTAAGTGACATCCCCAAAGTCATACAGCTAATACAAGGATAGGTCTACAATTTGAATCTGGAGGGTTCTGTCCAGATACCTAAGCTCTTATGTACTACACAATGAACTCTGACAACATGTGGACCTTCTGAAAAATAATCCTGAGTAGGGAAACCCTCATCTCAAAAACATTCACTGGCTCTTCCTTTTCTATACAATAATATTAAGACTCTTTAGAATGGTATATACATTTTTTGTTTGAAAATACTCTTATTTTGCATTTATTTTTAAAATCAACTTTATTAAGTTTTACATTCAATAAAACGCACCCATTTCTATGAGTTTTGACAAATTTTATGCACCTATGTAACTATCACCACAGTCTAGTCAAGATACAGAATATTTTATCACCCTAAAAAATCTCTTGTGCCCCTTCTAAGACTGTCCTCACACATGCCCCTGGTCTCAGACAATCATTGATTGACTTTCTTTCAGTATAGATTCATTTTTCTAGGATTTCATATACATGGAATTATACAGTATTTTGTGTTTGACTTTCTTTATTCAGCATAATGTTTTTGAGATTCATCTATATTGTTGCATGTATAAGCAATTTATTCCTTTTTGTTACTGAATAGTATTTTTATGAATACACCACATTTTGTTTATCCATTCAGCTGCTGATGGACATTTGGGTTGTTTTCATGGATAGAGCTGCTCTGAGCATTCATGAATGAGTCTTTGTGTGGGCATATGTTTAGTGTGGTATACTAATTAGGGCTTTTGATTGCAAAGAACAGAAATCTACCCCAAACTAGCTCAAAACGAAAAGAAAGGAGGTTTATTGGATTCCACAACTGGAAAACGTGGAGCTGTTTTAATTTCCATCATGGCAGGACCTTAAAAGTTATCATTAGAAAAATGTCTTATTTGCTTCCTTTCTCAGCAATACTTTCTTCTTTGTTAGCTCCACTGTGACAAAGCCTCTCCCATCATGGTGATAATGTGGTTTCCAGCAGTAGACTCAGATGTACTGTCCATGCCCTCAGTAGGGAGAGGAGTTCTCTTTTCCCAACACATTCAATATGAATCTTTGAACTAAATTCTCTTTCATTAGGTCATGTGTCCATCATTGAACCAATTGCCAAGAACAAGGGGCTGGGATGCTCTGATTGTCCAGGACTTAGTCACATGTTCCCTTCTGAAGCCAGAGATGGTGGGTTGTCAGCTTCATCCAATCACAAGGACTTCTACTGCATGGGTGAGGGCACCCCCCCAAAGAAATTGGAGCATTGTTATCAGAAGTAGGGAAATGGGTGAGTGGCCGGCAAACCAGCTAATAATGGTCATCGTTCATGGCACTCGAGGTGTTCTGTCCGGCCATTCCGTCAACTTTTCCCACCTGGTCTTCTGTTTCTGAATGCTAAGTACCAGATTTTCCAGTCCCTGTAAATGACTCGTTTCTCATCGTTTGCCGCAGTTTTCCTCCTCCTGCCCTCATCTGTGCTTTTCACCTGCCGGCAACACCCTCTTTGGCTCTGGCAGGCTTGCTGACTCTGGAAGCCTAGTTCAAATGTCTTGTACCTTAGAAAGCCTTCTTAAACTTACCCCTGCCTGGATTAGTCTTAGGGTACATTATCTGTCTCTGTCGTGGTTCTTACCATGAGACGTCTAATCAGGAAATTTCCTATGATCCCACCCTCCCCTACTAGACATGGACAGCATGACAGCAGGTCACTGACTTGCTCATCTCAGTGCTCCCCAGGGCACAAACACAGTGCCTTTTACACAGTATGAGCTCCATAAATACTTATCGATTGATTCTGAACTTGCCATCCATTAAGAGAAGTTAATGGAGGTTTTCTGATTCCCAACAGATGACCAGTTTTGGAATGTTGTATCAGTCAAATTTCTAAGAATCGATAGATCTTCATTTGGATTTTTCTTTCTTTCACTCAAAGAATATTGAAAAATAGTTGTATTGTATTTTCCCCTCCAATTTTAACTATCTGTAAGCATTGCAGAAAATTTACAAATATAAAAGTATAAAGATGATAACAAGCTTCTTCCTGTCTTTTGGCCATTGCTTTGCTATTTCCTCTGCTGCAGCCCCCCTCACCTACCTGGTTCCTTATCAGTCACATCTCAGCAAGAACTTCAGTTTCACATTGAGACTTTCCCCTGCTTCTCAGTTTTCTTTACACCACTTATCCTGATAAAAATGTATCCTCTGGGTTGCTTTGTGTGTTTCTGTCTCTTTGGACCATAATGTAAGCTCTACGTGGTTAAGAACCTGATTTAGCTTGGTCACAGTGTATCCTCACTCCTAGAACAGCGTCTTGCTCATAATATTTATGCATCAATTAATAAATGCTGTGATATATCAGAGATACATTACTTACATTTTTTTGTTTCTCCCACTCACATGAACACTTATACACTCAGATATGTGTGCTCATGTGTTATATGTGTGTATATTATACATGCATATATATGTATACATACATACACATACTATATATACACACATGTAGGCTATCATAAAGTGTACGTAATATAATTCAGGGCTATCCCACCACCCTGTCAGTTTCCCATTCATGTTTACTTCTCACTCACCTTTCCTTCTGACAACTTCTCATGAGCTCTTGCTCTGGCTGCAGAAGCATTCTCAGCCTTCATGCAGGGCAGGCCAGAAGTGCTGGGGAACTCACATCCCAGGAGCAGCCCTCAACCAGGGACAAATAGGAATTGGAGGATAACTACCCCAGCTCCATCATCCCTTTGGAGGCATATCCCTGGGGAGCTTTCCACATTGTTTCTCAAAGTCCCCAGTGGATTGATGACCAAGTGATAGCCAGACTTATAATACTTTATTGGCTTCCTTCTCATGCCTGTGTCACCTCCCATCTCCAAATCACCACTTCCTGGAAGCACCTGCTAAATAAGCCACTTGCACATGACAACTAAGTCTGAGGGTTTGCGACTTGAGACAAGGGAAAAACTGTAAAAATCATTTTGTAAACAATAAGAAAATGGCCTTTGCTCCTTTCAAATCCCAGTTTGTAGATTTTGCTTTCCGCCTCCCCCTTCCTCTCTGCCCTTGCATGGAGGGAGTGGATACCAGCTTACAGTAGTGTGTCTTTTATTTTTTGGGAAACCAGCTGTAGAGAGCCCCATACATGTTACTCTGACTTAGAATGCAATCCTGTCCAGCACCTGTACCTTTGCGAACTCTTGAGGCACCCATTATAGCTGCCTCTGTATTCAGCTTCGCTTTTATCTGTTTCCAATTTCTATTTTCAAGGCATTCTGCTTTTCTCCTTTCTCCTTCATCCCCTCCTTTATGACAGCACCAAATAAACAACCCATTACACTACTGCAGCTTAAAAAAAAAGGCCTTTGAAAAAGGTGAATGTTGTGGCTCAAATGTTCCTGAACTCTAAAACTGCAAGTCACAGACAAATAAGGGGAAGGGGAGGGCAGAGTAGGGGTCTCTTAGTCCTATGGAAGCAGCTCTCAGGCCACAGCAGGCTCTGCGGGGCACAATCCCTCTCGTGTGGTTTAATCCCTCTCTATGGTTTAACATAGAGATTGGGGCATATGCCTTGCTAAATTTGAGTGTAAATTATAGATGTCACTGAATGAAACAGTAGGGCTGTGTCCATTGGGCTTGCTCTGGCTCTTGTGCCTATTAACTTTGGTGCAGCATTGTTCAGTTTTATCTAAGCATTACTTCAAGATTTTGTGTAGTGCTCTTTTCATTTCATTCATTCATTCATTCATTCATTCATTCATTCATTCGTTTGTTCCACTCTGACAGTGACTAAATGCTAGAACTACAAAAATGTCTAAGGACCATTCTTTACACTCAAAGATCTCAAAACCTAATCAAGGGAGGTAGACAAGCAAATCAGTGACCTTGGTGCCTTGTGGTTGATGCTTCCCAGGGTAGGTGCTGAGTGGAACTGCTAAAGAGCAGGCACTGCAGAGTCAGCCACCCCTGGGTTCTTCATCTTGGCCTGAGGGATCCAGAAAGGAATGCCAGAGGAGGAAGCAGGGCTCAGCTGTCAAGAACTAAAGCTATAATTAGATAGCCCTGGCTCTTCAGTCGGCTGTGTACTAAATTGACTGAATTTACTTAACCTTCCTGAGCCTCAGTTTCTGATCTGCTAAATGTCTAGAAGGATATCTATATAATGGATTGTGCAAAGTAAATGAGAGAGTGTCTGAACTATGCTTAGCGGGATTCATAGTGTATAACAGCAACTTAATATATGTTTATTAATTTTAACAATTAAATCAAGCACAGGCTACTGGGAGACACCCAGTGCAGACTGGGGAAGAGGACATAGATGTGCTGGATGAGGTGATACCTTGCTGGAACATGAGGATGGTGAATGACAGCGCCTTGCTTGCTGGACAGGCAAATAAATGGTTTCTTCTTTCTTTCCTTGTGGGCATCAGTGAGACCCAGCATATACATGTTTCAAAACCTGCAATTTATCAAAAATAAACCCAGAGACAGTAACAGTCTTGCTGGTCACAAAGGTGGGACGATCCAGGAAAACAGGCTTCTTCTAGGCCATTATTTCATGATAGGCTGTCAGGTATCAGCATGAGAGAGGATAAGGACCAGCTTTCCTCCTGGGGCCCCCATTGAGCAGGTGAGATGTCCCATGTATTTTTACTGAAGATTTGATTTACTCGCTCCTTCTCTCCAGCAAAAGGATATTCAGAAATGTAACAATTAGAATTCATTATGCTAATACAATGTCTCATTAGCAGAGCCATACAACCGCCTCTATTGGTACATGTGGGAAGCAATGCGGGTTCCTGGAAATTAGCTCAGCTTCCCACAGTCCCCATCTGAATCAAAAGAGTCAGGCTCATTTCAGCAGTGGAAATTTCACTAGGCTGGTCCCAAAACTCATTCAAAAAATTAATAAATTTTCTACTCCCTTAATTTTTTTTGTTTGGTGGGGACATATTTCATGGCATATGTCTGCTTCTTCCTTGCAAGTATTTCATCCAAACTTAGTCTTCAAGTTTTCAAATTTTAAAGACTTAAAAATATCAATTATGGTCTAAGAGGATTAAGAGCTCTGTTTATGTCAGCCTTACATAATTCTGGAGAGAAGATATACTTGTGCTTTTAATTTCGTTTATGATTCTGCAAGTTACCCTTTCTCTCCCGAGTGAATTCTGACTGCATTAGAAAAGTATAGATGCTTTTTCAACAGATTTTGGTCATCTTGTGTACTATTTAATGGATTAGATGGTGCTTTCCTTTGTGGGCTGCAGGCTTAAATACAGGTCAGGTATCAAGTTCATACTCATATTATTCACCCTCCCTCCTTCTCTCCCTTCCTCCCTTCTTCCTTCTACAAACATTTATTCAACCCTGTTATGTACCCGTCACCATTCAAGGCACTGAGGTATACCAGTAAACAAGGCAGATGTAATTCCTCATATTATGCTGAGGATAACAGGTGATAAACAAATAAACAGCTCAAAAGATAAGAGCAATTCCCAGTAAGTGTTCTGAAGAAATAGAGAGACGCATAGGGAATAACTTTGGAGGAAGCTGTGTGGTCACGGAGGGCTGAGAAAGAGCCAGCCAGTAAGCCCTGGAGCAGAGGGCAGCCTGTGACTGCCCCGTAGTTAGCAAGGAGGAGAAAAGTGAGGAGATGGAGTATCACATGGAGGGCAGATCATGCAACATGGCGGCAGGGACTTACAAGTCAAGATAATATTTGGAAAAACAGGACATTTTAACTTCAAAATGTTCTTAATGATTGAGGTATATGTGCTGACCACGTTTTCCAAACCAAATCTTTCTTTTTTCCTAGCTATTTAATTTCAACTTTCACTCTAAAGTTAGAAAATTTGTTTGCATTTGGTTCTACATTTAGTTGAGTTCTCTATTACCAAAAGAAAAAAAGTACTTAACTCAGGAAGTGTTGCAGGAGCCTCAGCCTGGAAGACTGAAGTGTGTACCATCCACTGGAAAGCAGGAAAATAACTTTTGTCACAGGCAGTTGCTTTGCTTCCTAAAGCATAAAGTCAAAGGTACAGTTTAGTCAAGTAGCTGATTTAGTTGTATCCAGCTTAACTAATTAACACCAATTCCATCCTCGATTTTTTTTTCACTAACTGAACAAAAGCCGTTTCTAATGAGGTATGTATACAAGGCCAGCTGACTTACTTTGTTGTGGAGATAGAAAATAAGGAGGGGGCTATAAATATTAGTAGGAAATAAATAGGCATAGACAGGATATTCAACATTTTTAACAACCGGTGCAACATAGGCACTGACCAGTCAGAATGCACAAAGTGCCACCAAGTTATATGGAGGACAAAGGGTAAGATGAATCCTCCAAACACAGGGAAATGACAGGAGTACATTCATTCCCTCCTAATACTTCCCAAAGTCTGATCTCCTCCCAGAATCAACTCAAAAGTCTAAAGTCTAAAATTTTATCCAAATATCATAGAAATTGGATATGAGTGAGACTTGAGGTATGATTCACCTGAGGCAAATTCCTCTTCAGTTGGGAACCTGTGAAATCAAACAAATTATGCGCTTCCAAAACACAGTGGTGGGAGAGGCACAGGATAGACATCCGCATTCCAGAAGGGAGAAAAAAGGAAAGAAGGAAGGGGTGACTGGTGGGTCCCAGGGTCTGAGCAAGACCAAAACCCAACAGGGCAAATTACTTTAGACCTTAAGGCTTGAGAGAATCCTCTTCGGTTGATACTCTGCCCTCCAGGTGTCCTGAGGCCAAGGTCCTTCCTTCCAGACACACTAGGGTGGGGGCCCTGCTCCCAAGACTCTGAGCAGCCCCACCCCAATGTGTCTGCAAGGCAAGGGTGGCCATCTTGCTATGTGTTGCTGCAAGAAGATAGAAGTAATGGGGAGAAATCATGGGCAGACAGATTTTAGGTCAATAAAAACAGGCATAATAGATGAAGCTGCCCAAGAAAGGAATGAGTTTGGGAAAAATAGAAGTTCTTTTTAGCCAGAAGGTCTCCAGATGAAGCTGTGAGTTTGGATAATCCCTACAGCGATGTCCCAAAGTCAGCACTGTCTTCTGAGCTTGGTGACATATGGGTTAGGATAGACTGAGAAAGACTGCCTTAAATATTCTCCCCCCCATATATATATATAAATATATATATTTTGATATATTTATATATGTATATACATATATAAAAATCTTATATACATAATATTTATATACTCATTCATATAAATATATACATGTATAAATATTTGAATATATACTTTTCAGAATTAAATAATCCCATTTTAAGTATGCAAGAAAGAACAGTTTGATTGATATCTTATAAACTGCCACCAGCTTTTTATCTAAGTCCAACATTAAAAAAACAAAGCTCGCGTATAAACAAGGTCAAGGAAGAAGCCAGTCATCTGACCTTCCTGTCTAGTATCAGTGTTATGATACGTTGCAGCTGAAGGTCTGGGCGAGTTGTCTGCATTGCATTGTATCTAAACACCTCTTGGCATTTTCCACTTCCCTCTCCAGGTCTTCTAACAGGAATTGACATGAAAGGGCAGCGTGTATGTGACTGCATTGTGGAGTTTCTAATTATGATCATGAAGGGTACAGAATTTGGAAAGGGATCTTGCAGGGTTTACCACAGACTTTATTTCATCTTGCCATTTGGACAGCCCCTGATGATCTCTTCCCATGAGAACAGAATCTTCAAATCCCAAATGATCTTGCAGGACCTTAATCCTATAGTTTTTAAACTGTTCTATGGAGATCTAGTACCGAGAGGGGGACTCAGGACTTATAGTGGGGAAAGTGTGAGAGGGATAGGGTGAAGGAAGTAGCTGGGACTCCAGCCCTGGGAGCAAACATCAATGGGGTAACTGTGCTTTAGTCTCACTTAGATATTAGGGTTCAGGAGGAGATTCTGTCTGATAAAAAAAGTGGAGGGATGTAAAAACAAAAGGGAGTCAGAATTCCAGTGCAGACCTATCTTCTCATTGTACAGACAAGGAAACTGAGGCTCAGAGGCATTGAGGAGGTTCTTCTCAGGTCTCCCTTGTCCTTGGTAAAGCCAGGACTAGGATCCAGCACTCTGAACTCAACTATGGCTCTTCCCACCATTTGTTGCTGTTGATGAAATACGAAAGCTTAGTCTCAAGTCAGGATATCCCAGTGGTGATAATGAGGATAGCTAATGCTTACGAGTTCCTACTATGTGGCCAGTGCCTCAGAGACATTATTTTATTTAATCCTCACAACAGCACTCTTGTTAATCCCGTTTTACAGTTGGGGGAATGAGATTCAAATGTTAAATCCCTTGCTGGACATCACACACCTTCTAGGCTGTAGAGATTCGATTTGAACCAAGGAGGCCTTAATCCAGAGGCCTCAGCATTAACCACCCTTACTCTCTTATACTCCAAACTTCTCCCGGAAGAAAGACGGTGGATACTATCATATTATTTTATCTAACCTTGCCATATTTTTTTTTTAACCAGCATAACAATATCCAGCAACCGTTCCATTATTGAATGTGCTACTTCTGTAGTGTTTGCCATGATGTAGCATGACCTTGTTGAAGACAATAACCCTTCCTGCATCAAATGGCCAATCTTCATTAATTTTCACTCATTAGGTAAAGACTGGTATAATTTAGAGAAAGTCTAAATTATAGAATACATTTTATTTTATTACTGTTAAACACATACCTTAACAAAAAAAATTATATAAGAATGCTCCCTTCTGGGACTCACTTCAGTGATTTGTTATTACTATAGATGCTACTTACATGTAAATGAAAGGAAAGCTTAATGTGAGTACCTTGCTTGTTCTTCTCCATTCTAACTAATCTTGCCCAATAACCTATGAAAACGGCCTTATTAGCTCTCACCAGGCCTTCTACTACGCTGGTCTCCAAACACATTGCCCTGAGCCTCGCCCATCATGTCTTTTCTGAGTAACTTTCTTAGGGGCTACTGTCAAAATTCATCATTAAAGCACACCATGAGCCATGATCCACACCCCCACCTACATAAGTGTTTAATTTCACCACCAAACTTTCCCATCCTGCCCGCAAAGCCCCTGCTAAATGGCTGACTCCCTGGTCTTTCGGATTCTTGGCTGTTTCTGTGGCCTTGCTTGGGGTTACCTCCAGCAAGCATCACCTATTTTCAATCTGCTTACCTCCTGGAAGTCTTCCTAAGTTTCAGCTCTCAACCATCATTGGTTTCTCTTACAAACTTGCCTAGGGCTTTACCCCTCCCTGGGAGCTATCCTCATTCAGCTTCATATAGATCAAATGTTTTCTTATCTTATTTTCTTTGCTCTACTCTGAATTCCATGAGGGCAGCTATCTTTATAGTCCTGCCACCTGGGTACTTAGTAAATGCTTATTGAGTGAAAAGGATCCTGGAGAGCTGTGTGTGTAGGGAAGGCAAATGATGCTTGGAGAGAAAAAGGAGTCAGGGGAGAGAACAGCAAGTCTAGGGGATTTCCTCTCATTTTGGGGTCCCTGTACCACCCACATTAGAATTCTTGGGATGCTGAATAAACGTATAGATTCCCCAACCTAGCCAAGGCCTATCAAAGCAGGGTTCCTGGGGGTGGGGGCCAAGGATTTGCATTTTTAACAAGTTCTGCAGATGATCTATACACATTAGTGTCTAAGATCTCTGCCCTCTGTGCTGTGATGCACATCCAGCCTTGTTTGAAGAATGTATATCCATCCCTGTGACACAAGGTGAACAAGAGAACTTCTGGGTCCTCAAGTGTCTGGGGTGGTGTGTCTCCTCCTGGGACACTTTCCTTGCCTTCTCCCAGAATGGTTGGGTGGCCCATCCTCTGTGCTTCCTCTGCCGACACCCTGTAGAATGTTTCTGGGAGGCAGAATAGCAAAGAGGTCAAGAGTAGCAAAAACACAAGAAGAGGCAATTGGACTAGTGATTGCTGTGATATCTCCTAAGCAGAAAGTTTTACTGTGTGCTCTAAGTCTCCATCAAAAAGCCAACAATAGCAAACACATACTTAAAAAAAGAAGACCAAGGATTGGAAAGCTTAGGTTCAAATCTCACCAAGGCCCTTACTGCTTCTGTGACCTTGGGCAAATCAGTTAACCTCTTTAAGTCTTCTGTACCAGCAAAAAGGGAGGAAAACAATAGTTTCTCTTTTGTAGGCCTTTTTTTGAGAATTAAATGAAATCATATATTGAAATTGCTGAGTTTAGGACTTAGACCAGATTAAATGCTCACTAAATGTTCCTGTGATGATAATTATTAGTGTCACTAGTATTCAAATCATGCCCTTATTTTTTGCATAATTAGAACCTTCTTCCTCATCTCTGTGCCCAGGCTTAGAGCCCAGGGCTTGGAAAGACCAGGTAGTCCTGGGTACTCAATATCCTGTAGAATGAAAGGACGACTGGCTGCAGTGTGGTCAGGAGGTAGAACCAGAGGGCAGGCTGGTTATGACTCTTCTGAGGGAGGGGACACTTCTCCTGCCTCTAACCATGCTGGGCTCATCATCCTGAGGGGCCCTTCTTTCCGGCATCTTCCTGTCTGAATGACAGAGACCCTGATTGTCCATCCTAACACCTGACCCTAGGTGGGAAATTGAAGAAGGGATGAGTCCTGGAGTCTGTCATCACACAAGGAACCCCTGAAAGACCTCTGCTTGTGGCAATGGACCAGAAAAATCTGCCCTTATTGCATGCTTAGCTGAAAGTGATTTTTAGTGGGTGGTGTCTGGGCTCATTAAAACGAAGCCGGCAGATCTGTAACTTGTACTACCTAGCAACAACCAGCCCCTCAGAAATCTGTGCAGGCAACTAATGATCTTAAAATGACTAGTAACCCCCCTTCAATACCCACTTTCCTTGCCAAATGGTTGAGATTCCAGGCCAGCTGTGTGTCTGCTTATTTACATAATTAATCTAGTATGAAGTCTTTATATGTCCCTTCTCAGCTTTCTCTTTTCCAGGATAAATAACCCCCAAATCCTCCATCCGTAAGCCCCAATTTTACAACCTTTTAATCATTTTTGTGACTCCCTCCTGAATTTTATTTGGGCTCTATTTAAATCTTATCTAAATTTAGCAGACATGCTACAGAGGCAATTAGGATAGAGGAATCCATTAGAACCTGGGACCATCTTAGCCCTACTTTGGATCTGAGTCCCTTTCTCTATAAGGGTCACATAGAGAATTCTCATCACCTTTCCTCCTGACAAACGCACTAGGGATAGGCTCTCAGTTTTGCTTTTTCTCAAGATGTTCTTTCAAGGTCTGGAAGAACCAGTGCCCATAAAGGCAGGAGCCAAGGAACATGTCTGAGCCCAAGAGGGAACTCCTTCCCAAACTGGTTTCATGTGTGTGATTTAGTGTATGGAGATGGCAGGGGTCTGCTGTTGGCTGGACAGAGAGGTGATCAGTGACCTTGAACCTCAAACTTCTGGGAGACTTGAAGAATCCAGGCACTTTCTGATAGCTTGTGCAGAGTCTGCCAGGCAGGCCTGCTGCTCTGGGTCCTGTGATCTTATCTGACCTTTTCTGGAAGTCCATTTCCTTATCTGACTTCTGGCTGAGCCAAAAAACTGAGCTGCTAGCAGACTGGGGAGAGGCTAACTCTTGAGTTTTCAACACCTCGTAGCAGCCAATAGAGGGCTTAACTGCCACCAAACAGCCCGTAAAAGGCATCCAGTGAAGTTATGATGCAGTTAAGGGAGAAAGGGCTTTTCTGGGGTTCTTAGATTGGGGGATTTTCTAGCGAGGAATGTTCTGAAAGGAGAAGGAACAAAAGGAGGTAGGGCTGACTAAGGTTGTAGCTTATCATTTTGCAGAGATGAAATCCCATCATCACCACTTTGTGCCACGCATCAGTGTCCTCTTGTGGTTCTAATCTCTCCTGGGCTACAGATTTCCCCTCCTCACCGTGGCCTGATATTTCCCAGGGACTCATTTGACAGGGTGCAAACAGCAGGGATGTATATCTGAGCAAGCATTAGCAAATATAGACATTCCTGTTTTTGCTACCCTGTCAACATTTTCAAGGTGAAACCCCCATCAGTCCAGCAGCTAATTTGGTGAGGGAGCTTATTGTTCTGTGCAAAAATCAAATAAAATCCTTTGGGGCTTTTCTTAGGCAGCATTGCATATAGCGCTGGTCTGAAGATCAATAAAGCAGAACCTTCTCTTCGTTACATGTTAGTAATGCGCAAGCAGAAACCAGAGCAGGGAGCGGGCCTCTGTCTCCACACAGAAGATGGTCTGGGCTTTGTCCTAAGCTGCGCAGGACTATTCCGATGATGGCCTAGTGACTCGTTTGCAGCCGCAATTGACTTTCAGCCTGTAAGAACTAGAGTGCCTTCTGCATCGTGAAGAGCTTTTCATGGCACTCATGACATCCTTAGAAAAGCCCTATCCTGGCTGAAAGTGCTCTATAATGCTCATTAACCAGACATTAACCAAGTGAGTTAATGACGATTAATAATCAAGAAAATGTAGCCGATACCTCAGGAATGACCTTAGCAAGGGCTCTAAGTTCCCAGTGCTGCCTGAAGCCAGACCCTTTGGTGACTTTGGATCTAGACATGGCAGAAAGGGGTTGGGGCTTTGTATGAGTGTGCTAGGGCTACTGAAACAAACTATCCAGCTTAAAACAACAGAAATTTATTCTGTCACAGTTCTGGAGGCAGCAAAATCTGAATCAAGGTAGAGGTTTCCCCTGCTACCCGGAAGTAGAACCATCCTGTGAAACCTTTCCTATGCTGAAATGGCATAAAACAAAGAAGCAATTCCCTTAGGGCAAATCTCACAGAAACAGTACACAAAGTAAATCAAGGTAAAGCACAGGTGCACACGGATGCCATTCAAAGCTATGGCGGCTCCATGCTGAGAGGCTGTGTGCAGTTCTCGAGGACGGAGCTTGGTGGCGCTACTCTTGCTGCCGGGGTGTGCGCTGCCTCTCTTAACCGCCTGCTGCAAAACAGAGACTGAGTGCTAGTCTGGATTTTCGACTTTTTTCGTGAAAGGGAAAATCCTCGTCAAATTTCTTTAGGTTAGCAAATACAGGTAGTAATGTAAGTTTTTCATAAAAGAGAAATGGTGTAAAAGCAGGGGATTCCTGTATCAGCAAGTCCACGCTCCCCCCGAAGGCTCTGGGGGAGAATCTGCCCCATGCCTGTGCCCTAGCTTCTTGTGCCGCTGGCCATTCGGCGCTCCTTTGCTTGCAGGTGGATCACACCAGTCTCTGCTCCATCACCACATTCGCCCCGGCGTGACCACATTGGGTGTATATGGCCAGTGTCTGTTAGAATCTGCTGGTGCCCTTGCTGTAACAGTTTTTAAATATTTTGAATACCATCCATGCCAAAGTCAGTATGTCTTTCCTTGGGTGGCTGTAAAGAGTAAAGGAGATATTCCAGAGGAGAGCTGTTTGCAATTTGTAAAGTCCTGTGTGAAGGCGGTTGCTGTTTTGTTGCTGGGGAGGTTTCAGGTTGAATCTGGTAAGTTGAAAGGATTCAAGCCCTGGCACCAGTTCTCCTCAGGTCTCCGTGAATAGGGCACTCTTAAATCCTTGCCATCAGCCTGTCATGTAATTTTTGGCCTGAGGCTTTCTGGAACTGAGAATATAGAGAGATCCATTCTGTTACTGAAGCCTTGAAGTTTTGGAAGTAAAAGTCCACTTTTTCCTTGGAGTCAGGCAGTCCTGGGTTCAAGTCCTGGCGCCACCATGGACCTCTGAGTGGCCTTGGGTGAGTCCCTGAGCCGCTCTCTAAGCATCTGTTTCCTCATCTGTAAAATGAAGTAATGACATCTAGCTCATAGGTTACATCAGGAGTGAATGCAGTGATTGACACAGAATAGGGTCCAGTTCTTCCTCTGTTTTCAATCATTTGATTAAATAAAAGTCTTACTGTATTTACTGAAAGGGCTTTTGTTCTCACTGGCTATGTCTTTGTGGACCATTGCTTCAGTCAGTCACAGTGAGTGGCAAACATTGCAACTCACTGATTCACCTTGAACAGTGGTTCCTAAATCCAATACCTGGGACCTGCTTAGCTCTCCCAGATGTGTTTTCAGCAGAGCAGTCCACTATAGGAGGACAGGTTTGGAATCAAGGTCCTGAGCCAGCTTCCATACCTCTAACAAGTACGAAGTTGGCCAAGTGATGCTCTCTGCTCCTCAGTGATAAATAAAATTCTCTTCTCTCAGGGCTGAGGTAGAAACTCTGTAGGTGAATGTACTCAAATCCATTATTTCAATGCTAGAGTGTCACAGGGTCTCAATAAATATGAGTGAATCTGATTCCTGGACTATAAGCTGCATGAGGCCTGGCTCATTCACAAATGGGTTTCCTCTGCCTAAAACAAGGTCTGGCAAGTAGTAGGTGCTCAATAAATATGCACTAAACAAATGAATAAATAAATGAATGAAGTTTCCTGGAGGTAGGATCAAGAACCTGCATTTTTGCACTTTGTCCTCATGATTATGGGATGCAGCCATGATTGAGAACTACTAGCACAAAACATTCATTTTATAGATGATGAAACTGAAGTCAAAGATGCTAAGTAATTCACTCCAAGAGCACTTGTTTACTCAACAGTCATTCTTTCCTTTTATTGAACACATATTCACTGAGCACTTCAACATTGCTGGTGGTATTTAAACCCAAGGTTCTACCAGAAAGAATAAGAGATTGCCCTAGCCCTTGATAAACTCATGGTGTGGGAGAGGCTTCAGATATATAAACAAATGGCTGCACTACCATGTGCCATGGTATTTACACATATGGTGAGCTGAAGGAATATAGATGCAGGAGCATTAATTCTGTCGTGTGGTCAATGGAGAAGTCACATTTAGGGTGACTGGGCACAGGGAGGCTAGCAGATTCTTAGGCAGCTAAAAGGGAGGAATAGAAGACACAGAATGGAGCATGGCACATGGAAGGTCATGGAACTAGTGAATCATCCAGAGAGGTTAGAGCAGAGGGCCAATGCTTCTGAAACTGCTCATATGCACCGGGAGAAAAGCACTCCAACTAGAAGTAACAGCGAAGTCAAAGGCCAGTAGTCGGCAAATAGATTGAGAAGTCTCAAGAATTGAAAGCTAAACCCTGTGCATGATGGAGAGAGTGGCCAGAACTGCAGTTTGATGACTAGACAAGGACCAGTGCATTCTGGTCATTGTATGCCATGGTAAAAAGTTCAGGTTTTATTCTGATTCAGTGGAAGCCATTCGTAATTGTAAGCAGGTGCTATTTAATGAGCTAAATTTTAGGGTCACTTTGTTACTATGTTGGAGCAGAGAGGCCAATTCTGCAGCAGGGAGAGTCATCAGGAGGCTGTGAATGAAGTCCAGGTGGGGAATGACAGTCAGGCTAGATTAAGCTGATGGCCCTGGAGATGGAAGGAAATTCATGCATCACTATGTGCTTTCATAAAATGTAGTGGGCATGTGCCATGTGCCTGAGTTCTGTACCACTGCCCTCTTTCACCTCCTCCATCCTCAGACCACACTTTAACTGGACTTACCATGAGGCAGGGACATGGATTCAAGGAAGACTTCTTAGTTTGACTTGAAACCCAACAAAACATGTATAGATAAAAATATTCCAAATGTGATTTCAATTTGATTCAATAAGCATTTTGAAATCTGTTTTTGTTAGGACCCTCTCAATTTTAGGTGATAATATGCAACTTAAAATGGGAAATGAATAGTTCACTGAACTGAAAAAGTCCAAGGAGTTGAGCTTCAGGAACAACTGAATTTGGGGCTTGACTATTGTCAAATTGGATTTGTTTCTCTCCATCTCTTGGCTCTGTTTCCTTCCCTAGTGACTTCACTCTTAGGCAGGCTCTTCTCATAAAGCACCAAATGGCTACTGACGGGCCCACATTTGTAGCCTCATAGTTTTGTATCTCCATAGATGTTGTTCTCCAACCATCCTTGCAGAGGGCTGACCATGATTCACCCAGTTTGGGTCCTGTGAACACCCCCAATACAGGCACAGTGCCTGGTGGACTGCTGAGATTGACCAGGCCAGGGTCATGTTCTGGAGCTAGAGATAGAGTCATCCTGAATTTTATAGATAAAATGTGGAGTGAGGAGGTTTCCCAAAGGCAAGTTGCATGCTGCAGCATGAAACTGAGATGGTGGGTAGACCAGAAGGACAGATGTCTACTACCAGCATTTGCTGTCATGTGCAGAGCTCTGCTTAGCTCTCCTGCAAGGGAGTCAGAGATGAATAATTCAGTCACTGCCCTCCAGATGCTTGTGGGTATCGGGGATGCAGATGCATACATAAGCCTCTGTAATATAAGTCCGCCCATGGTAAGTGTCCTGATTTGGTGGCATCTCCAGTACCAACCATAAACTTCTGACTGGTTATTCAGTGGGCACCTGAGGCTTGGCACATTTTCTCACATTTCTGTTTTAAAAGTCAATAAACTGTTTCTGGTACCTTGACAGGAAATTCAATCTGGGTTTTTCTTGCCCCTGATTATGGAGTTGAGATGTCCAAAGTCGACTCTCAGTGATAGCACTGGGTTAGTCTGACCCACCATCCGAGAACCATGGCTGTAGCAGCCACCAGTGTAGGTATAAAGGTAGAACATATTAGACGTGGGGAACAGGATGGTGAAGGAGGGGCTCCATGAGAGAGGAAGTTACCTACAGGGGGCACTAGGTCATCCTGAGTTCCAGCAAGATAATGACTCGGTATGTGTCCTTAGGTGGATGTATGTAGGGAGATGCTCTGCTCCTCCCTCCCACTGTGTATCATCCATCATGCACAGTAGGCTTATAGTTCTTTGCTTCTCATTGACATTCACTTTTCCATTCAACACATACTTAGTGAGCCCTGTGGTGGAGACTGGCTAGTTATTCACCAAGTCATTTTCTTCCTTCTCCAGGTCACAGCTAGGTTACAGTTCCAGTCTCCCTTAGGCTGGGTTCTGGTCAGTGGACTTCAGGCTAATGGAAGGATAAGCCTGACTTCGTAAAACCTCCTGTGCAGTCTTCCATGTACATTTACTCTATTGTCCTGTCTTCCACCTGGAGGCAGAGGACCCAGTGGGACACAGTGGAGCCAGAGGATGAAGGAGGTTTCCATGACTACAGGGAGTCATCAAACCCCTCCCCCTCCCCCAAATGAAAAAATCCACAGAGTGGACAACAGTGATAGATAAATCTTCATGGTGTTAATTGTCAAAACTGGGGTTTTGGTTTTGTTTTGCTTTAGAATCTAGAATTTAGCCTACTTTGGCTAATCAAAGAGTCATAAAATATGAGAGATTGTGCTCTGCACTAGGGACTTGATGTTAAGCAAGGTAGGCGCAGCTTCCACCTTGATGGGTTTTTCGGTGTTACCTGTGACTTTCTCTATTCTCATCTCCTCCTTGCCCTCTTGTAGGCATTAACAAATAATGCTGGGAGCAAGAATCTTGAAATAACTTTGGTGAATGTCTAGCAGAGTCAACTGGATTTTGGAAATGAAGATCTTACTTATCTGTGGGTCATAGCCTGATCCCATAGGCCTCTTGCAGATTGAGAGATTTTTTTTTCAACTGTGCAAATTAAAGATCTTTTTATTACACACGAAAACTTTACTTTTTCTTCTCTATCATTTTATCTCTCTAAACTAGTCCTTCTATTAACTAGAATTTCATCCATCCAGTCATCCATCCATCCATTCTTTATACCTAGTTTTATTAATAATGTTTCCTTTCCAGATGCTCATTTGCCAGGTGTTGTGCTAAGATATTGACATGCATAGTCCTTTTTAATCCAAATGACAATCCTGCATTATGTAAGTGCCATCATTATCACTTAATAAATGAGGAAACTGAGGCCCTGAGACCTAATTTATCTATGCTATAGGAAGTGGGGAGGCAGGTGTTACAGAGCCTGGATTCTTAGTATCTATGCTGTCCCACATTCCGCTATTTATCAGGATGCTCTCAAATGTTGTGTTTGATGAAGGGCTCACACAGGATAGCTGACTTGAAGGAGCTCATACCAAGTGTGTGTGTGTGTGTGTGTGTGCGCATACACATGCATGCACACATGTTTTTGTGTGAAGATGGGGTGGCTGCAGGAGACTGTGTGTAAACAGCTAATACTTTGGAAAGGTGCTGTGAAAAACAGGAAGGAAAATTAAGGAGCCCTGCAGGAGACTGGGAGCCATCCTGATAATCTAAGGTGATGACAAACACTTGGGTTCTAGTCCACAAAGGGAGGGGTCAGGGAGAAGCAGGGATTAAAAGTGTGCATTCTGGAGGCAGACTGATCTTACACTCTCAAACTTCCAGCTGCAGGGTGCGGGGTGTCTGAGGACAGCTTACCTTGTCTCTGTGACTCAGTTTCCCCACCTATAAAATTAGGATAAAATAAGTCATACCTAAAGGCTAAGGGTAATGTTAAGGATTAAATGAGATAGCATTGTCAGGAATCACTGAGGTAATACACTTTGAACAGGATCTGGCATATGGTAAGTTCTTGATAAATATTAACTTCTTTGATGTTGCTGCTGCTGCTATGCTGATGATGTGGAATTAGAGGCAATAGAACCAACGTTCCTCCCCCTCCCTTCTTCACAAACGGTGCACATGTGTCTTCACCCCTGTCTACAGTATTGTCTCTCAAGCTCTTGACTTGTCCCAGGTCTGCCACCAACTGGCTTTGCATGGAACCTGTCTTGGCCTATTTTCATCTATAGGAGGTGTGGAGTTGTATACTCTGGAGCTAAAACTGCCTGGAATCACAGGCTAGCCCTTCTCTTAGCTGTGCGCCCTTGGGCAAGTTATTCAACTTCTCAGAGCCTTAGTTTTTTTCTTCTGCAAAATGGGAATAAGAGCAGTAACCATATCTGGGTCATTTCAAAACATGATAAAATGATCCACACTAGGTTATTAACCTATTCCTGCACAAGGTACTCTATCCATGAATGCTAGCTCTTCTCACTATAAAATCAAGGTCCCTTCAACTTTACTTGGTGGGTTTTCCTTATGTGTTTTACCTCTGTTTTGCTTTGGATAATTGCATTCAGTTTCCCTGGCGGTGCATTCCTGAGTTATAAACTAATTTTGGCCCAATCTCCATTCTGGTTGGCTCTTGGAGAACTGCTGCTCTTTAATGAATATGAGAGCAGGGCTCACTCATTACCAGGTTATTTTAGGCAAGAGTGATTTTTAACTCGTTACCCAGATAATTATTGCACTTCTCTAGTTGTGTTTCTGTGCACTGACTTAACGAGCTCTGAGGATATGTGGCAGTGCTGAGATAAGAGAATTATTGAGGCTCCCAGGTGAAAGTGTGAAAACTTAGAGGGGCAGAGGGTGGCCACGCCAGCCAAAAGGCCTGATATGACAGGGGCCAAGCTCCTCTGGGAACCTGGGCAAGCTTTCCCTCATGTGACATTTCCAGCCTGCCAGAGATGTTCATTTGCCTCCCGGAAAGAGGTCCAGAAATGAGTGAGTGAATGCGCTCGCCACATGCAGGTGCATAGTAAGTTATATACAAAGGGAAAGCAGGACCTAGTTAATTCACCCATGGTGGGGGGGTCCTCCAACACCTAGGGGTCAAGTAGACTGGTTGGCTGTGTCGTGTAGTGGCTTAGAGCAGGGATCACCAGACTTTTTCTATAAAGTATTTTCTGTGACTATTTTAGCCTTTGCAGGCCATAAGGTTTCTCTTTCAGTTACTCAGTTCTGCTGATACAGTGTGAAAGCAGCAAACAGCAATATATAAATGAATGGATATGGATGTGTTCCAATAACTTGAATTTCATATAATTTTCATGGGCTACAAACTGTTATTTTTCTTTTGAAGTTTTTTTTTTTTTTTTTTTTTACCAATTGCAAATGTAACAACCATTCTTTCCTTGCAAGCCTTACAAAGACAAGTGGTGGACTGAATCTCACTAACAAACCATAGTTTGCTGAACCTTGGACCATAGTTTGTATCTGTATAAGCCCTACTCCTTCCATTAAGTGCTGTCTGACTTTGGGCACGTTTCTTAACTGCTCTATGCCTCAGTTTCCTCATCTGCAAAATGGGAATAACAGGAATAGCACCCCCCTAAGGTGGCAGGGAAGACTAAGAGTTAGCAGAGGTGAAGTGCTTAAAACAGTGCCTTGTGCATAGCACACCCCTGAGAAACATTAGCTGTTGATGTGATCATCTTCACTTTTATCATCTCATTGAATTCTCCCAGCCACACTGTGGTGGAGGTAGTATTATTATCCCCATTTCCCAGATAAAGAAACTGAAGCATGAGATGCAAAGTCATTTGTTGAAGGCTAGAGTTAGAACAAGACTTATTTACAGAGCAGTGAGGCCCTAATTTTGATAACTAACAAGGAAGAAATCTAAGTTGCTACAAAACTATTTTTGTTCTTTTTCTAATGATACTCCAAGGACCCCCCCTATCCATCCGAATTCACCAATGGCAAGGGGATGGGATAATGGAGACTGATTACAAGACAAGCACATGGTCATGAGGAAGGAGTGTCAAAGCAAATGACAGTGACAGAGCAGTGGTCGCCACAGTTTTTCATTTTCTCCCCATTGTTCTCTTTTTTGAACACATTCTGAAGTTTACATTTGGGACATCCTTGTCAGATTTGCAAATTGCTGGAGGTTGCAGTTGCAAGATGTGCATTTATCCTCTCCATTACATGATTTTTTCCCTCCCTAATGCACCAAATTAGAAGATTGGCTGATTTTCATTTTCCCTAAAAAGTAAAATTTCAGCTTAAATCATAAATGTCTATAATGCACTTAGCAGCTACAACAGCTTCTAACTGGCAGCCATTATTCCTCATTGCTCTCTCTCTAAGAATAATCAGGTCTAGTTTGATTTAGAGATGCATTAGCTCCACTTAGAGCTAAAGATCAACTTTGACTTGTGGGGAAGTTACCTAAAATTTAAATGGTAAGAATCCATCCCACTTAGAGCTTGATATATTCATTCCTTTCCCTCCTTGCTGATGTAATTTATAAAAGGATAAGAGATCTGAGAAGATGTCAGAGTAGATTCTGGAGAGATTTAAGTTACTGGGACAAAAGTCACATGTGACTGGTAGCTGACAAGTTTTGAACGTTCTTATGCGGTCAGTTTATAAAGTCTTCCTCTCAGAAGACGGGTGGCCCCAACCTACAGGAATCTGCTCACCAGATTCCTTCACGATGGACCCCAGACCTACCCCACCCATCTTTGCCATCTATGTCTGAAGCATTTGGACAGACTTGCCCATTTTGTGTCATGAACCCTCTCATGCATGTTTTAGAGCCCTGTCTCTCTGCAGGTTCAAATTCCCCTGAATGAGAGAAGAGTTAACATCTTCTTCACATATGTCAGCTCCATCACTCATTAATCAAGTCCTCAGAGCAAGTTGCTTAATTGTTTACTGTCTTTGTTTCCTCTGTAAAATTGGGAGGCAATATTAAAACCTTACCTCAGGGGCTTGTGAGAATTAGTATTTGTAAAACACCTAGAATGGTGTTTGACACGTAGGAATCACTCTAAAAATGTTTACTGGGATTAAAAACATTAAATGATAAGAGCTGGGAGAGATCAAGCTACTTCCCAGCTATAAACCTTCAATGGCATTTCATTTCTCATAGGATAAATCTTAATCTCCTAAATCTGGTTTACAAGGCCTTGCTTATTAGTTCACCCACTTGGCCTTATTCCACTCATCCATCTCTTCTCCCCAGCCACACTCTATATCTTTCAGTTGGTTTAGGGCACTGATATGCTGGAGCCAGCTCATACCAGCCCTAAGAGTGAATTATTAGATTACCAGGAGTTAAATTATATAAACTCACAATTAACTATACAAACTTACAATTAACTAAGTTATAGTAAAAACAAGGGTAATAAATACACAAAACTTATCAGTTCCTAATTATTTTACTCCATTTTACCATTGTCTATGCTTCTGTGGTTAAGTCTGCTGGAGCCGTATGCTGACATCTGTGTAATGATGTGCCACTATTTCTCATCTGTTACCAACACTTCATTCCATGACGTCACACGATGGCAGCTTGAAATCAGCTGTAGTGGGTGTAGTTACACCACAAGAATAGGCAAACACTTCAAGTCAGCGCTTGATTTACTTTTTTGTGGGTGATCTAGAATATCAGTCAGTAAACTTTTTTTCTGTAAAGGGCTAGATCACAAATATCTTAGGCTTTGTGGGCAATAAGTCTTCTGTTACAATTACGCAACTCTGCAGCTGTAGAAAATACATAGAAAGTTAACGAGCGTAGCTGTTTCAATAAAACTTTATTTACCAAGACAGACAGCAAGCTCATGGTTTGCTGACCTCTAGTCTAGACTTATAAAAATGATGGAGAAAATGTTAATAATGCCAATTAAATTTTTAAAACATGTTATATCTGGTAACTGTTACATTGTGTATAGCCCCTACAAAACGTGAAGACACATTCTTCCAACATTTGAAAACTGTTGTATGACTCAGCACGGAAGCTGCTCACATCATTGACAAATGAGTGAGCTTCTGACTTATGTCTTTGTTGTTTCACTTTCATCTTGTTAACTTAAAAGAAAAAAACAAAAAAACAAAAACCCCAACATTTATATGGGAACTACACTCACTCATCAATTGTGACCATAGGTTGGGTACAGATAAAAGAGTTTGGCAAAAATCAACAAAAACATTCTCTGAGAATCAATTGGCTATGTGTGGAATTTACAATAGAGCATAGTGTATATTTCATTACTGTTTGTAAATTATGTGTTGCTTATCTCAGGTACCAGTAATATTTATAATAAACACATATGCATAGAGAAGCACATATTGGTATTTGAAGGGAGCCAGTTAACTTTTACCAACACACCACTGCTTGAAGGGGACAGGTTCTTTCCAGCCTCTGGGCCTTTGTTTGGTCCCTCCACCTGAAACAGCTCTCTTCCTTCCTCACTTTACCTATCTAACTCCTACTCATCCCTTGGTTTGCAGCTTAAATATGACTTCTTCAAAAATGATTTCCTTGATTTCCCCAAGACCAGGTGAGTTCACCACATTATGCCCATTTTTCCTTGCAATGCTTGCCATAATTACAGTTAAAAGATGAATTTTTGTGGTGGCTTATCTCCTTTCACCAAAAAAATTGCAAGTGTCCCCAGGCAGGGATGGCCCATCTTCTTTATCATTGTGTCTTTGGAGCTTAACCCAGTTTCTGGAAAATAGTAGGCTCTCAATATATCTGTAGTTGAACTGAATTGTCATTTTAAAAAAATGAGCTCCATATTTAAGGGTTTCAGCATCAACTCCATCCCGCTCAAGTTAGGTATAAATTCAGCAAGTTAAGTAATAAATTGCTATCACTCAACTACAACATGCTCCAAATTCAGTTTTGAGGCCCCAGTCATTGCTGAAATCGATGCCCTCTTTCTCCAGGTATGGTAATTATTTCTCATATTGTTATTGACTGTCTCTTTAAATACCAGCCAGGACAAATCTATTTCTCAAAGTGTTGTAAATGATTTGAAACAGGAAGATGAATGGAATGGAAGGAGGGTTGTTGAAAAAAGATTTCTCCCTCCTCAAACTTGGTCAAGAAATGAGTGGTTAGTGCCACCAGTGCATCCCAGGTGAAAGCTCAGAACATTTTCCAACCCATTCACGAGTGACTACAATTATCTAAGTGCTGATTTCCAAAGGCTGATTGTAATTCTAACCAACAGCACATATTTTCAGATACACTGGGAGTCTGTTACTTGCTGTGGATTTCTGGTTTCTTGGATACTTGTGTCAGGTGCCTGAGGATGAGCTAGGGGTCTGGGACTCCACTGTGCAGGAAGAGTCTTGTTGGGAGCCTGGAGGGAGCTCCCAAATGGAATTTAAATTTAAGTTTCGGGGCTCCAGAAGGAGTAATGGGGGTGAAGCTTTCTTAAGCAGTGTATCTCCATTTCTCTTTCGGCTGTCCCCACCTAAAACAAATTCCAGAGGGTGACCAGGTTTATTCCACAGGTATATTCTGCAGTGTGTTGGTAATTGTTTCTGTCAACTGTGACAAGGTTTCAGGAATAGGGCAGAGAAGTTTACATCTCAACATACCCAGTTGATGGGAGGAAACTTGGAAAATCATTTCACTGATCATCCCCAATGTGTTAGTGATTATGTGAGGACACGTGTGCAAAGTTATCAGCCCACCAGTGGGCACAAAATGAGCACTTAATAAATGGTCATTATAACTCTTCTGTATTTTTATTAGAATCTCTTTTAGCTATACATTAAAAAAATAGTGTTCTCATGCATGTATATGTGAATTCTGATTAAAGGCACATGAGAACCCAATTTGTAAGCATGATCCTTATCTTATCCGGCAGAATGCTAGCCAAAGGAAAGATCTAGTGATTTGGCTGATTCTAACTCCCACGTACTGAGTGATTTCTAGATAGCAGGTTCTGTGTTGAGGGTTGTTCATTATCATGATCATATGTTATGTTCAATGTTGTATCTCCATCTTACAGATGAAAAAACTGAGACTTAGTGAGGTCATATATATGATATGCTATATGTACAAGATCAAAGAGCTCGTAGGTAACTGAGCAAGGGTTTAAAACTCAGGTCTCACTAAAGGGCTTGTGCTTTTCATTCGCTCCTTCTACTGGGATAAAATAGGTAAAAGGAACCTCTTAGGATATGAAGAGAACAGAAACACACACACATACACACAAATACACAAAACAAAAACTGGAGGAAATGTTGAATTATCTGAGTATTCATTTATTTCTTCAACCATTCAACAAGTGTTTACTTAGCAGCTATTTTGTACTAGTCACTGTTAAGGGCCTTAAAACAGATAAAATCCCTACCTTAATTGAACTTACCTCTTAGTGGGGGAAGATGAAGGGTAAACAAAAGAACAAATAAAATACAGTATTCCAGATACCAATGAGTGCCACAAAGGAGATAAGTCAGGAAAGAGAAATGAGCAGTGTTGGGAGCTGGAATTTTAATAGCGTGGTCAGGGAAGGAAACTTTTGAGTGAGGACCTGAAGGAAATGAGGGAGCCAGCCACGTTACTCTCTAGGGGTAGAGCTCAGCAAACCACAGCCTCCAGGCCAAATCTAGCCCACCACCTGTTTTCATAAATACACTTAATTGGAACAAAGACAGGCCTATTCGTTTTTGCATTGTCTGTGGCTGTTTTTGTACTAAAGTGGCAGAATTAAGTAGCTGCAGCAGAGATTTTGTGGCCTGCAAAGCCTAAAGTACTTACTTTTTGACCCTTTACAGAAAATTGTTTACCTCTGCCCTAGGAGAAGAGTCTTGTAGGCAGAAAGAACAAACAGCCAGTGTGTCTCATGATGGGAGTGTCCCTGACATGTTTGAGGAGGCAGGTATGGCTGGAGCTGAGTGAGCAGGGTGTGAGTGGGAGAAGATGAAGTGAGGGTGGAAGTGGGGACCAGATCCTGTGGGGTCTCCTGAGCCATTGTAAAGCCTCCAAAGACAGTGGGAGGAGAGAGAGTGTTCTGAGTAGGGTAGAGTCCTGGTCACACTTGGAGGTACGGGGATGACTCGGGCTATTTGTGATCCATGAACCATCACAGGCTGGGGAAGCAACTCTGAAGTGGAGTTTAACATGCAGGATGTTTCTGACCCCTTGGGATCAACTCCTGTGGAAAGGTGGGGCAAGAAACAGGATTGGGCTGAGAGAAAAGTCCAGATGTGACACAGCACAGTGACAGCCTTAGCCACTCACATAGGAGCTTCAGAATAGTCCCTGTTTAGCCTGAGATGCCCTGTGGTGTTGATCAGTCATTGAATGTAGGTCATTTAATGGCAATGAAGATGACCATGAAAGAGCATGACCTGGACAACACCTGAGTAACTGACAGCTGAGGTCTGTTTCCTGATTGCACTCCCAGAGGCTGAGGCAATGGGTCCTCCACTGAAATTGGATGTTGATGGTACATTGTCAAGCCCACTATGTAGAGGTAATGGGAGCAAGAGATAAAGCAAGACCAGTAAGTAGGTTACTCAGTAATCTAACTGAGAGATGAAGGCAGCTTGAACCGGGTGAACAGTTGGCAAATCCTGAATATTTCTGAAGTAACAGCCTTCATATATTCTCCATGTCCTAAGATAGTCTCGGAGGAGCACAGTAAAGGGGAGTAAGCAAAAGGGAAAATCTCCAAAGGTTTGGTCTAAGTCATAGAGTCTCCAAACTCAGTGATTATTGTCCATGGATGATCTTTGGTTCAGTTTAACCTGGGATCATCTTTTTCCAGGGTTTGTGGACAAAATGTGATGTAATCATCAATGCTTCAGTGGCCTCCGTGGGGTAGAACCTGTCGTGAGAGACAGAGCATATAAATCCTTGTCACATGGCTGGATCTGTCCCAGCAGTGACTGTACTGTTCCTAGACTAGCCAGTAAGAATGCTGTGCTGCTAAATTTGGCATGAAACAATATAGTTATTCATGCATCTTCATGGCATGGGGTATTGCCTTGGATTTGAGATTCTGCTACCTGAGTGGGCAAAATCTAGAAATTGTATTCCATAATTTATCTCCAATTTGACGAAGAGCACTGTGTGTAATAGAAGGAGTAAGCTCGTAGATTTTAGCACATTTATTGCAGCATGATGTGGTTTGACACGGTGTCTATGAGCCATGTGGGGTGAAATGGAAGGTTTAAATGGATTCCAATTTCATTATCCTACTGTGATCTGAGGAAAGCTGAGACCAGAATGTTGCCACCCAATAAAGCACTTTATCAAATTCCCTCTGGGCCAAACAGCATGGTTCTGCCAAAGAAAGCTATATGCTGGGTAGACTGTTTAGCAAGTTGCATTTTTAATGCAGGTGCCCAGCCAGCCAATGGAGTCTAACAGGCTTTGCTTACAGTGTGCATCAGTTGGCTATTTACATGAGATTAACAACATGAGAAAAAAACAGATTCTGCACTCCCTAGGCTGATTTAGAGGCTTCTCTGCTCATTTGAATTTAGCTGAGCTGGTCAGACTAGCCCTGGAAAACCTGTAGAAGTAAAAGGAGAACCAATGGGAGTTATGAAAAACTTGAAGTGCATAGGAAATTAATTCCCCTGAGTTTTTAAACCAGTCCATGAGCCCCACTATGGTTTTGCTGTCTCTGTCTCTCCCATTGCTTAGGGGCTGGTAAAAATCTTGAAAACATTTGTTGACTTGTTTTTCTCTCTTTAGACTGAAAGATAGAAGTAGGGATGTTCAGGGTGTAATAGGCACACAGAGGTGGGGGATTAACTCCATCTTGGAGATGAGAAAGAGCTTCCTGGAAGAAGCAATGTCTGAGTTTAGACCTGAAAGACGAAGGGGAGTTAACCAAGTGAAGATAGGTAAGAACCTCTTAAAGGCTGGGACTGTGCTGTTCACTGATTCCATAAAAGTTTGTTGGGGGTCTGTCACGCCTCAGGCTCTATGGAAAATGCATTGGTGAATGACATGCAGTTCTTGTTCCAATGAGCTGATGGTCTAAATTAACAGAATATTACAATATATTGTTACATGTGTAGAAGTCCAGGTCTTGTTCTGCATCATATTCTAGTGTCTAGTAGGAACCTACTAAGTATTCGCTGAATTTAAGTTAATTGTGTCATATTTTTCTCTCTCTCCACTAGCTCACTGCCTTCATTTCAAGTCTTCTTTCCTTAATCATCTACCAAAACTATCATTTTCTCAAATTTTTCACTAACAAATTTTTAGAAAAATTAGGCTACACTGTCACCATCTCCACCTCCTCATGATGTATTCACTCTCTTGCCCCTTCATTCCTTCAGGCAGCTCAATGTGATAGCTACCCATGTGACTTCAAGAAAAGGGCTCACTTGATCATCATCCCAGACCACCGTGTTGCCTGGTCCAGTGACTCTTTCAGTTCTCTCCCTCCTGAGCCTCTTTATTGTGTTGTAGTTATTGGATCCTCTTCCCTTGCTTTCCAGATGCAGCATGATATTGTTTCTTCTTCCTCCTCTCTGAGTAGTCCTTCCTCTGCCTTCCCCGGTTCCTTTCCTTCTTCCCAACATCTAAATGATTTAAAAAAAAATTGTACTCTAACTCTTTGTACCTTCTCCATTAGCATTGGCTTCAAGTGTCCTATCATAGTGTTATTTAGGAGCTAATGCCTAAATCTCTATGTAAATTCCTGGACACTCTAGAATAATTTCACTTGCATGCTGGGCATCTGAATATCCCAGTATCCCATAGGCATGCAAACTCATCGTGTAAGCAACCAGACTCATCTGACTTACTAATTTCTTTTAATGGTATTGCCATTCACTTAGTCATCCAGGTGGAGGACCAAGGATCAAGATGGACCTCACCCTTTGCTGCCTTCCAGATTGACACAGTGGCCATATCTTGTCAATTCACCTGTCTCTTTATCTCTGTTGCCTTTCCACGCCATTTCCATTTCATTCCCCTCATTATGTGATGCCACAGAGGCTGTGTTATCTTCTACTGGACAAAAGGAATACAACCACAAAAATGTGCTCCTTATTGTAGAAGGGAGGGGTTGTCTGATGACTCTTTTAAAATGATCTTACTATTAGCCAGTCAAGGGTATAACAGAGTCCCACAGAATGCCCCATAAGTCTTATATTTCATTCTTAGCATATTTCAATGCAGAGGATCCATAAGGTGGCAGGAATTTGAGGGTGGCTTCTCAACTTGAGTCTATTTCATGCCTAAGTTCTTCCCCAGATGCAGGGATTTAACCCTGCAGGATCTACTCTAATAAAGTCCATCACCTCCAAAGTTTCCTCATGACCCCCTTTTTTGAGGGTAAGAACACAGCACAAAATATACCTTCTTAACAGATTTTTAAGTGCACAGTACAGTGTGGTTAAGGCATCGTGTTGTACAGCAGATCTTTAGAGCTTACTCATTTGCATAACTATCTACCCATCACACATTTACTAGATTCCATGTGAATCTGTCATCCGGAACAGGCTAAGAGTTCTTGGTTCTGTAAGAATCTCTTGCTAGAATATGATGGGTGTCTCACGGTGTAAGGTACAAAGGGCTGTAGGATAATCAGTCTTTTCCACTGTGAAAATAAACCTGTATCTCCAATACTTTATTATACTAAAACAGTCTGACTTCTTACCTGACTTAAGTTACATGACACAGAGCTCCTTGTTTTTTGTTGATGTCAAACCCAGGAAAGTGAAGATGTGGAAATTCTGTCTGAAACAGAACTAATGCCCTGGTTAGAGTCCTCACTCAATGTCTCTCTCATTCTAATCCACTCACTTTTCATACTTTAATTATTTAACTAAGTTTAAAGAGTAAGCAAAAACCAAGTAACAGTTTACAAAGGTAAGAAATGATTCAAGCTATGTATACTCCCTGTTTAAGTAAAGAGAAGATTCAACTTATTTAAAAAATATTAAAAGAGGAAGTGCTACTTCAAGTTAAATGGAAAGCACAGGTATTTGCTTCTAGTTATTTAAAATAATTTAAATCTTGGTTCAACCATATTTTAAATAACACCTTGCCTTTGCAAAAGAAAAGGGAAATGTGGTGACATTCAGTCTATTGTCAGCCTTTCCAAAATATTAACAAATTAAAAAAAAATTTGGTTCTGAATTGTGAGCTAAATATATGCCACCTATTATTTACCTGAATAGTGTACATTCAGAATGGAATATTGTTTAATCTCTTTTAACTTGCAAAAAAGCTTTCTTTTCTCTGAAGACACTTGAACTTGGCTACATATGAAAATATGTCAAACACCCAGATTCTACATCTCCAGATATTCAAAACTAATTATTCCTTAATTTGCATGTGAAAGCAAATTACAACCTAATAGACCATTTTCCTAGTAAACTTTTCTTTAGCTTAATGAGCAGAATGAGGAAGCCTATTAAGATCTGATTAAAAGTCTCCATGCCATGCAACAGGTTGCTGGTTACATATAACATGATCAGAGAAAGATAACAAAGATGTAAGTATTCTTATTTAAAACAGGGAGCTGAGCTCATGCCTGTGCGTTTAGTAATTTATTATAATGCATGTCAGCCTGGCAGGATCAATAGCCAATTGGCTTCTTATGTACTACATGTGAGTACTTTAATTTTGGATGAAAATTTATCAGCAACCTTCAGTTGATACGATGATGTTAACAATTAGAAGGACTGGGCTACATTTAGTCATTACAAACTTCCATTTGTATTATCGCACTTTCCAGATAATGCAGAGTATTAACCCAATCCAAGATCTTAATTTTTTTATTTTTAAAAATTAAAGTATAGTTGATTTACAGTGGTGATTCAGTTATATATATATATATATATATATATATTTCATTCTTAGATTCTTTTCCATTATACATATTATAAGATATTGAGTATAGTTCCCTGTGCTATACAGTAGGTCCTTGTTCGTTATTTATTTTTTATATAGTATGTATATGTTAATCCCAAACTCCTAATTTATCCTTCCCCACCCTTTCCCCATTGGTAACCGTAAGTTTGTTTTCTATGTCTGTGAGTCTGTTTCTGTTCTATAAATAAGTTCATTTGTATCATTCTTTTTAGATCACACATTTAAGCTATATCATATGATATTTGTCTTTCTCTCTCTGACTTACTTCACTTAGTATGATGATCGCTAGGTCTATCCATGTTGCTGCAAATGGCATGAGAATTGTCTTTAAACAGCAATGGGCTGTATCTAAGCAATTAAAGGACTGGAATATGCCAGTGTATCAGTTAGCTGTTGTTGTAATAACACTGTATAACAAACCATGCTAAAACTCAGTGGCTTACACACTGTAGGTCAGCCTGATTGGTCAGCTTGATCTAGACTAGGCTCAGCAGAGCTTGTATCCAAATTATGGGTTTCATCCAGGTCTGCTCTATGTGTTTCTATTTTCTGGAAACAGTGGGCTCCCTGGAGCACATATTTTCTTGGTGAAAATTGAAAGATTCCACACTAACATGTGGATACTTCTTGAGTTTAAGCAGGAACTGTCACATGGTCAATTCCGTCCACTGGCCAAAGCAAGTCATTTGGGGAAAGTAATGCATTCTATCACAGCTACTGTGCTTTAAGATTTTTTAAAAAGGGATGATTATTCAAAAGGGGTTACTTCTTCCTCATGCCTATATTTTTTTAAGTAAATATATAGCTCTACATTGAATAGCTCAGGCTAAGAGTATCTTGCAATTGCCCTTGGCCTGATTCTCTCTCTCTCATTCCCCAAATAATTCCAGATCTTCCTGTCCTTCCCCTTTCTAGAATTCAAACTTACCATGTCTTTTCTCTGTTCAGAAACATATCAATGAATCCCTATTTTCCACTGGCAGAGCTTAAACCCTTGGCTGGCTTCAAAATATCCTTCACAATATGTTGATTGCCTCCTCTGTTGGGTTCTGCCAGACACTTCTTTCTCCCCTGTTGGTGAATTCTTTTTTCTTTTCTTTCTTTTCTTTTTAATTGAAGTATAGTCATTTACAATATTGTGTCAATTTCTGGTGTACAGCACAATACTTCAGGCATACATGAACATGCATATATTCATTTTCACCATAAATTATTATAAGATATTGAACATAGTTCCCTGTGCTATACAGTATGAACTTGTTGTTTATCTATTTTATATATAGTAGTTAGTATCTGCAAACCTCCAGCTCCCAATCTATGCTTATTCATTTTTCAGAGCCCAGCTGAAACTTTACAACTTCTGCATATCCTTCACTACTCCCCTGGAGAGTTTTCTGCTTCCTTATCTGTGGTTTCCTAGCATGTTTTACATATGTCTATGTGGCACTTATAATGATAGATTGGAATTTGTCTATTTTTCTATTAGACTGTGAAATCCTTGAAGATGGGGTCCATGTCTTATTAATTTTCAAGCCTTGGTACTTATCTCTATGCCTGTAACATGGTAGACTTCAGATAAGGTGGTTGGATTGAATTGAAGGAGATTTTTTAAATGACTTTTTTTTTTGGAAAGAAATAAAAATGGCCATGGCACAAGTAGATATGTTCAATTTCACTTGAACTATAAAGAAACAAATCAAAATTACACAAGATGCCATTTTTACTTTTCAAATTGGCAATTATGCCTTTAAAAGCTAAAACATAGCTTGTAAGGCTATAGATATCTGAAATTGCTTATGGGAGTTTTATAACAACTTTTTAAAGATTTTTATCATTCTGTTTCAGAATGCTTAAATATACTCATATGTGTTGACTGAGAAATTTGGCCAAACGATTTATCAAATAAAAATAAAAATGTTAAAAAGTTTTTACATAGGGTCATTAATTGTGGCATTACTTACAGTAGGAAAAAATGGAAACACTCTAAATTTCTAACAAGATGAGATGGGTTAGATAAATCATGGTGTAGATGTAACGCTGAGCAAGAAATTCTGCAGTTATTAGGAGGGATAGTTAATAAAATGGGGGAAATGTTTACTGCACATTTTCCAACAGAGAAATTAGGTTATAAAATAGAGTATACAGAATATACTATACAATGCCAACTTTATAAAATATAATAGACCATTGAAATTTGCATCACATCTGAACAAAAAAATGGACTTGAAGGAAATATAACAAAATATTAAGAGTAGTTACATCTAGGTATAGTAATCACAGGGTGATCTTAATTTATTTTTGTGCTTTTGTCTAAACTTCCAAATTTTCCACAATGAGCATACATAACATTTATAGTAAATGAAAAGATCTAAAAATATTTTTCTTAACATATCATTATGATACAGTAACTTGTTAAGTGGGCTTGTGAGAACTGTAAGTTATTGATTATACATGGCACATTACTTTATATGTGAGTTCTGCTACTTTTGAGCCTTTACTCTTGTTTATTTTTAGGATAGCTTTCATTTTCTTCTGTAATTAACTAAGCACTGAAATGAATTTTTCTGAATAGAATTGTTCTTAATATAAATGCAAAATCCTGTTTTCCCTAATGTAATTGTACCTGAGTGAAAGTAACTGCAACAAGGACTATAAAGGAGGATAAAGTAGGAATATGATGTATAATTTCCCTTTGCATAATTGTAACTCTGAAGAATGCATGCTCCCAGCAGAAAGGTAATTTAAATTATATCACAACAAATGCCATATTTCAAAATAAAAACTATCCATCATGCATTGAGTAAAGCTGGTAGCAACTTACAAGTCTCAAGAATATACTGAAAATTCCTCCATGAGTCCATTAAAAATGAATTGCTTGGTTTAAATCTAGCACATGCTAAAATAAAGTCTAAGTGACATAATACAATTTTAAGTGCATAAATTACTAATTGTACATTTAGGGAAAAAATTATGTAAGATAGTAAGCAACATTACAAGTTCTTTTATTATAGAAATATTAAAACCTTTACCATGTAAACAGAATAGTATAATGAACTCCAAGTATCCATCATGGACAGTAGGTTTTATTTTTTGTTTTCTTGTTTTTTTTTCCTTTTTGGTACAATTCTCTTTAGGGTATGATTTTTAAAAATCTGAAACAATCATCTTATGGGCAAAACTAGTTTTGAACAACTTGAACATTCTAATAGTTGTACACTACAGATTTTCCTAATTTTTGATGGGATTTTGTCCTAATAACCCATCATAAGTTGAAAATATCATAAGTTGAAATACATTTAATACACCCAACCTACTGAACATCATAGCTTAGCCTAGCCTCCCTTAAACGTGCTCACAACACTTACATTAGCCTACAGGTGGACAAAATCATCTAAGATAAAGCCTGTTTTATAATAAAATGTTGAATATTTCATATAACTTGTACTTAAAGTGAAAAACAAAGTGGTTGAGTGAGAACAGAATGATTGTAAGTGTGTCAGTTATTTACCGTCATAGTCGAGTGACTGGGGACTACGGTTCACTGCCACTGCCCAGCATCTCCAGAGAGTATCGCTAGACAGAGAAAAGGTCAAAAGTCAAAATTTGAAGTACAGTTTCTATTGAAAGTGTACCACTTTCGCCATTGTAAACTGGAAAAATCACAAGGCGGGGTGCAGAGCTAATGCATATTTTGAAGGCATTGTTTGGAACGTCTTGGAACAAATGCTCTAACAAGGAAATTAAAAGGTTTTTCATCTAGACAAAGAATGGATACATCTTTAATTCATTTTCATAATTGAAAATACAAACCCTCACACTCAGCAGTCTTCTCCTTGACCAGCATGAAAGATCTGAATGTGGAAAAGACGTCAAGCATTGCTCCTTCCCCTATAGTTAATGTTTTCTCATATTCCTTTCCAAAATTTCTTCTCTGCAACTTTTGGATTTAAAAAAAATCATGCTTTGTATTTGTTTTTCAAAATAAAAATATTTTTGATTTTCTAGACATCAAATACTTATAAAGTATATCAGTTTATTCAAACTGTGTAAACTTGATTTTTTATAGAAAAACTTGAAATGGTTATTTTGATTGATTGCTTTGTCCATCCAGCATATATTAGGCCCCCACTATATGCCACGTGCTGTTCTAGACTGTGGAAGAAATGGTGAACAAAATGGCTAAGGGATCCCATCTTTAAAGCATAGTTTTCTCTGGCTATTTCTTATTGGAGAGACAAGAGAAGCTTTTAGCTGAGGAAATTTTGAGTCTAGCTTACCTTCCCTTACTCATTCAGGCCCATTTCTCCACCCCAGCTCAGCTAGCAGAGTTAGGATGATGTCTTCTATCAGTTTGTTTCAAGAATCTCCAGTTACTTCCTCAAGAAAAGAAGCAAAAACACGGTTGAAACAATCCCCAAAAGCCAAGAAAAAGAATGACTGTTACATGAGTAATTATAGTAAACACTGAAAAATGGTGTCTATCTAGGGCTCTAATGTTCTCCCCCTTGTAGTAATTTTTTACAGGTTGAACTTCCTGCACTCCAGAGAGTAAGAACCAAAATGTGTCGTATCTCTGGATAGCAGTAACTTGAGCAGTGGCTAGCTTCTTCTGGTTTCCAGTGAGCTTTTGAAATTCAGGAGGGGATTTTGTAAACCCAGTTGGTCCAGTTGCTCTATGTATGTATATCACCCCTCTCTCTTTTCTGACATAAATCTCTGTGCTGGCTTCAGGATATCAGGTCCTTTTCTTCCCTCAATCCTTGTCACTTACTCTTCAAACTCCAAGGAGGAACTGTTACAGGATTGAGACAGAGATCTCCTTTCCCAGGATTCCTGGATAAAAAGTAGTAGCTGTGATTTTTTTGAGTGCTTACCATGTGCTAGGCAGTGCAGTGACTATTCTATACATATATAAGTCTCACCACCTATTTCATGGACTGGTTACAGTTAAACCTTTGAGGTGTAGATGAGGAAACTGAGGCACATGGCTCTGATTACGTGCACAAGGTGCAGAGCCTATAAAATGGCAGTTGGCCAGATTAAGTCACTCTAATCCTAGAGCCCATGCAGGGCTGCCTCTCCCAAGACACAAAAATAGCCGTATGGCTCAGAGGCAGCTCCGTAGAGTCATTCTTTTCTTGTGCAGAGAGTAGTGAATTTTGAAAGGCTATATTTGTGGCAGAAATGCAGTCTAGTGGCAAAGCAACAAACAGTTAGAGCC
The DNA here is from genome assembly GCF_048564905.1 of Vicugna pacos. Taxonomy (NCBI): domain Eukaryota; kingdom Metazoa; phylum Chordata; class Mammalia; order Artiodactyla; family Camelidae; genus Vicugna; species Vicugna pacos. The sequence continues at coordinate 52,105,712 of NC_132995.1, forward strand.
TGAATTCAAACTTGAATTCTCTAACTTTAGAGTCTACATCTCAAACTATCACACTTTAAAACTTCTGTGAAACAAAAGGATGTAGTTTTCCCAGGCTAAGGAAGTCATGTGGGTGAGGTGATGCCCTTCTAAAGATAGTTTGGTTCATGGGGATTTGGATAGAAATTCAAGCCTCTGTAGTATTTCTTGCCTTAACACATTGTTAAATAAAGATGAGATGTGTAGCTCTGGACTGATTTTGATTTTTTGAACATAATTTTGTCTGTTAATAAAGTATCATAACAGCTCAACATCAATTAAAAAATGAGCAGAGGAACTGAATAGATGTTTTATCAGAGAGGAAATGCAGATGGACAACGGGCACATGAAAAGATGCACAAAATTGCTCATCATCAGAGAAATGCACATTCAAACCACCATGAGATATCACCTCCTATCTGTCAGAATGGCCATCATCAAAAAGAACAGAAATAGCAAATGCTGGCAAGGATATGGAGAAAAGGGAACCCTACTACACTGTTGGGAATGTAAATTGTTGCAGCCACCATGGAAAACAGTATGGAGATTTCTCAAAAACTAAAAATAGAACTACCATATGACCCAGAAATTCTACTCCTGGGTATATATCCAAAAAAAAGCCCCCAAAACACTAATTTGAAGAGGTACATGTACTCCAATGTTCATAGCAGAATTATTTACAATTGTCAAAGTATGGAAGCAGCCTTAGTGTCCATTAACAGATCAATGGATAAAAGAAGATGTAGTATACATTGGAATACTACTCAGCCATAAAAAAGAATGAACTTTTGCCATTTGCAGCAACATGGATGGATTGGGAGGGCATTATGCTGAGTGAAATAAGTGGAACAGAGAAAGACAAATACTGTATGATGTCACTTATACGTGGAATCTAAAAAATACGACAAACTAGTGAATAAGACAGAAAAGAAGCAGACACACATATAGAGAACAAACCAGTGAGGTGTGGGAGGGAAGGGGGGCAACATATGGGTAGGGGGAAAAACTGTTGTTATGGGATTATATGAAATCATGTGTGTGTAATTTTTGAAAATTGTAAAGTACTATGGAATTTTTTAAATAAATTTTTAAATGACCTAGAAAAAATAAAAACACTAATTTTAAAAGATATATGCACCCCAATGTTCATAGTAGCACTATTTACAATAGCCAAGATATGGAAACAACCCAAGTGCTTATCAATACATAAATGGATAAAGAAGATGTGATACATATGTAAAATGAATGGTTGAAGACATGCTATGTATACAACAGAATATTACTCAGCCATAAAAAGACTAAAATTCTGCCATTTGCAACAACGTGGATGGACCTAGGGAATATTATGCTTAGTGAAATAAGTCAAAGAATGATAAATACTATATATCACTTATACTTGAAATCTGAAGAATAAAACAGACGAATATACACAGAAAAACAGAAACAGACTCACAATTATAGAAAACAAACTAGTGGTTACATGGAAAGAGGGAAGAGATGGGCAAGATAGGGGTATAGGATTAAGAGATACAAACTACTGTGTATGAAACAGATACACAACAAGGGTGTATTGTACAGCACAGGGAGTTAAAGCCATTATTTTGTAATAAATTGTAATAGAATATAATTTGTAAAAATACTGAATAGCTATGTTGTACATCTGAAACTAATATTATAAATTAACTAAACTTCAAATTAAATATTTAAAAAAAATTTTAGAAAGTACCATGAAGTCAGTAATAAACATATTACAGAAAGTTTGAAAAAGAAAATAGAAGCTAAGACAATCCATTATCCTGCATTTTGATATAACTATATTTTTGTGAGTTTCTCTTCTGCTCTTTCTCTTACAACATTTTACATGATTATCATCACAGGATGCATATAATTTTTAATTTTCTTTTTCTTATTTAGACGTAAGTATTTTCCTGTGTTATCACTCCTCTTCATAGATGTGACTTCATGTGTATCATATAGTGATTTGACATTTGCATACATTATGAAATGATCACATTCTCTTTGTCGTTATCAGCTTTGCTTCAAAGTCTATTTTCTCTGATATAAATATTTCTATTCCAGCTTTCTTTTTGTTTCTGTTTGCATGGGGTACATTTTTTTCACCTCGCTTCTGTCTGTGTGTGTCTTTAGGTATGATGTGTGTCTCTTGTAGGCAGCATATGTACGGGTCTTTTTAAAAATTCATTCATCAGCTGTGTGTCTTTTGATAGGAGCATTTAGTCCGTTTACTTTGATAGGAGCATTTAGTCCATTTAAAGTAATTATTGATAGATATGTACTAATTACCATTTTGTTAATGGTTTTCTGGTTGTTTTTGTATTCTTTTTACTTCCTTTCTTCTTCTTTTGCCTTCTTCCATTGTTATTAGATGATTATCTTTATTGTTATGTTTGGATTCCTTTCTTTTAGTGGGTGTATCTTTTATAGGTTTCTGGTGTGGTTACCATGAGTTTCATATGGCTCTTATATAACCAACCTACATCTTTACTCCCCACCTCACCAGATTTTATGTCTTTGATGTTATTCTTTACATTTTTGTTTTATGTACTCTTTACGTTCTGTGGCTATAGACAATTTTACTACTTTTGTCTTTTAACCTTCCTACTAGCTTTATATGTGGTTGATACTCTATGTTTGCCTTTACCAGTGAGATTTTTCTTTTATAATTTTCATATTTCTAGTTGTAGTCTTCTCTTTTCCACTTAGAGAAGTTCCTTTAACATCTCTTGTAAAGCAAATTTAGTAAGGCTAAACTCTTCTAGCTTTCTCTTGTCTGTAAAACTCTTTTATCTCTCCTCCAGATCTGAATGACAACCTTGCTGGGTAGAGTATTCCTAGTTGCAGGTTTTTTTTTTCTTTCATCACTTTGACTGTATAGTGCCACTTCCTTCTGGCCTGCAAAGTTTTTGCTGAAAAGTCAGTTGATCGTCTTATTGGAGTTCCCTTGTAGGGTAACTAATTACTTTTCTCCTGCTGCTTTTAAGATTTTCTCTTTATCTTTAATTTCTGCTGTTTTAATTATAATGTGTCCTGGTGTGAACCTCTTTGGGTTTATCTTTTTTGAGACTCTCTGTGCTTCCTGAACCTGGGTGTCTCTTTCTTTCCCAAGCTTAGGGAAGTCTTCAGCTATTATTTCTTCAGATAATTTTTATTTCCCCTTTTCTTTTTCTTCTCTTTCTGGGACCCCTATAAAGCAAATGCTAGTATGCTTGAGTGAGTTTAAGGTCTTCCTCCTCTGCCATCTTGGCCATCTTATTGACTTGTTCTTTTATTCCCCTCCAGTTTGAGCCTGACAGGATTAAATTTTGTCTTCAATTATTTTACTTCCAGAGAATAATTTTATAGAACTAAGACTACCAAGTCACTAAGTACAAATATTTTTTCCAGTTTTTAATGCATACAAATTGCCAACTGTTTTCCAAAACTATTGGAAAATTTAAGAACACTATCAAATATACCCATTTATAAGTTTAATTAAAGTAGCATTATCCACTACCACTTTTAAAACATAATGGCTCAATAAACAGGCAAAAAATATATTGTTCCTTTACAGACTTTGTAAACCATTCTCAAATAAATAGGATGGTATTTTAATGCTTTCTTCAAAGTCTAGGCAAGTCTGAATTTGCTTTCATCACTAAAAGCAGAAGGTGTCCCCATTATTGGTAAAGCCCCATAGACTCATGAATTTAGGATTCTTTTCAGGCGAGCCATTGAAAATGAGAACTAAAGAATGAAACTAAGATTTGTTTTCCATTTTTAAAATAGCTTTATTACTTTAGGAGAAAATTTTTTTTTTTTTTGCTTTTACAATTAATGATAAAAGTTTCATTTGTGGGTGAAGTTATCCTACCAAATAATAAATTTTTATTTAAAATGCCAAGAGACATATTAGAATAAATTATTTCACTTAAAAATCTTCTAAACTAAGTTGTTTACATACATATGTATCTCATTTTCCCAGAAGAAAAATCCAAACCTGCCTTTAAAAAATTTTTGAGAAATTGTTCAATTTGCACAGAAATTGCAAGAATAGCACAATGATCAATAAGCTTTTCTTAATTGCTTTGTGTTGTTTTGTCTTGGTATGGTATAAACTTAAATTTTTGGTGACTGCTTATAGCAATTTAATGTCCTGGAATATTAAAATAATTATTAGGGGCTGGGTGTGATTAGATCAGCCCTATCTGCTTCATTTTTATATCTCTGACAATGAAAATTGCTAGCCTAATAGTAGATACTCAGCATATGTTGTTAAATTGACTTAGTTCTCCTCTATGCCAGGCACTTTTCAATAGAATGTGATCCAAAAAAGTGAAAATGTGCTTCTTCCATGCAAGGAGTATATTTCCTTTGGGACTGTTTAATCAGAATGTAATGTTGTTGTACCATGGATAATTGCCATGCCCAAAGAGGTTAACTCTTTTATTATGGAAGGCAAACTGTAGTTTTCAGACCAGCAGCATCAGCATCTCCTGGGAGCTGTTAGAAATGCAGAATATCAGGCCCTACCTGAAATCTAATGAATTGGAATCTGCATTTAACAAGATCCTCAGGTGATCTGTACACATTTTAAAGTTTGAACAGTGTTTATTCTAGTAGCTTTGTTTGTTTGTTTTTTTCTTATATATCCTTTAGGTATAAAGGAAAGGGTTGGATTCTTTCATATATTGAGAAAAATACTTCTTTTTTAGTACAGTGGTTCTCAAAGTATGGTTCCCAGACCAGCAGCATCTGGGAACTTGTTAGAAATGCACATTCTTGAGCCTTATCCCAGATCCACTGAACCAGAAACTGTGGGGTGTGGTGCTACTATTTAACAAGTCCTGCAAGGAATTCTCATGCCTAGAGTTTGAGAACCACTGTTTTGATGCTAACTAAACCTGAATTAGTTGTTTTAGTAGAAAGCTTAGAGGCTTTGAAACCATTTACAAATTAGTGTCCTGAAAGATGTTTAAAAAATGACTGAATATTGTGAATGTTGTGAATTATGCCAACTTTCAGGGTTTAGAAAAAGCATAATGTTAGTATTCCAAAGGCAAAACTGTAACTGTCTTTTCCACTTAGTTTTTCCCCACAAGTGACAAAAGGCTATGATTAACAACAGAAAGGCCATTTGTTTACACCCAGGTGACCTCCACTTTTAAAAAGCCAAGGCATGGCTTTAGAAAGTTGATAATACCTGGAAAAGTTTGGGCTTAAGTGGAAGAAATAGGTTCCATTTGACTTTCCCTGTATTTCACAAATGCAAAAAATAAGAATTCATGTATATGTCTTCTGTGAGTCCAGAATTGTTTGCTCCATTCTCTGTATTTCGGTGTCCCCCATCTGATACAGCAGTTGGTCTGTCATATATGACTCACTGGCTTTCAGCATCATAGCTGAGGCTCTGCTAAAGCCCTTGATGCTTCTCCCTGGTGTGACGTACAACTGCCAAGAAAAGATACTGGATCCACAAACCTCACAGAAAATTAGTCTCATTACTGCAAGTGAGTTTATGTTCCCATCCAGAAGAGGTCTTCAGCTGCAACTGCACGTGGCAGTTAATTTACTAAGCAGAGTGTGTTTTGCTTGGTATTAGCTTTTATTCTGACTTCCAGAACAAGATGATCGCCCATGTCCTTAATTGTGCGTGCAACTTGACAGTCAAAATTGGCTTCAAGTAATCTCTTGGCAGTGTCATCAGCAGAGAGGAAATTCTTCTCTAAGTTGAACTTTGATTCCATATGACAGACTTCTGGGTTTGTCTTTTTTTCCCCTTGAACTGTGTCCTCAGTATGAGTCAGCAATGTGATACATCTGCAAAAAAGAGAGGGGGCGGGGAGAGAGAGAGAGAGAGGACAGAGAATGAGAGGGAGAGACAGAGAGACTGCTCTAAACTCTGTCAATAATAACACATTGTATGAAAGTGAGACATGTTGGTCCTACTGTGCTTGTAAGAATTCACCTAGAGAATTAGGGCATATCTAGACACCCAAGTGTAATAGGTGATTCTCTTTACAGGGCCAAGATGGTGGGTGACCTGAGTACTAGACGTGAGCTACATTTTTGTTTGCCTGGCACCTTCTCCTTCCTACCATTGTATATTTTAAGCAATTTTACTTGAACTTTCAAATATATGCCTCTGTCACTCCAAAAGATACCTATTCCAAGCTAGCCAATCAAATCTCTAGTTGTCTGGGCTAGGTTATTGGTATAGAGACACACTTATGACCGACATTGGGCAACTGAGACTTCTTTGGGCAAGCAGTTTGAATTTGCAGAGTGTTGGCCATTTTTACTCCTCTCATATAATTAGTTCCAAAGACTAGTTGAGCCTGGAGCGCTGGGATCCAGCTTTGCTCCACATGCATGCAGTGAGTTGAATAAAAAAGCCAACAGATACAAGAAATGGAGAGAAAGAAGAAGAGAGAGCAGTAAAAAGGAAGAAGAAAGAGAGACCTAATGGAGTTATTCAAATTCTTGGATCCAGATGTTCCAAAAGTTCACACCTCAGACTTTCCAGTTACATGCATCAATACATTCTCTATCTGCTTAAACAAGTTCAAGTTCACTTTATATTCAGGGAAGCTTGATTTATGGAGCCTGGAAATCCCATGCATGAGGTATGAGTTAAAGATAGAGACAACCTATACCTAGAAAAAAGTGAGTCTTGATGGTGGCAGGGAACACCCAGTTCAAATGTGTCCAGATTTAGAATGCAGAAGAAGGTTTTCACAGGTTCTTGGTCATTCTGGGGAGCAGGACTAGGAACAGTCATGGAAGTGGCAGAGCAAGGGTGGAAGCAAGGCAAGGCAGACACACAGATCTCAGCCTTATAGAACCCAGACACCCACTCTAATTCTGCCATTTTCAAACTTTGCTCAAGTTGGTTAACTTTTCAGAGACTTCTTTTCTCATTTGTGAAATGTTATGATACTCTCAGCCCCCCTTATGTCTCTATGTCAAGTAAAAATGATGTAATAAATATTTATTAAGCACCTACTCTATGTCAGGCATTGTAATAGGCATTAAGGACACAGGGATGAGCAAGGAAAACAAAGCTATGCCCTCATATGGCTTAGAGTCTATAGGTGTTGGTAGTGAAAATAATTTTTTTTATTGTACAGTCAGTTACAATGTGTCAGTTCCTGGTGTACAGCACAATGTCCTAATCATGCATATACATACATATATTCATTTTCATTAAAGGTTATTACAAGATATTAAATTTAGTTCCCTGTGCTGTACAGAAAAAAAATTGTTTGTTTAAATCTATTTTTATATATAATGGCTAATATTTGCAAATCTCAAACTCCCAAATTTATCCAAGAATTGTTAATGAATAGCACAATCACATATGGATGTAGAGTTGTCACCATGATGAGGGTGAAGGAGAAGTGTGGGGGCTGTGATAACCTGTAGGAGGGGCAGCTGCCCAGTCAGGGGACACAGAGGAGGAGGTGAGCCCTGAGCTGATACCTGAATAATCAAGAGGAGCTTAAGAGTCACAGAAATGTTCTTGGCAAAGGGAGCAACATGTACTGATTCACTGTGAAATGAAGAGTTAAAAATGGAAGCCCGAGGGGATGGGTTGGAGTTCCCAGTGGGGAGCCTGGTATCTGGATTGGGTTGGAGAGTTAGGTGGGGAGCAGACCGTGAAGGTTGTTGGAGAGCAAATAAGGGGTTCTGTCTTCAGTTAAAAAGAAATGGGAAGCCAAAGGAGAGATTAAGTAGGGATGGGCATGTTCGTAACATTCCTGTGGCCAGGTTGAGTACTGGCTGAAGGGGGACCAAAGTGGTTGTGAGAATACACATTATTCAAGAAATATTTATAAAATTACATTGAAAAAGCATAAATACTCTACAGATGCATCAACAGCACCATGGTGATGATGACAAATAGCTACATCTAAACTGAGAACTTGATATATGATAACTCATCTATTCCTCAAAACAATGCTCTGACATAGGAGCTGTTATTAAGACCATGCCGTATAGGTAGGGAAACTCAACATCAGTTTGTAACTTGCTTAAAGCCACGTACAAGGTGGAAGAGCTGGGGCTGAAGCCCAGCATTATGCAATTGTTATAAGGAGGTGTCTCTTCTCCTGAGATCTCATTGCATTGTATACATACCTTAAACCTCCTGAAACTTAATATATTTTAGTTATTTGCATAGTCCATAGAATATGCCTTGACCAGAGCATTATTTTCTTCCATCTCTCCTGCCCACTGTCTCTTCCTTTCCTTCTTTTCTCACTCCCTCCTTTGTTTTCTCCTTTACTTCCTCTTTTTCATTTTCACCATCACCTAACATACATTGGACCCATCAAAGATTCTCAATATATTTCCCAATAACTAATTGAAAGAATTAATATGTGCTAACATCAAGGCTCCCTGTCCCCAGAAGTACAGAGCTAAAGGCCAGCAGGTGTCTGTTCAGGCATTCAGGGTAGGGTGGCTGGGTTGGCTCAAAGATCAGATTAAGAATCCTCAAGTACCTTTTGCAACCAACAGTAACTGTTGGTGCTGCACCAAAAGGAGACTATCATCCTAAATACCTCTATGTGATTCCTGGAGGGCAGAGGATGCACTGAGTGAACAAACGGAGGTCACCTCCAAAGACAGTGGTACTCTACGGGGCAGCGGTAAACAGAAATTAGGAAGCAGGTGGTTGTGGAGTGAGGGGAGTGTCTGTAGCCAGAAATGAGAATATCTTGCTGAATAAGGAAACAAACCGGGTGCTGATCTAAATGAGTAGATGTTCCCTGAACATTTAGGAAGGATGTCTGGTCTTTTTTTTTTTAACATTTTTTATTGATTTATAATCATTTTACAATGTTGTGTCAAATTCCAGTGTTCAGCACAATTTTTCAGTCATTCATGGACATATACACACTCATTGTCACATTTTTTTCTCTGTGATTTATCATAACATTTTGTGTATATTTCCCTGTGCTATACAGTATAATCTTGTTTATCTATTCTACAATTTTGAAATCCCAGTCTATCCCTTCCCACCCTCTCCCCGCCTGGTAACCACAAGTCTGTATTCTCTGTCCATGAGTCTATTTCTGTCCTGTATTTATGCTTTGTTTTTGTTTGTTTGTTTGTTTTTGTTTTTGTTTTTTAGATTCCACATATGAGCGATCTCATATGGTATTTTTCTTTCTCTTTCTGGCTTACTTCACTTAGAATGACATTCTCTAGGAGCATCCATGTTGCTGCAAATGGCGTTATGTTGTCGGTTTTTATGGCTGAGTAGTATTCCATTGTATAAATATACCACATCTTCTTTATCCAGTCACCTGTTGATGGACATTTAGGCTGTTTCCATGTTTTGGCTATTGTAAATAGTGCTGCTATGAACATTGGGGTGCAGGTGTCATCCTGAAGTAGATTTCCTTCTGGATACAAGCCCAGGAGTGGGATTCCTGGGTCATATGGTAAGTCTATTCCTAGTCTTTTGAGGAATCTCCACACTGTTTTCCCTAGTGGCTGCACCAAACTGCATTCCCACCAGCGGTGTAGGAGGGTTCCCCTTTCTCCACAGCCTCTCGAGCATTTGTCATTTTTGGATTTTTGAATGACGGCCATTCTGACTGGTGTGAGGTGATACCTCATTGTAGTAAGGATGTCTGGTCTTTAAGAGAGCTGGACTTGAGCGTTTGTCTCAACCAGCCTTCATCTTTATCATGTGGTTTATTACCTGCTCTCTCCTCTTTGTCTTGTAAATCAATTAAAAGACCCTCCGCCCGTCGCACACCCACTTCAGGTCTGAATGTTGTTAGGTTAGTGATTTGATACAAGACTGAAGAAGATTTCAAGGACTTGCCTGAAAGCTGAGCCCAGTTCTGCTCACAGTTCTCTTAAGAAGGTCCTCAGATGGAGAACAAAGCCTTTAAATATAAGGGCTTCTGTTTTTTGATAATGAAAAGGGAAAAATTTCTCAAAGAATGCTTCCAGTTGATCAGGGTTGGACAGAACACCAAGGAGAAGTTCTCTAAGTTCACTTGAAGCTTGTTAACATTGAAAATTGCAAGAGATTGGCTTAAGCTGGTTCCTTTTCCCCAAAGCACAGGCAGACTTTGATTTCACTTTTCTGTTATGGTTGAGTGCATTCTTTTGGCAAATAATTATGGAGCACTTTTAATGTTAGGATTGGTCACTTAAGACAAGTGGCTTTAAATATTCTTCATTTAGCCACATAATTCACATTATAACAATGATGGAATGAGAGACCATCAACAGCAATTTGCAAAATTGTGGTGCTAGTCCTCTTCCCAGACAATTCAACTGGTCTCCTCCCCTTCTTCTTCCTGAGCATCTTTCCCACTCACTGCTTAATCGTATGTAATCTTCAGCATGTGCTGTTACATAGAAAGCCAGGTGTGTGCCAACTGGTGTCAGCATGACAGACAAGAAAAAGAGAAGTTTACGGTGATGATGGCTTTATGGGCATATGACATGTGCAGTTGCAAAGTGCCCCATGCTCAAAAGGGGGTCCTGTGTTTGGAGGTTTATGCTCTGTGGTCACCATCTTGAAATTTTTGACAGATTTTTTCTTTGTGTTTTGTAAATGAAGTCCCATGGGGCAATGGAGCATGATCTGGGGCTAGGGGTGTCCTTTCTCTGGTAGCTCCACTTCCCATGGCTTCCTCATCTCCCTGCAATGGGTTCTTGACTACCTGCTCCCTGACCCTGCCCAGGCAATGCTGCAGCACCTCACTCCCGCTGGCGCACTCCAGAACAGGGAGGGACGAGTAAGGTATATGTGCTCCACTTGCAGAATTGAAGGGCAGGGCACCTGGGAGGGTTTATACTCCATAAATATACTTGCCTGAGGGAGCATGACATTAAATAGCAAATAAAAAATACTATGACAGCTTCAGAGAGAGATAGTGGAAAAAAGGAAAAATTTTTGCTGATTTTTGAGCAAGAGACCTCACATTTTCATTTTGCACTTAAGCTCTGCAAATTATGTGGCTGTACCTACTTATAGCTTTTTGTTTATCACCATGAGGATGGGTGAGTCGCTGAGAAATGTGAGTCCACCCATATGTGAGTATGGAAAATCATTCTTCAGTCTAAATGTACAGAAAGCTGGCCCCTATAGGACAGCACGGCACTCAGCTGGCATGCTTATTGGTTGTATCTGTCTCCCAGAAACATCCCTGCTAAAACACCATCAAATAATGACCATGTCTAACCATGTGAATATTCCTCTAATTCTGCTGCCAAATTTGGCAAAAACAAGATGATGACTGAAATTAACAGACTGTTCCCCAAAGCAGCAGCATGGGAAACAAGTGTGTTATTTACAGTATAAACTAACAAGGCAGGCTCTGACAATTGATACTTGCCCCTCCTCTCCACCAAGTCTCTTCTCATTATGTTAATAGGATGGCCTGAGGTGTGAGAACAATGAATAGAATAATAACTGAAAATGTAATGGAGCTAATAGCGGATTTCTCTGGACTGTCAACTTCTGTTCAAAGATTGTGGCAATGAAGGATAGAGAGCAGTGTGTAGAAAGGAAATCTTTTCTCTGTTCCTGCTTTGGTGTGTTGCCTCCTGCAGCCTCCTTTTCTTCTCCCATCCTCCTTCCTCCCCCACTGCACCCTATGTGTCTAGAACTATCTCCTCTGCAATCCTTCACTTCCTAAATGACTTAGCCCAGAACCTTGTTTTGAATAGATACTTGAGCATTTTTTGATTGGTTGATAAAAGTCTAAACTGATGTGAGCCCTAACTCTAAAACATGTGATGTGACTTTTCTTTTTGCAAATGTCCAGTTCTCAGTCATTGATTATTTGTTTGAAAGTAGCAAGCATCTATTCAAACAAGTTTAAGAAAAACAGGGAATTATTGAGAGGATAAAGGGCCAGGAAGTTCAGCTAGATCTTCGAAAGGGCTAGAACTAGGAGGCAGAATATTTGGTCTTGGGGACCCAGATGTATCCAAGTCCTGATTTGTAGCATTTGCCTATTTCTGTGGTAAATACCTCCACTATGGCTGATTTCAAGCTACCAAATGTGATAGATACCAAGCTGTCACTGAATGGGTGATAAGAAGAGGTGCAGAGTTGCACCCCATTGTATAGTATTTCTAGCAGAGAGATAAAATAGACATAAGTAACCTCAAAAGCATAGATAATAGTAAAACACAGTAAAATAATTAAGAAGTGATGTATGTTGAGTATTTACTGCCTTTGCTTTTAATAAGATAATTTGTTTAACCAAAAACACATAATTTAATTTTAATAATATCTGTGTTTAATATCTGGGTTCAAAAAATTCCTGAAAATTTAACAATCAACTCTTGATAACAGTAAATTTTGGCTCCCATTTATCACTGTTTACTCCTTATGGGGCTGGGAGAGCAGCCTTTGTGAGAAGGCGGCAAAATGCAGAAGGGGCTATGGGTGTAGAAGGCAATGACTGGTAGTTCAGTTTCTCCACAGATATTTTATTTTGGCTAATTCAAAGTCAGTATCTAGCTCCATGTCAAAAAAAATTCAGATCTGTTCTTGTCCTTGTTTTTCTCCAGTCTCTCTGAACATCTATCTGTTCTTCTTCCTACCCCGTAACTGGAGGCTTTCTGCTCTGTATTTGGATATCATTTATCCTCTCTATGATGACAACACTTAAGTCTAAGAAATTCTTACTGTTCCTCTGCTGAGCTTCAGGTCTGCGTATTTAACTACTTCCTAGTCACCGCCACGTGGATGTCCCACCATCACCTCGAATTCAAGTCATCCAAAACAATTGTATTTCTCCTTCCAAAACCATACCTCCCAAACAAGTGGCTGTGTGCTACAAAGGGAGGAATAGACTTTAAGTGTAGTGCCAGATTGTATCTCTAACTTCGCTTTGTTACCTTGGACAAGTCATTGATTCTTCCTGATTTCAGTTTTGCCATTGGATAAATGGGCTTGACTTTGATTGTGGTCTTTATGCCATATTCCATGGAGACCTTGATTCTGGGGGTCCACCTTAGAAGTTGTCCAAGCATCAAGAAAAGAGAGCCTCCAGTGGAGTCCTATGCATCCCATCCTCCCTTTAGCCAGAAACACTCCACTTTTATTCTTTTCATATGTTAAAATTCTGTGAAATATTTCTTTTATGAAACAGTTATCGCAGAAATTTTGTGAATCACTGAATTAGATGATCTCTTAGGTCCACTCTAGGTCTAAGCAGTCCATGATTCTTCAGTTAGTGCTTAAGCTTCTGTTGGTTATGAAGCTACTGGGATGGCAGCTCAAGATTATAGGACTGTCTGTTACCCTCTGTAGTTCATTGCATAGAGTTAGGGGTGGAAGTTCCCCAACATTGAACATTGTCTGTGGTAACTGTAAAGCCTCATATTTGATTCTCATTTAGTGTTCTACAAAACCTTTTAATGTCTATTTCTGCCCCAGGGTCCTCCCAAATACAAATGGGCCCTCATTGATAATCTGCTCGATAATGAACAAATGATTGTTGAAATGAGTGATTGAATACCACCAGGGAAAATTACTGTTTTGAATCCGTCTCTGGGCCTGAACTTTAGGAGAGTAAATATTTGTTGCATTATTAAGTAAGTCAGGTGTTAAATCAACCTTTCTAACCAGCTTCCCATTTTCTGGGAAAGAAGTAAGTTTCTTGTGGAAATTGTTTGAGGTTCCTGAGAATTGCTATGAAACATACATTTTGCTTTCTCTAATGCTAGGCATTATGAGGCAGAGACAAGCCTTTTGCATAGAGACAGTCTCTATTCTCTATTCAGGGCTGCTGGATCAATATTTTTATCATTTGGTTTATTTATTAATTTATTTAGGTTTCTAAGTAGCTCTATGTTTTGTTGTGATGATGATACAGCAAAATGCAAAACAGCTTCCCACATACCTTTGCTATCTAGACTCTTGATAATGATCTCTAAAAGCCAACTCATTTCATTTGCATCCTTTTATTACTAATACAAAAAATCCCCCCAAACCTCAACTAGTGCTCGTCACAGTCAGTGGGTACTTCACGAGCCAAGAGTGCATGAGAGGATAGTTTTACTTCATTATTGGGTTTGTGTAATTGAAATGACATTTTGTGAGAGCAATTAGGTATTTTAAGGGGAAACTCAAACCAATGCAGTAGTTTCAAGGTCCTCATTACTATAACCATGAAAGACAAATTTGTTAGAAGTGTATGTGTGTGTGTGTATAGACACTCACATACACACAAAGGCATGCACACTCTGGCATGGATGGACCTAATAAAATACATGCAGTGTTCTCTTTGTTCCAAATTCCGTTGGTCCTGTAGGGAGTAAATAGACAATTAACTGTGGACTACAACCCTCCTCCAACTTTCCGCCTTTCTCTGATACTTGAGGCTTACGCATAAGGCCTGCAGGGATGTGGTCATTGGATTCAGCACCAAATGAAAGCTCATGGGGGCAGAGCGTTTACAAGCCTTCTCTTCTGACCCTCTGGTTAGATGGCAGTGCTTGCTTAGAGAGAAAACCAGGCAATAACAAAGGAAACCACTTAAGCAAGTTGTGTTTGGGAAGATTAGAGAAGGGAGTGCACAGAGGATTAATTTGAAGTCTCTAAGGAAGTAATTGTGTTCAAATAATAGTTCGTCTTATAACCACATTTTCTCAGGTTGGTAATTTCTGATGGGGTCTCCAATTTTCTGAAATCTTTCAAAACTTAGATTCTAGCTTTCTTCCTTTAATTTCCTTATTTCTGTTTTCTCATTTTGGTGCATCATCCTTTCATTTACTTATTCCATTGTTCATTCATTCATTTATGTATTCATTCAACTGACATTTACTAATGATTAAGTTGAATAAAATCCCCAATTTCTATATACGGGGACAAAACAAAACCAAACCCAAAACAAAACCAAACCCAAACCAGAACTTGCTGGGAATCCATTGTGGCATGGTTGACCTTTAAATGTGGGCATTCTATGGCCTTATTGGGTGTTTGGGCATTTGTTCTGATTAAATACCTTGTCAAATATTTTGCATACCCAAATTGTGGTAGGAGTTATGGTAGTGACACGAATACATTGAAGAAAATATGGAGGGATTCATTAAAATTATAGTTGGCACTCAGAGATGGGTCAGGAAGACTTTATAAGTTGGGCTGATTCTGCCTTAGGCAGACGTGAAGTCTCCGAGCCTTCTAGGTGGAGGAAGCTGCTTAAGTAAAGGCTGGGAGGCAGTAAAACAAGTGGTGTTTTCAAATTTAACTGGGTCCATTAACGTAGTTTAAAATGTTCAATGTGTAGGCTTTCTTGAGGAAAGATTTTTGATGAGGCAGCTTGTGAAAGTTGCATACTTTCATTTGTTGCTTGGGTAGCTTGGCCAAGAACCTGTTGGTTAGATGTAGATGTACTGTCTATCAATTAAATAAATTAGACACAGCCCAAAAAAATGAGGGAAAGAGAAGAAGGTCCCATGCTCCCAAACAGGCAAGTGTAAACTGATATCCTCCTGATGGGAGAAGTAACAATTCATGGGTTTGGACTGCTCTAGTAATAATAATAATGGCCACCATTGCTGATCACTTGCCACAAACCAGGTGCTGTGTGAAGTCCTCCCCATGTTCTGTCTCCCTTAACCTTCCTGGCAATGCAGATAGTTTAGCAGTTCCTTGCTCCAGTTGCTTAGACTCTTTCAGCCTCAGTTTCCCCTTCTGCAAATGGAGATTATAGGACTGTGGAAGACATTAAATGAGACAGAGCTTGTTATGTGTTTAGTACAGTGTCAAGCAGAGAGTAATAGGTCAATGAGTATTAAAGTGTTAGCTAATATCAGCCCTCCTCTCTCCCTTTTCCAGATGAGGAAATAGAGGCTCTAGATGACCGTTCTAGACATGAGCAGTACCAAAAAACCATGCTCTTGTGAGCACTTATTAGAACTAAAAATCGTCTGATGCTCAGAGTGACAGCCAAACAACTCTCACCAACATGTGACCATTACCTTGCCATTTTTAAAGTACTTTACACACACTTGAGCTCCTTTGACTCTCATTAGCTTTATGAGAGCAGATATTTGGGTTTTGTCTACTGCTGTAGCCCCACACATGAAAGCTCCCAGTACATTGTCTGTTGAAGGACTGATCTTTAATTTCTCCTTCTTCCCTCCCTGGCAAACCTCTAAGTGTCCATCGGAACCGCTAAGCATCAACATTCCCCCTTCCTCCTAGCCTTGCCAATTCTCTGGGACTCATTCTGTCCTCATTTCCCACACAAGCTCTTAGTTCATTTCGTGGTCAGAGCATTTTCATGGGGGATTGTAATATTTCTTCTTTCCTGTCTATTGCCATACTTGCTCAGACTTCTATAAGCAAAACCACTTTTTACCCCTCTCAGTGTCCCTGGCTCCTTGCTTAGGTTGGCTCACAGCAAGCCTTTGGAGATACTTTAATTAATAACCACAACTACCTTCATTGGTATCTAAACAGTTTTCTTGATATTTAAAATTCTTATCAAAACTCCCATACCCAAAGACCTTTGCCATTCACTCAGATTTTCAAAGAATGTTTACCTAGGGTTTGGGTAGCTGTCACATGCCTGGAAGTAAGCCCTGGAGCAAAAGCAATGCTGTAGCTCTGAAAGAATTATGTCAACATTTAATTGCGAGAGATCGTTACACTGCCCAGAGGGCTTCCAGAACAATTTAGCTTTTGGTTTAAAGCTCAGTTTCTAAGTAATTGATCAGGTAGAAGAAATTTGACTATTGCAGCTTGGAAATGCAAGTTTTGGTAATGCTGTGGCTTCTTAAAATGTTGCTATCAATGTACCTTGAGACTGGAAATCTCTCTGGCAGGTGTGTGAATTCCAAGGCAATGACTTTTAGGCTGTTTGGAGATGATCTACATCTTTGTTGATGACCCTCCAGCCTGACAAAGGCAAGAAAGACTGGGTCCATGATCAGGGCAATGGTCTGGTGGGTGTGGAAACACCAGACCCAAAGGGATATTTTCCTTGTATCAAATGGGTGAAGACCTGAACAAAACCAGGGAGTTGATGCATATTCTCCTGGCAGATGTTAACTGCTCTTTGAGCTGCAAGACAAAGGGACATCCTTAGGTTATATTGAAATAACAGAGATTTGAGAAATAAGGGCAATGAGAATCTCAGGGAACTTGGGAATAACTGGACATCTAGGTCTTCTGGAAAAGGGAAGGTGATTGAGGAAGTGGAAGAAGAGTTATGTTCCCAGCTCTACTGATGGTTTTCATGTCACCATGTTGGCCCAGAGGACTGTTGATATCACTCAATTTGCTTTGTTTCTGCATTTCTTTTAGTATGTGTCTCCTTTTAGCTGAGCAGTCTTTTCATTTTTGCCTAGTTCAAGTTCCTGGGGAAAAGCCAATTTGGTAGAGCTTTTATACTATTGAACAGCCTATGGATGAGCTGCTGTTAGGTCACATGGCAACTGTGAACCAATTAGCAGTGTCCAGAGGAGGAGTCATGTGACACAGAACATGGTTGTCTATGCTAAGGAACTATATAGGGCTCCTTCCTTGAGAGGTGTGACAGACTTGTACACTTTCAGATAAATGGGATATCAGTGTGGCAGGCATTGGGATGTTTCAATTTTATCAGAAGTTAGAGCCATGATTAACCCAATGATCATTCAAGAATCATGGAAATTTAGGCATAATTTCAATTTAGGTAGCCTGGGATGTGACAATAACTTGAACTGATACAACTAAGTTTTTCTCCATTCTTCTTTTTCACAAGTAAATCTCTGAAACCCCTGCTAGTCTTTCCTTAAATGTGTGCAACAGCCACTGTGATTCTCTGTTCCTAGGCCACTGGCCCACCTAAGTTCTTCTATGCGAGGGAGGTAATTTGCAGCACTTCAGATGCATCTTTCTTTCTTCTCTAAGGGCTTTCTCAACACTGGGAACTTGCCAAGTAGAAAACAGGTGATTCCTGGAAATGTGGGAAGTTAACTCCTCAGTGAGTTAACTCCTCCAGTGGGAATCAGTGATAAATACCCCAGCTACCCTAGCCTCCTGTACAGACAACTCTGAGCCATATTACACGTTTTCACAGAGGGTCCCCAAAGGGGTTGCACCCCAGTTGTCCACAGGATGAACCTTATCATTAATGTAAGCTTTATTTGTGTATCTCCCTTCTCTGCCTCATTTTTCCACTTCCTCACTTGTGCTTCTTGGAATGAATTTCCAAATATATTACCTGTACCAAATTATTTGTCTCAGGCTCTTCCTTTGGGAGAATCCAAACTAAGACAATGATATACACCTACTTCTAGGAAGATCGTGTAGGCACCATGTATTATGTTATTCAGCTAAATGAAATCTTTTCTACCTACTGAATGTTTTTATAGTGCCAACAGGCTCATAGGCAATTGACTAAATAAATGGGAATATCAGTATAGCATAAAAATTACTTTGGTCCATATGCAATATTCCCTAGAACACTGATGTTTTGCACCACTAAGAAGCAGCAGCTGAACAAAAGTATACTACTGAATGCAGCAAGCACCAGGGGAATGCAAAATAGTCTATGTGCATTTCATCCTAAGTTCCTCCTTCTGACTCACTTGACCAAATTCTCCCTCTTATAAGTGCCTATTGAGTAATTTCCTTGATCTTGCAACATTGTGCTTCTGTTACCATAATTCAGCAACCTCAGCCTTTCCTTACAATTCTTCCATAAATCTGCATTCACTTTTTTAAAGTCCTATATTCACTGTACTTTTCTTTTAACTATTAAGAATCTAATCTGTCTTTAACAGTTAAAAATATTACCATTATTATTATTTGCATGGATGACATGGTTACAAATTTGCAAAGATCTGGAGTAGTGGCCTGTCCTCACCGTATCATTTCCAAAAACCCTGTGATTTTATTGCACAATTCTCCCAAGCATCAGGTTTTTTTGGAACACAAACCTTGTCCAGGGAACCTAATTCTGGGCTGCTCCAAGCATAGGAGTGTCTGTATCAGACAGAAGAACACAGCTCATCATTGCTACTTACCAAGGGGGTATAGGGAAGGAAGGCAGCACAACCCTGGCAATAACACACATTTAAATATGATAGGATTGGCAGTTAGCTTTGGCCCTCTGCCCAGCCAGCTCTCAAAACAGGAGGATTGTATTCTTATCTTCTGCTAGGAGGTGGGAAGGGACGTTGGGTTTAGGAGGTGGCCACATCAGGATCATTTGGTGTATTTGTCAGTTACATCCAGCATAAGTTTCACCATTGTTTCTCTTATGGTTTTATAACAATATGGACTAAGTGAAAAATTATTTTTATTAATATTACAGTGTTATAACCCCTTATTTTAAATGATTTCTGCCTGAAACCCTATTTGCAAAAATATGCCAGGTTTACAGGTTTATTAAATATTTCTACTGCATGCTAAGAACCATACTAAAAGGGAATATACATTATTTCCATGTAATTCTCATAGCAACCCTATGGGATAAACACTAGTATTTTCATTTCTTAGATGAGAACACTGAGGCACAGAGAGTTCTGGGTGGGGGACTAGCTAAGGTCTGGTATTCAGAATCAGCACTGTCTGAACTCACCTTCCATATTCCTTCCACCCAGGAGGCTGCTCTTTGGTAAATTATAATGCAGTGCTTTCATCACAATGCACCGCATTATAGCTATGCTGGGTAAGCTCAAAAGTCACAGCAAACCGAGAGCTGGTAGAATTGTGACTTAGGCATGATTAAACGCCATGTGAGCTTTCAAACATATTTTATTCATCACTTGCTTCATATCTAAACAACTTCCATTTGTTTAAGTTAGTGTTTACCAAGTTGCATTGTCATAAGCAGAATGTGACATAATTTTGAGGGGGAAAAATGAGAATTGTTTGAAGTGAAATTTGGAGTGATGTCTAACAGTTTTTCCTAACTTATCTGATTTTATTTATATTTATATATATATATATATAAATATGTCTGTGTGTATACGTAAGTATAAATCATAGCAGGAAAAATATCAAAATACAGTAATTTTAAATAACAAGAAAAATGACTTCTGTTTACACTGAGTTCTTACAGGTGAGATATGCATTAAGGGCACAAAAGCTAAAAGACAAGAGAAATGGCAATTTAAGCACTTAGAAGGCTCGCTGAATTTGTTACAGATATGTCAAGAGGAGTTGCAAAGTGAAACTACAAGTCAGCATGACCAAGGAAGCAGCTGAGCAGTAGAGGCACCATGGCCTGGTGTTTCCCTCCTATTCCCCTGGTGACCCGCACCTTGGACTTCACCCACATCACTGTCATTTCTCTAAGACAAACTGAGGGGATTGAACACAATAATCCCTGAGCTTCTCTTTCTTCTCCAAAGATACTCTGATTCTCAGGATTTCTAAGAGTTCTGTGCCATTAGAATTGATTACCTCTGAATTGTTACCTATTATTCATAAAAAGAAAATTATTCAAGCTTGTACTGTTTGGCACAAAATTTACCCACGACTTTTCTAAAATATTATCTTTTAATGCACACAGTTCTCAAGCACTGAAGCTAACTGGAACTACTGCAGAGTATTAACAGAAAATATATGTGAGAGGATGTTATTTAATAAACCCCTAAGTCTGTATTTCTAATGATTCAAATCAACTTTAATTTCCACTAATTAGAAGCCAAACTCTCAGCTTTGCTTCTTTTATCTGCGGCTCCCCCTGTTTCAGACTGTTCAGTGATGGCTCCTGGCCGGGTCACTTCTTCCATGTCTACTGATTAGACAAGGCCAAACAGTGGACAGGCTGGACTTGGGAGAGTGATTCCCTGGGAAACTGTGAACAAAGACTTGGGGACTTAAAGCAAAGACTGGCTATATTGGAGAAAGAAGAAGGGAGCTCTGGTCTCTTTGTGTCTGTTTGTGTTTCTCTAATCAGTAGGCTCTCACTCTTGGGGATGCCCTGTGTGGTTTGGGTAGGCAGTCTCTTCATTGTCCAGCCATTGTTGTGGAGTGATTAAAGTGGCTTAATGACATTTCGAGGAAAAATAATTGTCTCCTGTGTTCTCCTGGTAGTTCACGAACTGCTCTAAGATTGCAAGTTTAAAGCAGGACATCCCTGGCCCAACTATGTAAGGAATAACCAGCAGCACCTTGACATATATAGATTTTATTTAAGCATATGAATATGGGATTCCAGTGCACCTGTCTCCTCGCTAGTCCTAGAACACACCCATTCACCTCAGGGCCTTTACACATATTAGTCTCACTGCTTGGAATGCACCACCCCCTGCTTGATATCCTCATGGCTTGTTATTACTTTTAATTAGTTTTTGCTTGAATGTCACCTTTGTACAGAGGGCATCCCTTCTGTCTTTAGTTACTATTTGGCCCCTGACTCTACTTTTTCTTTACAGCATTTATCACATCATGACGTAGTAGATATTTAAATGTTGTTTATTTTCCATCTTCTCCTCTAGATGCACGCCCCATGAGTATAGGTTCTTTGCTTCTTTTGGACCCTGTTTCATCCCCAGCCCTAGGATAGCAATAATGAGCACTCAGTAACTATTTGCTGGTGAATGAAAGAATGAAAAGATACACGTGGAGATCTGAGCAACTCTCCAACAACTTAAGTCAAAGGACAGTCTTTACCTTAAAAGTGTACAGTGTCTGCACACATTTGGCACTTAATAAATATTTAGTGAATCAATGGACACATGAATGGAATGGATATATGAATTTAATAGACATATCATTAAATAGGTATATAAATGAGCCCCTGAGTTTTAAAAGGAAAGTGAGAGTGGCAAACCCATGGTCTTGGAAACCAAATAGCTGACAGCCAAATTCAATTTCTAGATGATCTAATTCTGAGCCCCATGACAATGCAAAAGCTACAATTGTACATTGCCTGTTTCCTCATCTACAAATGAGGGATAATTATTGTAACAATAATAATAATACAAATAATACCTTGCAGCTTCTAGTGAGGGTTAGGTGAAATAATGCATGAAAAACAATAATCTGGGTCTAGGGTCTGGGTCATAGTTAAATTTCCATGTATTATGCATGCTTTTTAAAAAAGCAATCAAATGTTTAGAATGAGGGAGTGCAACCAGCTCTCATCTATCTCTGACCTGCTAGAGGAGGTTCCGATTCTATGCATCCAGGTTCTTCCCCTTCCCCACCCTCCATTACAAGACCAGGAGGGAAAGTGGAAGGGAAAACTCAAACCTACATCTGGAAATGGAACTGTAAAACCTGAGGGTGCTAGAGGAGCAGATGTGAGAGCAGAGAGGGCATTTTGAGGTCCAATTTGCCTCCTTTATGGCGTTAAAAACTATACAGTGCAATTTGTGTCCATTTATTCCATAGATTTATCTGAGGCCATAGCGTGGGGCCTGGCACGTAGTAGGTGCTCAATAAATAGGTGTTGGATAATGGATGAAGGACACAAATCATTATGGAGTTAATTTTGGTTGTGGATTTGTGCGCCTTTACCTTATGAGACAGAACTGAACTCTGTCACTTTATTCATTCTTCATTCATTCATTTCTTCATGAAATCCCCTTACTTCTGTAGTTTGTGGATGTGTCAGGCAAATTGAATATCATTTTCCCTTTCTTAAGAGACTAGTATTTGGGTCCTCTGAGCTACAGAATTTCAGAATTCTTTCTGCTAAACATCTCTTGAGGCCCCATTTACTGAGACTATAAACTCTTCTAGAACCATAAGGGTTTCCTAGCAAAGATACTTATATTATGCGTCTTGTGAAAAGCCCCCCTAATTTTTAGCTCAATTCAACAAGTTTCCATTGAGTGCCCAGTGCTGAAAGTCTTAAATGGAAATTGATTCCCTAGTCCTTCTATTTTAACTGTCAAAATCATAGACTGCATTGTTTCTGACTGAAAACCTGCTAACAGCTCCCCACCGATCATCCCATTGCTCCTTCCCAGCTCTGGCACTGCCTGATACTAGTATCAATGGGGAATCTATATTGTGAATGGTATTTATTACAAGAAAATCATGTGTCATACAAGGAATAATTGCCTTCATGAGCATGTAATTTTTTATACTATGAGCTTCTCAATGGAAAGGCATTCTAAGGGAGGCATAATTGCTAATTCCAGTGTTAAACATACCTCTGCTGAGTATTTCACAGTCTGACTCTCTGAGTGTCATTTCTTCCTGTGGACCAGAGAAGAGAGTGGGAAGGAAATAAACTTCCATTGAGTATCTGCTCAGGGCCAGGCCCTGTGAGTTTTCAGACATGAATTTCTCCTTATGATGACTTGAGAATTACATGGAATTATCCTCATTATAAAAGAGAACTGATTCCCATAGGGCTTAAATAACTTCTCATAAAATCACCTCTTTATAGTTAGGTAAAATCAGGATGTAAGACCAAACTTCCTAGGGAATACTCAATGACTCTGTATCCTCTACCAATGCTTCTTTTACCAAATTTAAGAAAAGAAATGTTCCCAAGAGCCATCTACCCCAAAATATTTTCTTAGCACTTCACTTCCCTGTCTGTTAAAATCACTCTTATGACACAAGGCTGGAGTCAAAGTTCTTTAGTCTTCTGCTAAAATGTCTTGTGCTATATGGGATATGTAGTGTAACCTCTCTTCCAAGTCAAGGAAACTTTGCAGAATTTAGGTCAAGCCTTATGGAGAATAATATGCAAAACTTATCAATATAAAGCTGATATATTTAATACCAGGTCCGGATCGTTTCTGATGAATTGAAACTCCCATCTTCACTATGGAGAGACGTGAGGTCCAATCTGACACTAAGGAAACACTGTCCTGCCAAGGATAACTGCTGAGTATGTAACAAAGATCAAAGATGCTACATAGATTCTGGATTGGATAGACAAGGGTTCACCTCCTGGTCCTGCCAGTTGCCATCCATGTCCCACACACTACCAGCTCCATAACCTTCTGCCTGATTAGCTTTAGGCAAGTCAGCTAATCTATAGACACTTAGTTTCCTCATCAAAAAAATGAGATTATTCATTTTTGGGGGGTTGTGGTAGGATTAAATGAGATAGTTCTTGAAAGCACTTCACCTATCACTTGACACACAAAGAGTAGTCAATAGGTGGCAATAATAGTAGTATCCATGATTGTTGCTGTCTTTACTGTATATTATTATTATCCAGTATGTATTATCCATCATTCAATAAATCTGACTAAATCCCCGAAAAATTGCTTTCTTTCAGCTCTCCTCAGTGCAAAATGTGAGATGTCTTTTGATGGTAAAATAGACTGTTTACCTTAGCTTCAAAGCCCATCTGTGCCCAACGTACAATTTTTAAAAAAAAAAAAATCATTTTATTATAAAAGTCTTCACACTTACCAAAAAGTTGAATTTTGTAGCGGGCGCATGTGTACTCACCGCCTAGATTCTACATTAACATTTTACCCTTTGCTTTTCTTGTCTCCCTCAGCTTTCTATCCATTCTATGTTTTTGATTTGATGAATTTCCAAGTAAATTGTAGACACTGGTGTACTTTCCCCCTAAATACTTTGGCAAGAATTTTGTTTTAATATCTGTGTATAGTTTTTTTCTCTTTTGATATAAAATTTATAGACAGTGAATTGCATAAATCTTAAATATATGTCCTCTGAGTTTTAACATATGTACACATCTGTGTAACCCAAACCTTTGTCAAGATGTAGAATATTCCCATTATCCCAGAAAGTTCCCTAAGCCTCTTCCTAGCCAGTTTTAACCCCCACCTACCCAACCCCAAAGCAACCACTGCTCTGATAATTGCGTACCATGGACTAGTTTTGTCTATTCTAGAATCTGGTATAAATGGAATCATGCAGCATGAGCTCTTATGCAAGGCCATGTTTTCAAGATTCACCCACATTGTACTAATGCACTCACTGAAAGAATACAAAATTTTTTTAGTTGATGCAAGCAAAAGACTTTCTGGATTTATCTTGTCCCATGTCAAACTTAAATTCCTTGTTCCAACTGCACTTGTGTCCCATCGTCCCTGGCCCTTTGGTTTCCCAGCTCAGTGCCTTTGCTCTTAGTCTTCCCCTTTACTGGGCCCTGGCCTCTGCTTGTTCATTCCCTGCCCTTCCTCCAGGGCTCAGCTCCAGTTCTAGCACCTCCCTGACTCCTCTGAGGACCACCGAGTTTCTGCCTAAGCTGTCTTTCCTTTGGACAGAATTGCCAGCCCACTGGTTGGTAGCGGTGCTGCTGGTGATCAGTTGCTGGTCATGGACTTGGGGGAGAACAAGGGACAGACACTGGCACCAAAGGTCCCAGGGAGGAGCAGTCTTCACTTACAAGAGCCAAAATAAATGAGACCAGAGTGATAATTGCAAGACTTCAAAGAGAAAAGGAATGAGGAGAGAGGGAGAGGAGCCAAGGAGATCAGCTCTATCTGAGTAGTGGGTGTGAGTGGGTTGAGGCTGATGGCTCAGAAGGGAGATGCGGGAAGCTATGAGGAGTAACTTCTCATGTATAAGTTGTCTAAATATAGAGTAACTGGATTGATTTTCCTTGTGGCTGTTGGGAATGCTTCTCCTTGCTATGTAGTCATGCGACATATGTCTTTGTTTTTCAACTAAACTGCAAGAAATTCTCTTACTATTGACTGGGATAAAATTCCATAAAGTGTTTGTCTATTTCGTTCCCTACCGTGACCTGCACATGAGAAGGCCTCAGTAGATACCCACTGATTGCAAGTGACACCTCTCACCTGGTCAGTCATTCTAGCAATTATTTTTATTGATATTTGGGGGGCTTGATTTAATGTGTATTTGACTGAATTGACTATTTCAGCTGCTCTATGCTTTGCAGAGGTTGTGTCTGTCAACTGTGCCAAGTATATGGGAACTGGGCAATGGAGACTTTTTCCATTTTATTGCTATTTTACTACCATACCATTGTAGTGTCCAGCCATTAATGTTCATGGTCTAAACTGCCTATTTTGCCTTAAAAATATGGCATAGTATCAATCTCTGTTTTTGTTGCTTTAAAAATTAAAATAGAAAACTTGTACCCAAAGGTTTGTCCATCAGACTTCCAGGCTAGTGCTTACGTCTGTTTGTAGCCCAGCAGTACCTCCACTGGAGGAGGGAAATGGTCTGACAGACACTGGACCTCAGTCTCTTGCCTCTTCTTGTTTCTTACTTCCCTAACCCAATCAGTTAAGACTGATTCTTATTCAGTCTAACAAAGAAGATCTGAAGCAATTCAGTGTCAGCAGACTCCCTTTTAGACCTTTAGTATTTTGTATTTTGTCAATATTTCAAGGTAGTTTCAAGGTCCCCTGCTTTCTCATGAGGGCTAGGCATGAATGTTCAAGAGCGATCATTGTAATGACATCTCTCTGATTAAAAAGACAGCTAGTGAAATCGAGATAGAACATCAAATTCAGAAACATCATTAGCAGGATTCTATTTTGGCTAGGTCTAATCTTCTGTGGGGTCACCATGTTGCCTTCAATGAGTCTAACCATTTTATATCATTTAGATTGAAACAGACCCATCATGTCACAGGCAAATGGCTTTATCATATTTAATTAACCCAACACCATGTAATAATCTCCCTGGTAATTATCCCTCGCCAGCACTTGAAAGCATGCAGCAACAAATAAATCATCAAAGTTGCAGGTATACTTAAACTGTTATTTGATGCCATGGCAGAGGAGTATTGACAAGTTACTGTGCGATACTAATTATACTAAGAAAATGTAAATGGCTTAATCAAAAAAAGAAAGAGCCAGATGGCAGTTTTTGTATACTGTATCCTCATATGTTAGGAAGTGGGATATTAAAAAGGCATCATGCCCTCTGTATCAGGGAAGAAGGAGGAAAGGATAAAGATACCTGTGTCTTTATGGATGCCAGACTGAACCTCTGATTGGGGAAGCTGTTTGGAAAGCGGTAACATTCAGGACATTAGTGGCTGTTGACATTTATGTCTCATGATGCCACCCAGAATATAGGTGAACGAATATTACTTAGGTGAATGCTAACTTTTTCTTGTGATAGTAGTTGCTGGAAAGAGAGAGGGAACTGACTTGTTTCATGGTGCCCTGGCTTTTCCTTCATGCTTGCAAATGATAAATTATTCTTGGAAAGACATGCACCCACCATGTGGTGAATCAGTGGGCCTCCACTGAGCTGGTTTTTCTAATGCATCAGCAAGAACATACTTACCTGAATGTACTGCAGTTAAAAAACAAAATTCAGTTGGAAACAATGGACTTAAAACTACAGAATGCAACAGCATATGGCAGAGAGGAAATTTGATTTTGAAGGTGAGATTTGGCAAGCCTGTGAATGCACAGTGCAGACTACACAGGCAAGGAAGACTGAATTGGATTTTCAATAAGATAGAGTTCTGAATTCTCTTGTTCTTGCATTGCATACCATCTTACTCAGCTGCTGTCCCCAGCTAATGTCACCATTGCTGAAGTGACAGCCAAACTGTAACTGTGGCTTGGGAGGTACTCATTTGAGTCTGATTCTTTGCTTAGGTTTGGCTGCTACCTGCCATAAAACATGGCTGTGATTTAGCCTTATTAGAAAACAAATTTGGAAACCATTAAATGAGAAGTGTGTTTGAGTAGTAATGTTCTCCCTTGCTTTCCACTCCTTGTTATTTCATCTGTGTATATGTGTGTTTGTGTGCATGTTGCACTGTTGTTACTCAGCCAATCAATCAAAAAAGCTGTTTATTATAAAAGCAATTCTCCTTAATTAGAGAAAACTTGGAACATAAAACAGAAAGAGAAAGAAAACCACTCAAGGGTTACAGACCTAATATGATCATTCTTAATCATTTACTGTAGTTACTTAGAGTCTTTCTCCTTTATGCATACACTTTTAACTTGGTTTAGTTTTTATATAGTTGGACTCATCATAAATCAAATGTTCAATATTCTGCTTAAAATCATAAATTTAGTGTATATAATTAAATTAGCAATAATTATGCTTTGAGCTGTATTGCTATTCCATAGATAGGTATCATTTTATAATTTTAACACAGTCAGTTCTTAGTGGGTGCATAATATAATATTGCTCTATATGGATATATCATATATTAGTTAAGCATTTTCTGATTGTGGTATTTTGTTCTCAATGTTTCCAGTGTTTTTCCTTTGTATATTTTTTGAAAAACTAAGTTGTGACTTTAGTGGAAATTAAAATTTGTTTTATTTCACTTCATAAATCTTTTCACATTGTTTTATCATTTTTTATAAATGTAATTTTTAATGGCCATGTATTTTTTAAAATCAGAAGTCAGCCTCATAACATTTAGCTCTTCTTTGTGTTTAACTGTTGAGACCAAGATGCTTTCTAACTTTTTACAATGTTAAATAATAGGCTGGCTCATTAGTTAATCAAAATGTGTTATGTACCAATTACAGCACCAGGCTAAACTGATTATATTTGTGCATAAAACTTTTCCAAGTTTTATATGCTTAGAAACTATGTCTCAAATTGATACCATTGGATCCAATGGAGTGGGTGTTTTTAAGGGTCTGGGTAGAGATTGCCTGACAGTTTTTATAAGGGGCTCTTACTAATCTAATCCGCCAGCAGCACTTCATGTGTGCTCATTTCACCTGGGCACTTCCTGGGCATAAATTGCTAGTCCCTCCACGAGAAAGTGGAGATAGTGCAGCAAGGGACTTTACTGGATCATGAACAAAGAGCTGGCTCCATGCCTTCGGGGGATCCTAGTTACTTGCTGCACTGCTGTCTGGCTGCCCTGTTTTCCTGGGGAGGCTGGAGCTCAGGAACATGGCATACTTGGGTTTCTAGATTACAGAGCTGGTCCAGTGGGACCAGAGAATTTCTAGAAGACCCATTCCCTCTGTAGAGGGCAAAGATAGATGGAGGCCTGTTTCAGGAAAGGACATCCAAGGATCCTAAACTCTGATTCCAAAGGGCGGTCCAAGCTCAGGTATGGACCAGGATGTCACATAGTCCTACTAGTTGGGAGGGCTCAATGGTCACAATTCCAAGTGAAGCTCTGACCTAGAGGTCAGGCAAGATGCTCTCTTAATAACAATAACAATAGTAACAAAAACAGCATTTATGGAAAATTTATCATGAGCCAACCTCTGCGCTAAGCCCCTTAGATGGCTTAGCTTGTTCATTCTCCCAACAACCCTACTGGTAGGGACTTATTAGGCCCATTTAATAGATGAAGAAATGTAGGCTCAGAGAGTTCATATAACTTTCCCAAGTCACACAGATTATATCAAAATCAAGATTTGAACTCAGAGCATTTGAAAGCAAGCTCTTAAGTACTGTCAGTTCGGCTCCTCAAAAGCAGGCTCTGGATGAGAAGTTATGTGAAAGTGACTTTTTAGAAAGTTTCTGAGGAAACATCGATGAGGAAGTGGGGAAGTAAGACTGGGAAGGGAGGAGAGTGAGCAAGGGTGCTGTATCAAGCAGAGTCCCACGGAGGTAAGTTCGGCCTAATCCCCCAGAAAAACTGGAGAGGTGTGGGTCACACTTCAGTGTTGGCCCATCAGAGGTGAGGGATTTTGCATATTTATATCTCTGAACCCACCAATCTGGGATGGGTGATGAACAGAGGTATAAATGCCCAGACACTTCCTGTCCTCCCTGATTACAGACGAAACAGGTCCTGGCAGCCGGGATGCAGCCTTTGCAAAAGAGAAACACAAGCTGCCCGTGGTGTGCAGGCACTGACTTGAAACTGTGAGTGTTGGATGTTAAATTGGTAGGAATTTTGCAAGCTAGTTAACCTCACTAGCTTGAAATTAGCCATGGTGAGAGGAGTTACGCTATGGAAATTGGCTTACATTACAAATTAGGGCTCTCCCATTCCCAGAGGTGGTTGTTAAATATTTACCAGCATACCACTGCAGGCGCCAGCTGTTAGGAATGAAAGCACGCTGGGAGTTGGTGTGTAGGAAAATGGCAAAGGGATCCGAGGAGATGTGGATGGGGTAGTGCTGTTATGTGCTGCAGAGCTAATCTATACCAAGCACTATATGCAGCAGGAAGCCCATCCCAGCCTGCACACACACAGGCAAGGCAGGGGAGTCTGAGAGGAAGGGAACTGGTGAAAAGGTGGACGACCAGCTGGATTTCAGGGCAAAGTCCCTGAACCTGGAGGTGATCTGGGTAGGAGAAGTGCTAAACAGACAAAACCCAGAGCAAACTGAGCTAGAGGGTAACTACTGAGCTTTTACAGTACCAGGCACTGTCAGATGCTTTGCTTTGGTTACCCTTCATAGGAGCCCTGGGGGGAAGATCTCAGCATCATCTTCTTCACTGTCCCTTTTTTTTTCACAGATGATAACACTGAGAATTAGAGAAGTAACTTGTCCAGTATCATAGGGGAAGAGCTGAGCTTTGAACACATTAAGTCAATTTTCAAAAGGAAATCGTTTAATAGTGAAGCCAGAATACTTCCCTGGTCCACTTTCTGTGGACTGAGCCAAAATGATGAGGGCATAAGATGGTAAAGGGGTCATCCGGATGCCCCAGGAAATCCCTAATCTAACATGGTCTTACATGGTCTGGTTATCAGACATGGAAATGTAGATGGAGCACGGAATCCTAGTGGTTGGGTCTTGTTGTGGAAAGGATGGTACCCAAGTCCCATCAAGTGATGGAGCTCTGGATATAGTCCCTTTGTCTCTCAGAATCGGCTCAAGGCTAGGACTCAACACAAAGGATGCAGAGGCTGAGAAAGGCAGAGAAAACCTAGGAGATGGGCTGAGCCAGCAGAACCATTTTCAGTCAAGCTGCCTGAATTCTCCTGTGGCAACAAAGATAAATGTCCCTCTTATTCTTTGTGGTTTTCTTTGCCTTGAGAGCTGCCACTTTGTGAAAGTTCCTCCTTTCCTTTCTCTGATTTGCCCATCCCTGGATTGATACAGAGGTTAGCTGTGAGGACAGGTGGAAGGGTCTAGAAAGCTACCACTCTAGTTTTCTTACCACCATGCTCTGCCCTACTAGGCCCCTGGGGATCCCTTGACATAAACAGTTTTGTAGAGGGAGGTAATAGAGGGGCTTGCCTGTATGACACAGTGGAGATATATCTGAAATTGAATATTAGCACATTACCGCTTTGTGTTTAGGGTACTTTTATCTTGTGTTTTATCCTGTAACAGTCTAGAGCTGCTTTTCCAATGTCACCAGTCTCCAATACATTTTGTGTTTTCTTCTGTGCATGTCTGTTTTTATGGATGTATATTCACTTATAATTATGAAGTTTGCTGAAGCAAATTGAAAACAAAGCCTTTCTTATGTTTCCAAAATTATATTTTTTCCTTAACTCATCCAGGAATATTGTTTTCCTTTACATTTAATTATTTGAGGGAGTTTCCTTTAAAAAAAAAAATCTGCCTGCCTATCACTCGATCAGGTCTGGGGCCACACTGCCTGGGTTTGAGATCCAGATCTTCCATTTACAGCATATGACTTTAGTTCTATTCCTTGATTTCTATATGCCTTGGTTTGCCCATCTGTAAATTGTGGGTACTTGTAGTGCTTTTCCTGTAGGTGTTGTGAGAGAAGTGAGTCTGTATGCACAAAGCCCTTAGAAATATGCCTGGCTCAAAGTAAGCGCTGCAGAATGTCAGTTACCACTATGCATTCTTCAAGGTTTAAATCTTGACCTTCAGAGAAAGAATTCTCTTCTTTTATTCAACAAGCATTTATTGAGCATTTTCCATGTGCTCGGCTTTGTGCTATGCCTCTCCATATCGATTTTATCTGATGTAACTTATTTCTCACTACCACCCTGTGTGACAGTTACTATGATCTCATTTTCTCAGGTTTGAACCCTGGAAATGTCGTGTATCAGCTTTGTCTTTGTCGGCCAGGGCAGGTGAGGCTATGCCGCAATCCCAGACCAGCATGGGTCTCAGAGCCTGTTCATGACAAAGCTTTAGTTCTCCCTCTTGAAAACCAAGTTGGGGAGCTCTTTCCTGTGAGGGGACTGAATAAGCGAGGCTGTCCTGTCTCATCATGTCTCCATTACCAAACGCCCTCCCACAGTTGCTACAGCTGGGGAAAGGGCGTTGGGGAAATTCTCCCTAGAGATTAAATGCTTTGACTTGGAAATGAAACGGGTTTCTTCTACCTACAGCCTATGAGCAAGAATGCCTCAAGGGCCCTGCCCAATGGCCCTAGGACTCGCAATCCTCCCACGTGTCTGGAAGGAGAGCAGGGCAGAGTATGGTGGGCATTAGGCGTCTCCCCTACCCATTTGTGACTTTGAGCAAGTAGCTTAAACTTTCTAAGGCTGAGTTTCCTCATTCGTGAAGTGGGGATGGCAGTTGCACCTCCCACATTCAGTTGTGATACAAAGTGAGTGAGGTGAGTACATGTGAAGCTCTTAGAACAGTACCCGGCACACAGGAAATGGCTGTTTTGTGGCCACTATTATTATCTACAAGAGTATCAGTAGGGCCTCACAGTTCAGTAATTACAGTAACCATGGCTTTGGGTTCAATCATGAGTGAGTTTGAATTCCAGTTCATCACTTACCATCTGTATGAGTGTGGAGAAGTATTTTGCCTTCTCTTACCTTCACTTTGCTCATCTACAAAATGGAGTGGAATCACACCCATCTCACAAGCTATGATGAGGGTAAGATCACTAACATTTATTGATTCCTTAGTGAGATGAGCTATTTGTTTAAAATCCGTTGGATCAGCTGAAGAAACTGAGCCACAGAGGGGTTAAATAAGATGCTTGATGTTCTGTAGTAAGTAAATAAATAGTGGAGCTATGATTTAAACCCAGGCAGTTTGGCTCCTCAGCCAATGATCTTAACTCACACACCTCACAGCCTCCCTGAGGCCCACTGCAGAAGGCGGCCAGCACAGAGCCAGGCACACAGTTGATTCTTGAAACATTAATATTTTCCTTCTTTTTTGGGGTACATGTTGGAGGAAATATCCTTTGCTTGTTCCTGGACTAGATTCTGTTTGGGACACATACTGATGACTTTTTTCCATGAATGGATGGAGGTGCGCAGGGAGCAATAGGAAAGGGCACTATTTATTCCATGTTCTTGGGAAAATATCAAAACCTGTACACAAAAGTGCCCAGCAGGGTTAGTGCTCATTTAGTAGGAGCCTTTTATTATTTTCAATAAGCAGCCATGCTTATTGGGAGTCTCTGAATCTGCAGACATTACTGTAGTAAGTGGAGACACAAAAGGACCCGCTGGACATAGTGCCAAATTTAATAATATGCAAACAACCTGCGAATATGGACCTTCTTTTCAGATAAGAATCTACTTAGTTTGGGGAGCGCGGCTCTTAACTGAATGAGGAAGTTAAATCCATGTTCTATCTGTTTTCTATTTTCATTGTCCCTAGATGAGTTGACTATGGAGTTGGTTTTCTTTCCAAAGTAAACACCTGGTACTTAATGGTATAATCAGACATCATGGGTGAATGCCTTGGGAGAGCAGAACTGGTGAGGTGACTTCATTCTGCTCTTTCTCTGCCAGAGGAGAGGTGGGAGGTTCCACTTCCAGCTGGAGTAAAGATAAAGAACTAACTGTCCTAGCATTTTGCACAGAACCAAAGCCCTGGAAATTTTGGATTAAGCCAGAGACTCAGTTATTGAGCTCATAGTCCGTTTCAGCTGTGGCCTTGTCTTTATTGACAGTTTTGTACCCGAGTTCATAATATATCTGTGTTAGTTATCTAATGCTACTTTTAACAAATTACTCTAAGACTCAGTAGCTTAAAATCACATTTATTATCTCAAAGTTTCTAAGGGTCAGGAATCTAGGTGCAGCTTAGATTGGTTCTCTAGTTACAGTAAGAGCTGCAGTCAAGATGTGGACTGGGGCTGAAGGCATCTCAAGTCTTGACTGAGCAGGGGTTCACTTCCAAGTGTACTCATGAGGTTGTTGGCAAGATTCTGTCCTTGCAGGCTGTTAGGACTTATTTCCATATTGGCTGTTGGATAGGGTAAGTCTTCAGTTCCTTGCCATATGGACTTCTCCATAGGACAGCTCACAACATGGTGGCATGCTTCTTCAGAGTAAACAAGTGAGAAGAAACAGAGATCCAAAATGTCGACAAAACAAAAGTCACAGTCTTTAGTAACTTAATCACACTTTTGCCATCATTAGAAGCAAGTCACTAAGTCCATCCCACACTCAACAGGAGGGGATTACCCAAGGGCATGCATATGGGGAGGATACAAACTTATTGGAAGAGACTTAATATGTCTAGACCAATAAAGTTTGATTGCTATCCTGAATTTCCAAAGCCATTGAGCCAGACACTACCTACCACAATATTTGATATTCCTTTAATGGAAAATAATGCTTCAAGTTACTTAAACTGAGTAGAATTGTCCCTCCAGAAAATCTTGCTTGTCTTGAAAAGTCATGCATCCCTTTGTAGCTGTCTACTTGCCCTTCATAGGATAAGGGTATCCCAGTCTGGAAAACTCAGGATAGCAATCAAACTTTACTGTTCTAGACATATTAAGTCTCTTCCAATAAGTTTGTATCCACCTGCATTGACCCATGATGCTAAAGCCAAGCGCCCTGCTAAGTTTTGGGTAGTGGCAGCATTTCCATGTTTCTGTCATGTCCTTTCTATAAAATAAGTGTTGGCCTTTGAAGTAGTCTCTCTGGAATGGAAAACTTTATGCTCATTCATGATGCAAACTTTGCCTGAGAACTTGTTGCAGCTCCTCTTTGAGAATGGCCTTTGGAATCACACCAAAACAAAAGAAAAATCTGCCTCCTTTCTTTAAGATGTGATCACCAGAAAGTAAATATTACATATGGTTGGCAGGGAAGCATCCCCTTCTTCATTAATTACTTGTCATTCCATACATTTTCTTCCTAGAACTAATAGATTTGAACTCGGACCTAACCAGAGCCCTCTTTATTTACAGTAGCTTTTTGCTTTGTCACACAGCCTATATGAACCCATATTTAGTTATTTCCAAATTTAAGAAATGGCAAACAGTACTGCCTTATTTCAATGGTGGATTTAAAATGCTTAAATTGGCTGAATCTCAGGAACTGAACTATCCTTGGTCTTGAATTCTGGGATAGTTTTAAATGTAAGTATAGATCTGAGAAAAGAGAATAATCAGGAATCAGCCCTGAGGATTGCTGGGTATTCTAATCAATCTCAGATGGAAAGACTGAGATTCCCAGAGGGTGCAAAAGGTGCTGGACTTTGTAGCAGAGATGAAAAGGAACCTTGAAGTGTAAGCTGAGGAGGGAGAAGGATGAGCCTTGAGTAATCAGCTCATTAGAAAATTGTGTGCTATGTTCCATTCTAAGCACTTGACAAATTTAATCCCTAGGAGGTAGGTATAATTTCCCCCATTTTACAGATAAGGAAACTGGAGGCACAGAGAAGTTGAAGACTTGCCCAATGTCCCATAGCTGGTACACAGCAGTTCAGCTCAAGAACCTAAGTCTCTATCATTGCACTTTGATGCTTTCTAGCGCTATCCATCCAGAACAGAGCAGAGGCTGCTCCAGGAATTCCTGTACAGAGTCCAAGGGTCAACTATCAAGTCAGGCTGCTGGAACAGCAGGGCTTATTCCCTGCTGTTCAGGAGGAATGATTCTTGTTTCCTTGGGGCAAATGGAATCTCAGATAGATTGTGCAGAAGAGAGAGTCTGGGAATGGACCTAGAAGGATGATCAGAGACTCCAAAGGGTGGGGCTGTAGGAGGCGGGAAAGAGTGGGAATTAAGGATTTAAACTCACCTAAAAATTTACCTGTAACTGACCAGCTCTACTTTGGGAGTTTATCCAGGCATTGTGTCCCACCAGAACCAAACTGTTGGAGTTGTTTATAGTCTGTGGGGTGCAGTGCTCCAGTGTGTGTGTGTGTGTGAGCACATGCTTACCCTCATATATCTTTTGTGCAGCATGTGGTGGCAGGAAGATATTGGGGGAGGTAAGTGCAGAAAAGAAAAAGGAGGAAGGTCATGGTCCTCTTATCCTGTGATGTTACACAGGTACCTTTGATAGCCCCAGCAAACTGATTAGTCCCCTGAAGAGCCAGACACGTGTGTACATGTGTAGCAGGTTAGCTGCACCTTTCCCTGACAAGTACACCTTAGGGGATGCAGTTTCTGCCCTTTTGTGCCAAGAGCAAATTCATTTTGCCCGTAATTTCAGGTAAGCAGGTAATTTACTTAAACAAAACAAAACAGCTAAAACCTGGATTTAAAATCAAGCAGTGGTGTTTGCAATGTGTCTAAATTACATAGACTCCTGCTCCCTTTTCACTTGCAGGAATTGAGGGGAGGGGAAGGTCAATATTATATATTTAAGAGGTAAACCACAGATACAGGCCTCAAGTGGTTAAAACAGAACTGGTTTATTTGAAGGCTCTGTCTCCACTTTTGCAAAAATTCAGGGATGGACCTGGGGATTCAAAGAGGTGGAGGAGTTCTCTCTCCTTGCCAATCCTTCCCTTGCTCTCTGATAAAGGGTGTATCGAGCAGGCTAGAAACAACTACAGGGGAGCAAGGGATATAAATATTCAGTCATGACAGTCCCCAAAGAATAAATGACAGCAGCCCATGCAACGTGCTTTCTGCTCATTTTAAACTGACTCTTCTCCTCCACAACCGAGCTGACATATTAGTAAATTGATTCCAGGTATTGCTGACATTTTGTAATTATCACTATCTATAATTTTCATCCTATTCCAGTGAATATTTTGATCATTTAAAATAGACTAGCACACCTAATAGTGGTCATTAGTTTCGCTCAAGGGAAAATCCATGGTTTAATAAACTCTCATTAGAAATAACTTACTAAATTACAATTGGCATGATTAGCTTCCTATTTTTTTAATAAAAAAATAAAACAGACTATTTTATCCAAACTGACGGCTTTTTTCTTTCAAACTGGTTCATTGTTCTTTTGTTTTCTTGGAGGGCGGAAAGACATCTATAACACAGTAGTGGTAATAAAAAAACGTAATAACCCAACACACAAAAACCAGGATTACGTTTCATTCTACATGTGGCAGTAGCTCAATACTGTATGTTCTCTTATTTTCTGACTAACAATGAACTGGAGTGAGGACAGCCGTGGGGCTTTGAAAGAAGGTCGTATTTGGGGTGTCAGAGTCAGAAGTCTTACACTGCTTGTCTGAAGGGACAGCGTGTGAGGACTGCCTGAGAAGGCAGCAGTTCTGGGCTTGACTCCCTATTCCCCTTGGTGTCACTTTTGTTTTAAGGCCATCTTCTGCAGCATGCCTTGAGGTTCATCTTAGGTATTATTTATGAAGAATAAAAGGGGCGGTTTTAATATGTAGGAAATTATTTTGTAAAAGGTAATGGAACATGTTTGACTATTACCAGAGCAGTGCTGTTGGGTTGCCACAGGGAAACATCTTACCTCTTGACCAATAGGCCAAAATTAGAACATTCTGCATATTTCTTTAGCTCCAAGGAATACAGGCCACAAGGGGCCTGCCTGTTGTTTTACTTGCTGGTAGTTCAGGATTTGTGGATTTATTTAAGGGATTATTTAAGAGATTAGCTTACTGGAAGTAAGCTATGTTGTTGATGCACACATTGGCACCTTGATGGTTGAGATCATTCTTCATTTATTCATCTAGCTACTCACCCACCCACTTATTCTCACTTATCAAGCACCCAATCGTCCTCTCTTCATCCTTCCATCCACCCATATCTATTTACCTATAAACCCATTTATCCACTCATTCTTTCATGCATTCACCTGCTCACCTGCCCGCTCATCCATCAATATACTCTTATCCATCCATACGAACACCATCCTTAAAAAATAAACTTAGCAAGCATTTATCAGACCTCTAGGCATTGGTAGTAAAGAGACACGTAAGTCACAGTTTTGTCCTTAGGAGCTTATAACAACATACAAGAGTTATAAGTAAACCAAAAATTACATAGCAGAATGCTGGATACAACTGTAGAGAACTCTGCCATGTGGTTGTGGGAATTCTCCAGAAGGACTGGCTTACTTTGAATGATTCAAAATGGACGTGAACCTGTGAACCCTAATGCTACCTGTGGGTAAATATGGGGGTGACTACTGGGGTGGGGAAAATGAAACAGGGAACTGAGCAGTGGATGAATACCCAGGCCCTAAGTTCTCTGTAAGAGTGTCAGTTGCTGTTTCAGTAGAACCATCCATATTTGAGAGGAGACCTTCCTTGGGAGGAGAAAGCATGGGGCTAGTATTAAGGCTCCAAGCAGGTGAAAGGAACTGAAGTAGGGCCTCAGGGAGCCAAAGAAAAGAACTGGGATTCCAGATGGGTCTCTGGTTCTGAATGGAGGTAAAGATAAAAGAATAAATAAATGGATGGATGAAAAGATGAACAAATGAACTGTAGGTGGATAAATACATCTTAGGTTACAGACCAAAATGCAAACTCATATGCAGTTAACACAGACACTTAACATAACCTTGCCTGATGACATCTTTGTCCAAAACCAAACCATTAGCAATAAAATCAACACCACCAATCACCTGCCAGAACTTAACCTTCTCTCTGCTTTTCTCCTGCTGTTGGTGAGTCTGCAGGAATCCCAGCAGGCATAGGCTGCCTTTCAGCTCCAAATGCCTGGCACTGAGCTTTGCAAAGGGGCCTGGGCAAGGTTTTTATGACTTTCCCAGAGGCCTCCTGTCTCTGTTGAAATACAGCAGCTGTTACCAGGGGCAACTCCATTTCCCAAACAAGAGCATAGATTTTGTGGAGCTTTCCCAGGTGCTGTGGGCCCAGCATTGCCAAAAATGCTGGAGACCCACACAGTCTCCTTCCCCCATGGAGCTTAAATAGATTGGAAGCAAATGCCTGTTGACAACAGGTGTGGCTCAATGTGAGAAAATGTTCCTTTCCATTGCCTGGTTGGCACCAGGGGACATTTCCTGTGGAAGAAATGGGCTTCCAGGAGCATGAGAGATCCATACCCAGAGCCAAAAAGTGCTCAGTTCCTCCCTTTTAAGGCCAAAGGCCCTGCAACTCTGCAAGCAGGTGTTCCTAATAAGGACAGAGGTTTCCATGGCCAAAGGAAGGCTAGGCAGGGAGGGGCGGGCTTCCTGGCCAGGAAGCTCCAACCAGCTGACTCATTAGGCTCTTTGTGCTGCTGGTTAAGTGGCTGCATTGTCATTAACTCAGCTAGATTAACTTGCTCAGCAGAAGCTTGCAAAACCATGAGAGCCTGCCTTCCGCTGAGTTTGAGTTAGAGTTTGGGCCCTGGGGGCATAGAAAAGGTGGGACCTTAGCCCTGGGATGACTTGATAGGAACCCCAAGGACATAGAGGACTTTTAATTCATTTGAAAAAATCTGTCTAGTGATTTCTTTCTCTCATTAAACTGTCTTAGGGGCAAAAGTAATTTCTGCATTGAACTAAATAGAATTGGTTGCTAGATGAGATTCTGGTTTCAGTGAGAAAACAGGTTGATTTTTACTGCTTTGGGGAGTCATCCCCTCCTGACTGTGGGGATATTTCCTACCCAGGGCTTTATGTGCAATTACTTGGGTGTGAATGAAAAATACTGCAAACCATATCAGTAAACAAAGAATGCTGAAGCAATCAAGTCATCAGCCGCTGCTGCCACCCCCGACATTGAAGACCAGCCGGCAGCCCAGCTTCTGCAGCCACTCACAATGGTGCCCTCTGAGGGGACTCAGAATAAGAAAGGACAAGATACTGGCCCTAGATAGCTAGATGCTTGTCAAAGGAATGAATTCAATGAGCCCAACTGTTTGCTTCCTCCCATACATAGAAAAGCACTAAATTCTTTAACTTGAGATGCCTGGTTTTCTTTAGATAACAAGTAATCTTTTATTGTTCCAACTACCTGGTCTTTGTTGTAAATTTCAAATATATTCTAGCTCCTCCCCTACCTCTTCGGAGCAGTCCCTCAGAGCCATCTGAGAGGCTGTCATCCCGGCCAGGGTCTTCCCACCAAATAAAACATAACTCTCAACTTTTAGGCTGTGCATTTATTTTAGTCGACATGGGCAACATGTGAGGAGAGGGAGAAACCTAAGAGGCAGTAGCAGCTCTCTTGTACAGAAGCACTCATAACTGGACTATTCTTACTTATTAAAGATTGAGTCCATAGAGGGAAAGAATTAAGTGGTGAAAGAAAGAAAAAAATTTTAAATACTGATTTTTTCATAATATTATACTTTGTCAGAAATTCAATTTGTTTTTTTCTTCTACCTCTATATGACCCACTTATATGTTCATGGAGGTATGAGCATATATGTGTGTGTGTAAGTGGGGGTAACCTTTCTACACTCACTTCCAAGGCCTGGAATCCTATGTATTGGTATCCTCGTGTGTTAATTTGAGTGCCCTAAGTTGCAGTAATAGACCGACCCTGAAAGTTCAGTGGTTTAACAGCAGATGTTTATTTCCTGCTCACCCAACCATTCTGGACCAGCAGTTTAGTCTGAGAGTTTCTTCCACAAACTCATTCAGGAACCCAGGCCAGTGGGTGCTCTTCCATTGTCAATATATCGACATCCCAGTCCCCCAGGATTATCATGGAGGAATATCATGGAGCTGCTCTGAGAGAGGTTTTTGAGGTTGGTCCCTAAAAGTGTCAGACATCGTTCCCACAAAGTCAGATGACCACCTACTTGAAAGGAAGGTTGGGAAATGTAGTCCAGCTGTGAGCCCAGGAAGGAAGGGGCACTGATTTGGGTGGGCAGTGAGCCAGTGGTCTCCTCCACATACTGCTTTCATCATTGTTGTCTGACCCCATCACTTACTGAGGTTCCCACAGTGAACCCTGCCTTGTGCTAGGACCTGAGGATACAGGGAGGGAAAAAGTGTTAATGGCTAATTATAAAAGTAATGGATGACAATTTTGATGAGGCTACAAGGGGAAACTACAGGGCAACAGGAGAGCTGGTGACTATCTCCAGGGTGAGGTGAAGGGGAAATACGAAGTTTTCTGGGAAGAAGTAACCTTTAAGCTACAGACGGCAGACTGAAAGACTTAGCCAGGCTGGGATATAGAAGGGCATTTTCAGAAGAGGGACCAGCAAATGAAAAGTCTGGAGGCAGAAAAGAAGTTTGAACATTTTAGACCCCTCCAAAGGGGCGGTGAGGCTGATGCACATTGAATAAGCCAAAGAGAGATTTGAAACGAAGCAGGAGAGATGGGTGGGGTGAGATTGAAGAGGTCTTTTTGGGTTTCTTTTGAACAGCATGGGAACCACTGATGGGTCTAAGAAAGTGTAATATGATCAACTGTGGTTTTCAAAAATCTGTTCTACTTAACGGAGCCAGACTGAGGAGGTTGTCGCAGTCTTTCAGGGGAGGGATGGGTGTTTGGTTTAGGGGCTAGCAGGTGAAGCAAAGAGAAGTGGGATGGATTGGAGAAGTATGTGGGAAGGAGAAGAAATGGGACTGTCTTATTGATACACGAGTCAGGAAGGCAGCCCTGAGGTCCTAGGTATATAGGCTTAGGTGGGCACTTGGCTCATTTGAGAGCGAGAAAGCTTAGCCATAACTGACCTGTCCTTTCCTTTGTAACAGTCTTCTTGACTTCAGGCCTATTTAATAAAAGTCTGCTCTTTAGAATGGATATTTGATGGAGCTCAGATTCACCCTCAATCTGCACTTCTGTGGACTTTGATTAGTATTCATAATAGAGTGGTACACCTGACGTCCACAGCAGGCAGTTCTAACACCAGTGGAGAGAATACAAGATAAATCACTCCAAGTAAATGACTAATTAATCATGCTCTTGATTTTAGTAACATTACCGTCTGGCTCAAGATTCAGCTGCCTATAATCTTGCATTCTATTCTAGCAATTTGGTAATCAGGAAAGCCACCCATGGATTCCCAAATGACAACAATTTCTTTCCTTTCTTTTAGAAAAGTTAGGAATCAAGGCATGTTCTTGTGACTGTATGAAGGGGGATGAAGGGAGGAGGTGTGTGTGGGGGGGAGTGTTTTCTCTCAAAAGCCATCCTAGATATTTCAGGATAGTCTGTGGGACAAAACTGTCACTCTCACTGAAAATGTGTAAACTTGTTTCTGGAAACATCTATGCCAGAGGGCTTGTTTGCAATGTATCTGTGCTCCTTCAAATCAGGGAACTGTTATTTTCATCAGTAGTTGGACAAGAATCGTGGGTACTTAGTAAAACATTCCTCATTTGTGCATGGCCACGGAGACTTGTAAATCCACAGGGATAGGCAGCATGTGAGGATTCATAATTTCCAATGAATCATGGCTCTGCTTATTTGGAAAAGATAGTTCCATAAAATAAAATACAATTCACTTGTAAAGAGCTCCTTTATCTCACTTGACAAAATGAACCCATGGTCTTATTACTAAAGATCGTTCTCCACTGAGCTAGCCTCAGGCTGGAAAAGGTAAATGTGTGTAGGTGGAATTCTTCTGGAAACAGAGTCTCCAAACTTTTTAAATAATTTGGCTTTTTCATCCTACTCATTTAGATAGCAGGGCATGGCCTATCTACAGGTATATACACTGTGAAAAACAAAAACAAAAAAGGCAGCAGAACATGTATCCTGGGTGGGTAACCAGAAAAATGTGTCCCATTTGACTCGTTACATTATTTGGAAGAAGTTGCCGTTGCAAAGGTGTGATGAGGGGTGACTGATACGTGATGATGATACAAAATTTCTGAGTACATACTGACTATGTGCAAAGACTTCAATCATATAGATCTGTGCTGCGGGCTTTAATCATAGAAACCAAACAAAAATAGTTTAGGTGCTACTTATTAGCACTTATTATGTGTTAGACATACACATCACCTCACTTAATCCTCAACATTAGCCTAAGAAGTAGGAATTATTATCCTAAATAGACTGATTAGAGAGATTGATAGCCCAGAGAGGTCAACAGGCTTCCACAGGGTATGGCAGCCAGTGGGGAAAGCAGAGCCCAATCCTAAGTCAACCTCCAAGAAAATGACTCATTAATCATGCTCTCAATTTTAATGACACATACCGTCTGGCTTGAGATTTGTCTGTCTCCAATGTTACATTCTATTCTAGAAATTTGATAACTGATAAAGTCACTCATGGATAACCAATTGACAACAATTTCTTTTCTTTTAGAAAAGTTAGGAATCAACAACCTCTATTCCAGTGACTGTGTGCAGGGGGATGGTGGGAGGAGGTGTGCGTGTGCACGTGCACGCATATTTATCTCAAAAACCACCATAGATATTTCAGAATAATCTCAAAATTTAAATCTGAATATCCAAAGCCTGACACGTAATCCCTACACTACACCTAGGACACAATAAATAGGAGAGTGAGGTAATCTCCTTTTTCCTATGAAGTGTTCCCTTGCTCCATACCATTCACAAGATGCAAAAATCATCTCTGAGTACCCTGTTTGAATAAGTAAATGCCCTCTGGAGACTATGACAAAATATCATTTGACATATAAAATTAGAGAAATGTGTGTCCAAGAAACTAAGAGAGATGCATTTAGGGACCAAGTGTCTCTTTTAGAAAGGAGATATGGGGAAGTGAGGCATGTCCTTTGCATGTGTCTTCTAGATTTTGTTCCCAAACCCTGAAGCTTTGACTCAGCCTGGAATGATCCTCTCCAAGCAGCAGTGTAAGCTTATTATTGCCCATTACATCTGCCCACACTTC
Source organism: Vicugna pacos (assembly GCF_048564905.1). Taxonomy (NCBI): domain Eukaryota; kingdom Metazoa; phylum Chordata; class Mammalia; order Artiodactyla; family Camelidae; genus Vicugna; species Vicugna pacos. Next base: position 52,149,320 of record NC_132995.1, read on the forward strand.
CAGCAGGTACCTGAGAGATAGCCAAGCTCCAAGAGCTACATGAGCCTCTGGACACCACCCCAGTGTGACTCAAAGTGGCCCTCATGAGGTCTGTTTTCCTCCTCAGGGACCACAGCCCCTGCACACACCCGGCCGTCTCCAGCACCACTCTAAGGAGACCCTCCCTCTACAAGTTCACAATCATGCTCTTTAACTCCCAGCTTAGGGAATCATACTGAATTAGTTCTTTGTGTTATTAACCAGAGGAGCACTTACATTTTCTGACATCTCTAATCTTGGAGCTCAGGGAATAGCACAGAGAATTTGCATGAAATTACCCCTCATTCTATCTATAGGCTTAGCTGCCAGCATTTGTGAGTTTGGCAGAAGCCAGCAGATCTCACAGTTAATGTCTTCCTCTCCTGCCAGGCTCTTCAGAACAGGGTGCATTAGAGTGCCGCATGACAAAGAGCAGGATGGAGCCTAGCATGTGGAGCCCAGGTGATGCTATTTGCATCCAATTAAAGAAGCAAGAATTGGTGGCATTATTCACAAGCACGATTCTTAATGTCTTTTGGATCATTAAGCCTTTGGATTAACTTTTGTAGGAGGATGTTGGTAAGAACCTCGGCAAGGCTTGGGTCCAGGTAGAGGTCAGCTTCCAGGTCAGATCCCCCTCCAAGCTGTCCATTGTATATGTCCTTTTTGGACTTGCCTCTGGGTTCCAAAGGAGGTTTCTTTTGCTGCTTTCATTATTTCTTGTTACCTCCAAAGAGCTGAGGAGCTCAGTTAGATTCAGGTTGATAATGCTGGTTCTGATGATCTTCCAGTTCAGCCTTGGGGCTGAATTTGTCTTGGGGATTTCATACCTCTAGCCACCCTCAGGGTGTCTTGGAGGGGTTGGAAGGCAAGCTCCTTCAGTTTCTATGTGGTGGAGTTGCTCACAGAAATTAGAGATGTCACAAAATGTAAGTGCTTCTCTGGTTTAATTACACAAAAAACTAATTCAGTCTGATTCCTCAAGCTGGGAGTTAATGACAGCAACTGTGAACTCATGAAAGAGGATCTTCTTACGGTGATGGTGGAGGGTATACCATGAGTGGAGAGGCCACTGTACCCTGTGAGGGGATAGAACTTACCTTTGAGGATTGCTTTGAATTGTATCCAAGAGGCGTCCTGACAATGGATGGTCCAGACTTCATGGTGTGGCTTTGGCAGGACACTTCACCCTCTGGGTGCTCAGTATTTTTCCAATTTGTAATAAGGAGGCTGAGCGAGAGAAACTATGTTGAAGGGCATTCTGGGTTGCACAAAGATGGGGGCAACTGGAAGTTCAGTGGGCAGAACACCCCTGTTATACCATATCCATCCACTCTTCTTTGTTTCTTTGTTTTAATCAAGAGAGTATCAAGTAATACTTTGTTTGAAAAATAGAGTTTTGCTGAGCAAAGCCTACAGGTCTAAATGATTTCTTCCCATTCTAAGTCTCAGGCCATCTCTAGACCAATCTTCAGATTCCAGGAGCCATTATATCTCAGGTCCCAATCATGGGCTCCATTTCTGATCAGTCTGCACAGCGAGTATCTCCCGTCCATGAACTGGTGCCGTGGGCACTCTCCTGGGGAGGGTCAGGGTAATGAGGCAGTGCGTAGGTGCCTAGGTGTCTCCCAGGTGCCACACCTGCTATCTCAGAATAGCATCCACTTCGGCTCAAGGAGAATATTCCTTCTCTAGCTACTACTCTCTGTGACAGGAAGGGTTGCTTCTTCATCGAGACATTCCTGAAGTTCTAGGTGGGTGCTGACTTAGGGACCAGTGTGACATTTCAAGATAAATTTCACACACACACACACCCCTTATGAGATACATTGGGAGAATGTAGGATGTCTAATTATACTAAATACTTTGGATCAACATGTCTCAAACAGGGCTTCTTGAAACGTCAGTAGGCTCACAAAAGAATTCTTTGGTCAAGTAAGTGAGAGCAAAGCATAGACTATACCTGTGGCAGACAGAGTGGCCCCCATGATTTCTCCCCTGACATTCACACCCAGCTTAGTTCCCGCCTTTTGAGTGTGGGAAGGATCTGTGACTTGCTTCTAGCCAATAGATTATGGAAAGGAGATGGGATGTCACTTCCTTAATAATGTTTTGTTATATTAGACTCAGTCTTAGCAGACTGGGGAGACTCCATTGCTGGCTTTAAAGAAGTAAGCTGCCATGTTGGGAGAGCCTGTGAAGAGGGAAAGGACCTGTGGGCAGCCTCTTGGCAAGCCCTGGCCAATGGCCAGCAAGAACACAGAGACTTGATTCCACCAACCTGAGGAGATACATTCTGCCAGCACCCCTAGGGAGTCTGAAAGTGAACCACTCCCTAGGTGAGCATCTGAGGACAGCCTCAGTTGACACCTGGATGGCAGCCTGGTGAGAACCCGAGACAGAGAACCTCCCACCCTCAAGCTGTGACTGAACTACAGAAACTACAAGGAAATAAATGTGTATTTTAAGCAGCTAGGTTTGAAAGAATCTGTTACACAGCAATAGAAAACCACTGCAATGCCCTCAGATGTTTATGAAGAACATTAGCAAAATAAAAGCTTTAAGAAGTCAAGAGTAAAAGAAATACATTCAACTATTTAACATGCATTTTCCACACCGATAAGAGTCCCCCCTCCGCCCCTGCCTGGTTTTCCACAAAACACCTCAGAACACCGTAGGGAGATTTGGTATTTCATGAAGCCAAGTTTAGGAGAGTGATTCTTAAACATTTTGATCTCAAGATCGCTTTAACCCCTTTACATTCTTAAAAAGAATTGAGGACCCTAAGACCTTTTATTTATGGGGATTTTATCTATTGATAGTGACTATATTTGAAATTAAAACAGAAATATTTACATATATACATATTTTTTTTAAATAATGACAAACCCATTGCATATTAGCATAAATAACATAATGAAAAAGAACTGTATATTACAAAATGAAACAGTAGTGAGGAGAGCAGCACTGTTCTACAGTTTTGCAAATCTCTTTACCTCTTTAGGAGTCAGCTGAGTTCTCATATCCATTTCAGAATTCAGTTTGTTGTGATTTGTTGCTTGGGTTGAAGAAAGTAAAGAAAATCCTGGCTCACACAGATATTAGTTGAAAAAAGGAGGAGCACTTTATAATAGTCTTTTTGAAGAACTGTGGATATTCTTCTTTGATGCTCAAGAAGTACTAGTTTTCTTAAAGGCTGATTCCAAAGTGGAATCTTAGAAACCCTATCAATGATCTTTTCATAAACTGTACATTTGTGAGAGAGAATAAAAGTGAAAAAAAATAATATCTTCAAATTATTATGACAATAGCTTTCACCTTATATCCCAGCTGAAAAGTGTTTCAGGGACCCTTGGGGGTTCTCAGACCACACTTTGACAAACATTGATTTAGGATACACTCCATTAATTAAAAATGGGGCCTAGATCATTTTAATTGATTCATCAATTATATATCAATTACCTTGTATACAAGACACTGAAAAAGGTACTGGAAAGATATGGAACAATGTATGGTACCTGCCTCATTGAAGGGGAGAAGAGAAAAGTAAGCGGATGACTGTATATTAATAAAAAGCTGAATGACAACTAAGCAGAAGGGAGAGAGAGAGAGAATTTATTCTGGTAGGTGGTCGATGGCAAGAGGTGTTTCAGAAATGAGCTGTGCAAGCGTGTGGCCTCTTCAGGAAACGACTGGTGTTCAACTGATGCTGAAACATCAGGTATTTGTAGAGATGTGGTAAGAATTAAGATCAGGAAACTCAGTTGAACCAATTTATGAAAGGCCTTGAATGCCATACGAGGAATGGGTTTATTCTGTAAGGAGCAAGTTTTCAGAGGACTTCACTGGAATTGGTGACGAGAGTAACTGGGGACAACTGGTGAGGACAATTGCATGTGGATGTAATTGCCAAAGGTGCAGAGAACCCAGGTAGAAGGGGCGGAAGCAATAAGACTTGGTGGTTGCAGAGAGGATAGTAGTGAAGAAGAGGGAGGGCAGTCAAATGCTGAGTTGAGAGCATTCTTCTACCTCATCAGATGTCCTAATAATTCTCTATCAGGAAAGTAATCATGTTCTCAAAGGGAAATGGAGAAATTTCACATGAGGAGCCTTTGATTAATACAAAGGAAGAGTCAATTTAGTTCAATAATAGGCAATACCTTGCAAGAGCCACATAGGAGTGAGAATGGAGAGGAGAAAGATAAATGAACATGAATAGATTTTTGGAACACTTAAGTGGCATCAAACCATGGTAGCAAGTGTCCACTCTAATTATAGCCCTTTGAGGGGATCCAGCCCTTCCCTAGAATTCAATCCAAGCCCTATTTGAACAATAGCTTTGTGCTGTGTATGACTTCTCTCACTGACTCCTCTCAATAACCCTTTGAGGAGGTAGTGCTATAGCTCTAGTTTGCAGCTGGAGAAACTAAGCAAAGAGAAGCTAACACAAAGTCAAGGTAGGATTTGAACTCCAGGCTGCCTTATTCCAGCCCAAACTCTTAAATTCTCCTTCAGAGCCTCCCTAAGTCTTCATTACCCACCACCCTCCTGTCCTGCCCTGCTGCTGGTGTGTTTGCCTTATTGCTCTTGGTCCTTTATCTCTATGTCCTTTGACCGCTGGGCACTTGCTCTGGCTTGAAGCCTCTCTTTGCTTTGAGGACTTGTTTTGACCTCCTTCGCAGTTTCATTTTTCTTTGCATAAGCCATTCAACTCTAAACTTTCCCCAATCCGTTCACTTCTTATACTCACAAACTGATGATTCCACCACCTCTCAGTCCTGGAACCACAGGACCCTTGATGGCTAGGCTGGCCTGTGTGCCCTTCCCAGCATCAAAATCATCACCTACTAATTCAATTGCCATTCATTTGCTCAACATCTGTTGTCACATGCTTGGGGAATACAAAGTAAAAAGATGCTAGACTAGTAGATGGTAGTTTTAGAATCTGATAAAATCATGGATCTATTACCCAGAAAAATGTGCACACTTGTGTGCATATGCTCATTTGTACAAATTCAGTTTATGTGCAATTCTAGAGGTTTCTTCACTCCCTAAGGACCATTCATAAGTTCTCTCAAGTTCTTGACTCCAGGTTAAGATCCCTTGCTCCCTCCAATGGACTGTAATACCTTTGAGATAAACATGGTGTCTTACATGCCACTGCACCAAGCACCAAGCCACAAGCACCAAGCAACAAGCACCAGGCACCAAGCAACAAGCACCAATCCTGGTACCTGTAGACCTTCAATCAGGGTGAGTTGAATTGAATTGGCTGCATGGCCCCTTTATCAGGAGCCCTTTATTCGTCTCTTGTATTCCTCCTATTTTTGTCACACTCCAGGAAAGAAATATATACCTCTGTTCGTCCAATACCATTAATTTTGAAATCATCACCCAATGCCTGACTGCACACAGACTGTGTGACATCATTCCAGACTATAAAGTGCCAAGTGCTAATTGATTTGTAAGGAAGTCCACATGTAATGCATGGCACACTCCCAAGGGCTCGTAAGGGAGGGGCGACAGCATTGGTCTCTTGTGTCAGGAAATCACTCTTGCTTGCCTGTGTGGGACAGGATGACATTCTGCCCAAGAAGCAGTCTTGACTTTGGATCTGAATCTGCCCCTGATGGAGTTATTCACAGATGGCTAAGTTAAATGCAGCCTTCTTAGCACTAAGGCATTTCGGCAGCAGCTAAGCAAGTGGCCCATGAAATGGAGGTACCAGAAGCCTCTGGAAGCATTGCCAATGCATCACCCAGTGAAGCCATTGTGTCTCTCCTTGGTAATAAGCATTTCCAAGGGCAACGTGGGGGATTTCCATCAACCTGCAAGAAGGCAGGGTGTGTGGGCATTGTGGATCACGATGGGGAGTAAAAACAGGCAATAAAAGGCAGGGGAGAAATGGGCCCGGAAGCCAAGAAGACATTTTCCATGGAAAAGAGAGGGGGAAAAAAATAACCCCACCCTTCCTGTCCAAATGAAAAAGCATTTAATTGAATGTTCTTTATAGAGGTGAAAAATACCCTGTGGAGTTCTCAGTGTTTCATTATCCAATTGAGCTCGGGACCTCAAGTTTCAAAGACCATTCTCCTGAATGATTATTCTTATTTCCGTGTCAGTCTGCCCTGTGCTCAGTGAACCCCTACTGGGCCACATCATTTAAAAGTCAAAACCCGGAAAGTATTTTTATGCCCAATATAGTAACAGAGCACACTCTGGTATCACTCATTTTATTCTCCACAGCCTCCTTCCTCTTGTCTGTTATGTAGATTTCTGTGCTACTGAGGATGCTTGGAATCAACAGGGCTGTTCCCCAAACCCTTTCTTAATTCTGTGAAAGGCCTCAGGGGGAAAGAGATTAGAAGGCTTAGAGATGGCAGCATCGCAGGGCAACCACTTCAGCAGAGGATGGGACCCTCAGAGCGGTTCCTCTTGAAGTTAGAAAAATAAGGGACAACCTGGGGCAGTGTTGAGTTGCTTTTAGTCAGTCAGTCTATCAGGAGACACCAAGCCTTCGCTGGGTTGAAATAGCCCATATAAAATTGTCTACAAAGCTCTTTTGGTGAGGGCAGCCTTTACTGGGAGAATCAGGGAAGGGAACGAGGGTATAGCCCCTCCAAGCAACTCACTAGTTCTGTGAAATAATCCTCTTCCTTGTTATTGAGAACACTGTCAATCAGGTTTAAATCATTTAAACTTCAAAGAGGTTAAGTTTTTCTTCTCCCTTGAGATGGAAATCTAGGGGTGGGGTGGAGAATTATTCCAAATATTTAGAAACAAGGTACTAGGGTTGGCCAATACACAACATAAAATAATTGTTTAAAAGTTTTACATCTGACCCATGTAGCACCTGGCACATTTTGTTAATTTAGAAAATATTTGATGATACTGAATCCAAACCCCTTTTCTCAAATGGTGGCTTAATTTCTCTTTGACTGAAATGAATAGTTACGTTGTCATACCTTAGGCAAACACCCTATAAATATAATACCCCTTCAGCCTTAATATTTCACAAACTATAGTTTTCATTTCAAGCTGTTATGATATTTCATCCCAAGTTATAGAATAATTTAAACCAATTTTTCCTACTTCAGTTCCTTCGAGGTTGATTCTTCTGCCCGAATTCTTCCCTCACAGAACATGTAAACTTCCTCTTACCTCCTGTACTGGCAGAAAAGCAATTTGTTTCTAAGATACAGAGCTAAAAAAATGGCTGTAGAATAGTCCAGGAAGACTATTATGCTGATTCTTCCCAGCACTCAGCGCTCTCTGCATTGTTCTAAAGGTAAATCAGCACTCGCCTCAGATCTGAAGAAATAACACCCTCCCGGTGTTTCCTTAGCAGGCTCTCCTGGTGTTTAGTCTGCATGCTCATCTCCCACAGGCTTACCTGTCCCTTTGTCAACCTGCACACCCAGCTGGGTGAGGAGGAGCCCTCTTGTCTAGAGTGAGCTAACCCAGATCTCTGCTAGGCAGTTTTAGCTTCTGATCTGACTGCCCTGGTTCATGGACAGTTGTCCCAGTGGACTAGACATCAAGGATCCGTGCCAACTTCGATCTCAGTGGGTTTTCTCAGTTGGTTAACATGGAGGCCACATCCTCCATCTGATCTACCTAAACCAAGGAGAGGCACGATGGTGAGGGAAATGGAAAAGGCCAGTCAAGTGACAATTTGAAATCAGTCTGGGCCTAGAAAAATGAGGGTACCTCAAGGTGGCATCCCTACCTGATATTGATGACACCGTTTTTCGAGGCTCATTATAACACACTGGCCACCTGCCCTGCATTGTTTTGCCAAATGCTTGAACCAACTCCATGGTATATGAATCATGTACTATATTAAGCCCATTTTACAAATGAAGAGGGGCAGATAGAACACCTCACCTAAGGTCATACAATCAGTAAATAATGAAATAGAGCCCTGCACCCAAGCAGGTTATCTGTAAACCCTTTACCCTTAACCACCATGCTGTCAACCCATTCCACATCAACATCCACGTCTGGGCTGCTAATTCCCACGTCAGATGCCCACCAGAACAAAACAGCAGCAGTGGTCATGACCTGACCCTTCTTGGCCAGGTTCCATGTTGGATCCTGATGAGCTCCTTGGCCCATTCTGGAAGAGTACCCTAATTCCTGACTCACCACCTCTTAAAGACTTTGGGGGCATCTAAACAGATTGTGTCCCTATTCACTGAACACAATGCAGAAGTTTGTCACCATTCATTTATTCAGGTTGTTTTTTTCATCCAACAAACATTTTATTATGTCTGTTTTTCAATAATGCTTCTGGACCCTGGGATACAACTCAGTGAACAAAGTGGACAAACCTATTGCCCTCTGGGAGCTTCCAGCCTTGTGACTGCTTGCTCTGTGTCAGGTTCCTCACATACATTGTCTGATTAAATCTGACAGAGATTATTATTTAATCCCTGAGTGGCATTTTACAAACAGGAAACACAAGTTCTGGAAGGTGGGGTGGCTGGTCCAAGGTAATACAGCTAATAAATGAGCGCAGTTCCCTGACTAGCTAGAGCACTAGTCTCTGCCCTGTGGATGTACAGAGGGCGTGCATGGGTACCTAGAGGTCCCAGGTTTTACCTAGAATCCTCCCTCCAATTCCTACTCATCTCTTCATTTTAGAACCATCTTCAGCACCTCCCCAGGGCACAATCCCTAAATAACCCAATATGTCATTTGTTATTTTATTGAACAGCCAGATACTGAATCCCTGTCCTGGGCCAAGCAGCTCTCTAGGAGCTGTGATTTAACAGGGAAGGACAGATATGGGCCTCACTACTATGGAATTTATGTATTTCCATTCTAAATGTGCATTTTTACATGTGTATTCTCAGCAATTATCTTTTCAGTTCATACTTTTGACTATTAATATTCATTAGTGATATTTTAGCTTATGGGCATTCCACACTTGAGTCTGGGGTGATATGCAAAATACTTAACACCTGGTTCAATCAGAATGAACACTGGCCCTAGTGACCACAGAGAGTTTTTGGCGCTTCCCTGCTGTGACAAGTATGAGCCCTTTAACTGCTGAATTATAACAAGGTTCTGGGGAATCCCAGAGGAAGGCTGGTGCATTAAGGCAGGGGAACTCAGGGGTCTCAGAGCAGCAGCATTTCCTGGGGGGCACAGAAATATTCATTGTTTCTACCATGGCTGTACCTGTGTATGCTGGCTGAATGTCAGCCCTGCTCACACCACATATGGGAGTTTTCCCTTTCCAACTATACTGAATGCCCATGGGAGGCAAGGATCCTGTAATCTTTTCCTTCCTCCAAATGAACCTGGTACAGCACACATTGATCTGATTCATCCATGACTTGTACTTGGCAGAAGTAACTCCTCCTTGTTTCACAATCTGACCTCGAAGTTGAGCTGTCCAAATGAGATAAGGCTCCAGTTTCTATAGTGTAATGTCTCTTAACAGTTATTCCTATAAGTTTCTCTTTCACTGTAGGAAAGAAGGTGACTTTGCAGTTGCTGTTACATAAGGTTTGCCGTACAGGGTATATTACAAGTGTGATTTGGTAGAACCCAGCTTTGGAGCCTCGTATGATCCACAACTCAACTGTGCTCATTTGTGAACCGAGTGGCAGTTCAAAAATAAGTTTTGAGCCAGGGCAGCAGTAGCCACAGAAAGGACATTACCACCATGCACTGTCAGCCCAGAGCCCTAGATCAAAGGTACCAACTAGGTGACACTCATGCTGCCATCGGTCCCTTACCCTTTTCAAGAGCAGACATCACTAGTCCATGGCTGCACTCCTGAAGACCTCAGAAAACTTCTCATCACATCACTTCAGGCAGCTGCTATCAGTGGATCTGAATTAGCTCGAAACATAAAACCTATCAATCATGGTCCCATATACAGCCTGCCTTTATACTAGAAACAAAGACTTCCTTTGCTCCACCCAAAGATATGCTGATAATTATTTACCTTTTTAGGGGGGGAAAAACATTATTTAGATTCAAGTTCATATAGTAATTTAACTTAATTTTCAAGCTGTATCTATCATTTGGGTGAGAATCCAGTAAATAATGGTAAGATTTACAAAGGCCCCTGTAGGGCTCGCTCTCTCTCTCTCTCTCTCTCTCTGTGTGTGTGTGTGTGTGTGTGTGTGTGTGTGTGTGTGTATTACCCTGTGGTAGAATTTCTTTAGATCTGCTGCTTGAAAAAACAGCCTTCTCAGAAGTGTGTCCTTATCAATGGTTTGTGCTTGCTTTATCAAGAGCAAAGCTCATGTGCATGCAGTGGTCATCATCATTGGTCCAGATTTAAAATATCAATGAGCCTCGGCAAAGTAATCAGACACTTTCTTCCTCAGGTAGCTCTGAATTGAGAAAATTTTCTCTGATGACTACGGTAGGAGTAAAATCAAACGCAGACTCAGTATCTTGATCTGGAACCATGAAAGAAAAGAGGCTGACATTTATTGACTGTATCTACTGGATGCCAGGTTATTCCTGTAACACCATTTCATTTAATGTGAATAATAACTCCGTGGAGTGGTATTATCATGCCCATTTTACAAATCTAGAAAACAAGAGCATCAAAGCGATTAAGCATTTGAGTAGGAGTCACACAACCAGTTAGCTAATATTAGAACTCAGGTCTGTCTGATTTCAAAGCTCTTTCCACAGTACCTAAAATATTCATGCGCCAGATGAAAGCTTTTCTTTTTTTCCCCTGGACTGTTTCTTAAATTTGTGGCTCTGCTTTCAATACGGGGTTTCTTGAAATGTGATGATGTGATTATACTTCTGGTTATTACTCCCCGACCGTCATTTCAAAGGGAATTGACGTGTGAGGCTGAAGGGATAATGGTGGGGTGAGCCGTAAATGCAGGTCAGCCTTTCTACCGTGGGCTGGGTAATACCTGAATTACTCGGTACTGTTTTTGGAAGTCACTTCCATACTCCAGGACAGAGGTTATAAGCACAGACGTCCACAGGGGCCAGGTAGTTAGTGTAAATAAGTGCCACAGACTAGCCTGTAGCAGGAGGTCAGACGTGGGTTTGGGGGCTGGGCTGTATTGTAAAACACACGTCCCAGCTAGAGTGGGTGTTTCTATTCCATTAGGATGATTGCCAGGTCCCGCAGGGAGACCATAGCCAGCTCCACTTGGGCCATTGGAAGAAAACTTAATGAAGGGGCTGTTTACAAAGGTGTGGGCAGAGAAATACATCCCCCAAAGTCACTCTCCTTCCTCTCTCCCATTCCCTACTGGCACTCCCCATTTGAGATTTGGAGAAACAGCAGAAGACGCAGCCCTGGAGAGTTATTAGTTCCGAGACCAGCCAGAGTCTAAGAGCTGCATATGTAGTAACTTACATATTAGATTGGAGTGTTTACAGATGTGACTGTGTTTTGTTTTCTTTTCAGTTGTAACTGTGGTTTACTGTTGGAGGAGAAAAATTGGCCATTAGGCAAGGAACCAGGCTGATGGAACCTGTTTTCTTTTGGGTGGTTGGTTAGCAGAGTTCCTGGTGGGTAATTTTAAATCTGATGTTTGTAAAGGAGATGAAAACAAAGGAATGAAGACACTGATTGAGTGAGTGCTTTAAACAGGTCTATTTACCCTGGTCACTTGTAAAGACCAGAGTCTTTCCTTCCCTGTGTCTGAGGGTGGTGGCTTCAGTCTCAGTGTCTTGAAACTTATTGGTGGCTCCCACCTGTTATGTTGCAGTAGTTGTAGACTGTAGGAAGGATGTGCATGTCACCCAGTAGTTTTTGTTGTTTATTTTTTATATTTTGTAGCATTCTTCAAATCTGCATATTTGAGAGCATCAAGTACAGTTTCAAACAGAGACATGCTCAGGCAGTATCATTGTTTCCCTTCCTGTTTATCATTTCCTCCTTCTTCATCCTTCTGTTTCTCTTCATTATTGGAAGCAGCAGCATCAGAGCTAATACTTATTGCATATTTACCATGTGCCGGGCACTATGCTATGTGCTGAAATGCATCTTCCTATTTCATATTTACAGTAACCCTAGGAGGTGAGCACAGTTTTGATCCTCATTTTGCAGATGAAGAAACTGAGACCTAGAGAGGTGAAGTAATTTGCCCAAGGACCCTGAGTTGTTTAGAACTTGGCAGAGGTGGGATTCCAACCCAGGTAGTCTGCCACCAGAGTCCTTCCTTAACCACTAAATTTCACACCTCTAATAATTGTTTAAGCCTAGCAATTCCACACAGAGAACAATAGATAAACTTGGAGATAAAAGGCAAATCAATAATTTCTCCTCTTCCCCTTCCCACCCCATTTCTTTTCAGCATCTTAAAAAGCACTAGGTGAATATGGCTAGATGGTGATCAAAGAAAAGTCTAATACATGTTTTTTGTTGTATGATTCAGTTGCTTTCACATAATTCATTTGTAAATTGATACTATATGAAAGTTGGTCTTGAAATATTGTATACAGCCCAAATTAGGAGCTTGGCACCAAATCCCCACTTGGACCACAAATCATTTACTCTTGCCAAATTAGAATCTAGAGTAATTTACCATAAGATGGGCTTTTAACCCTAATATCTGGACGTACTCAGCAGTTTGCTATGAAAGCTCATTAGCTTCTAGAAGCAGCTCTCGTTAAGGGGATGCTATCAGGGTAAACATATCACTTGAGTCTTTTTTTTTTAACATTACTCATCCCACCTTGTAATAAAGGAAAATAAATGGAAAACTCTTGTTCAGTATTAATTCACTTGGACCCATTTGTTTCCATCAGTGGCTTCTGAGAGAAAGTCAGTTCAGTTCATTTTCCCATGTTCAGTCTCTAATGTAGAGTGGGATTTTATGTTTCCATAATTAACAGAGACATTTTTTCAAATAGGAAAAAAAAGGGTTGTTTTTTTTTGTGCTTTTTGAAAAAAAAAAGCATGGTGGATACTGAACATGATTTTCCTATGGATTTTGGCTTTATGGCAACTCACTACCAGGCTGTCACTGTCAGAACTGGACAATTTATTGGCTCATAAATACAAACAGTGAAACTGCTGCATTATCATGATGTGCTGTTGCAAGCAACGAGCATCTGTTTTCTAAGCAGATGTTTACTGAGGACCTGCCTACTGCACACAAATGAAATTGCAGTTTGTTTTAGTGTACAGGGTTGGTGCCATTGTGGTAGAAAGATGGGCAGACTCTTTGGTTGATCATTAACTGTTGCATATTTGTCTATCTTGTCAGTTAGAAAAAACTTGCTTGTCTAAATCTTGCTTTTCATTTATTTGTTTATTTTGGGTTATTTGGGTTACTTTGAGATTATGCCAAAAGTCATTCACTGTTTTTTTAATGAATATCGTAGATTACTTTATTGAAAGCCCTTCACTATTGAATGAGTAAGTTGGAGCTCCTTCAGTGGGCTCAGTCTCTTTTCAAACTCTATGATTCTCTTAAAGCAAGACCTAGTTAAATGGATTTCTCAGCCAACTTGAGACAAAATGGTGGCTATTCACTTCTAAACCTCTTTCCATCTGTGAAGAGATCCCCAACGATCCTCAAAACATAAATCAGAATTCTTAACTTGAGATCCACAAAACAGAGACTGAGAGATGGACTTTAGGAGGCCCATCAATGTTCAAATGTGTGCAAAATCCTGCAGGTGTATACATGTTTTAGAAGGTGTCATCACATTAACAAAAGGGCTCATGACTCAGAAAGGTTAAGAACCACTGATCTTAGACAGTTCTCCTAAATATTGGGGTCTGGCCAGTGAGACATGACTTGGGGCATATTTACCATATATTTGCTTACTGCTTGTCCTTAGTCATGTCATTCGACAACTGCACACCTCATTATATAAAAGAAAAAGAACAAGATTTACCTAAAGCCCAAAGAAATACTGATCCTGTGCTAATTAAAGTTTGTTCTGGGATTTAGGAGTCTCAGATCAGAAACCCAGAGTCATGTCGAGTTTGGTTATTCTACTCATTTGTAGTCAGTATTCAATTATTTAAATTGAGCATGTGGATTTTGAAGTATCTTATTTCCTTTTTCCTCCTTTTAACTCCATTTGGTACATTTTGCACCACTAAACAAGGGTGAAAATGGAATATGAAGTCTTGAAACTCAAAAACAGCATAAAGTTACATGTTTGTGACCCTTACTGAGCAAGTATTCAGACCAGTGTTCAAAATTTTTACATTTGATCACAGGAGTTTTTGTTTCTAGTTTTTCAGAAACTACAGTATGTTGGATCCTTTTATAAGAAATAGCAAGTGTCCTGGTAATGTGTAGCTTTCTAAAGTCTCAGACTTCCTATCTACTCTGCAGTGACTTAAGGTGACGGCCACCAACACCCAAGACTTATATGCAGGTTTCCTTCTGAATTTTTTGCTCCAACCCATCTCCCAACGTACTTTTAGCCTGTTTCCAATTAATCTGGTCATGGAATTCATGAATAACTGTCTCCGTTGTGGTTCCATCTAACTGGCTTGGTGCTCCTCAAGAAATCTCTAGCTCTTACAGATTCAAATGCTTTGGGAAAAAAACTCTATCTAACCCACCCTATCTCCAGGAAACTTTTAGCCTGGTGCAGTCACTCAAAAACATCTCTGCCCCCTGAATTCCTATGAAACCAGCAACTAGCAGATTCAAGTCCGTGATCACAGATGTGAATTCATGATGGGCAGTCAGGGTTGAGAATGGCAAGGTTACTACTTTTGACTATTGAGTCAATAGTACCTGACTGTTGAGTCCAGGGTGTTGATTCAAGGCAAAAAGAGGAGCCAGCATGACATTCTGAGATCAGTAATCAAGGAAAGTGCAAAAATTAACTGGAGGAAACTGGATAGGAACTTGGAGATGTTGGTTTAGTCTTTTTAACTAACTCATACAATGATTCCAAGTGATTTTATTATTTTTTAACCCAAAATCTTTTAACAGTTCTTGAAATACTGACTCAATAGAGGTATATAGATTGGAGCACAGGACAGGGCAGTTTTAAGAGTTTGCTATTCATACTCATGCCAACCTCCAGTGTCTTACGTTCTGTTCCCCTAAACAGATCCTGACAAAAGGACAGTGCAAATAATTTGTGAAGAGATAGAAAACTCCAGTGATGGAGCAGGGAGTGATACAGAGAATAAAAGGAAAGCAATAAGTTGTGTGTGGATGGACATGTAACCGTCAGTGGTGGGTGAGGCTCAGTCCCAGTGAGGACCTCTGGGAGCCTGTGTAGAGACACCTCAGAGCTGTGCCACCCCCAGGGCAAGGAAGCTGGGGAATCCATCTGCCCACTTCCTGTCAGTGGTTGAGGGCTGCTTCTGGGACATTACCTCCTGGTGCACCAAAGTGTTATAAATGTGGGATAACACGGGTAATGACAGATAATTGGGAGTTGACCCTGATGAAGCTGGCTGCTTCTGCAGCTTTTCAAATCACTCTTTTCTGCTCCTAGTGGCAGAGGCAAAACTGGGAGATGATGTACATTTCAAAGTTTTCTAAGAATGGAGGCATGGGGTTGAGAGATTCAGTGGCTCTTTTTTCTCATGGTACTACAGCGAAGTAGTAGGTCCTTAAGGTGTAGTTAAAATAAGGGAACATCATGCTGTACAACCTAAATATATACAACTTTTTTTGGTCAACTATACCTCAGTAAAGGGGGGAGTGGAAAAAAAGAGTGCATGAGGACAGAGGTGATATGACTGCATGAATATAGCTTTAAAATTGAATGAACTGGGGAGATGTGAACAGGGACCCTTACCAAATTTTCAGGGAGCATTCATATCTCCCTCTTTGGACTGACTTAAAAGTGTACTTCAAGTTGCCACGGAACAAAGTTCCGTGTGTTTCCCCAAAAGCACAGAAGACTCTCTGCCTCCATCTTTCTTGTATGGGCACTTCCCCTTTGCCACCTGCCTCACTTTGAAAAAACCCCACTGAGGGCCGTGTATAGTTTCAGAGACTCCACAACATCCAGTTAGATCCCTGGGATGGAATCATCGATCCCTGGTTTTTTTCCCTCCAGTGCACTGTTCTAAGGCAGAAACTGCTGGCCATAGAGTTCAAACAGCACAAGTGCTCCCAGCTTTCTAAAAAGGCAGAGATCATACTGAAGTGCTTTTCTGTTTGTGGGCCAGGTCCTCTCACTGACCTTAGTTGGGTAGGTCTGAATCAGTCTCATCTCAGCTCCCCTCTTCTTGTCAGAGATGTGGTCCATGGTGCAGGGATAGCACCATGAAGACAAACTTAAAGGATTTAAGTTGACCTCAATTTTGAATAATTCTCCTTTATCCTTGAAGGGGAACTATTATTTGGTTTCTGGAAAATACACACTTATTCATCCTTGCTGATCAAACTTTCTTCATCTCAGAATTCAGGAAGAGGCAGGGTGTTTGTTCTCCTCCTGAGTTACTGACTCAACATAGCACCCAAGACTCAGACTGGGATGTTTATTTGGGATCTCTGAGCAGCTCAGACTCAAAAAATATTTTTTAATGCTAACATATAGAGAGAATGTGAATTTCTCATCATTTTTTAAAATGGAAATTTAGAGAACAATTCAAATGCTCCTGCAAGTCAATTTAAATCTTTTCGGTGGTATAGGATAAAAAGGAGAGAAAGAAGAAGCACTTGGAATTCATGTTACCAGATCACCATGGAGTTGGATCCTGCTTGTACTATGTGCACCTCTTAGTTTCCCCATACGAAAAATGGTGGATTTAATATATGCCTTATACAGTCACTGTGTGGACTAGAGAGACCATATATATCAAACAGCCAGCTCAAGACATAGCTCATGGTAGACACTCAATATTTGGTTGGACCCTCCCTGCTCCTACTCTCCAAGGTATCTAACAATTGCTAAAGCTATATAACTGAACACAATCCCCCAAGTTCGGTACTCAGTGGAGAGAAAAAGACTATGGACTGATGATCCGTCAGCACAGTTTAGGGTTAAAAAGCTGTATCTAGATTAGAAGATATATTAAGAAATTTAGAAAAAATTAATCCAAGATTGTCTCAAAGAATGTGCACCACTTCATCAAATGTGTTTTCTTTCCATTTTACCTAAATCCATATTTCATTTCTATTTGAAGCAGAATTATTAATAGTTGTTTGCTTAGAATATATCCAAGGTTGGTACTCTCTTATCCATCTTTCCTTATCCAGAGGCTTAAAGGAAAACCATTAACATAATACATAAAGCATCATTAAAATTCCCAAGAATTTATTATCACAGAAGAGAGAATGGACTTGTCTTCCACTTTCAGTTTATCTGTCTTTTGGGAGAAACTCTGTCTTCACTCAGCCACCTCTTCCATGTCTTCCTCTCTCTATTAGGAAAGAGATACGATGATTGGCAGATTGGTCTTGCAACCCAAGAGAGGTCATGCGAAGAAGAGAGATGTGATTAGATTATAATGTTGAGTGGTGGCCCTCAAGACAAAAGTAACTGTGAATTTGTATATCTTCTGGCCTTTCTGCTCATTTGATGATTAAATACTACAGCTATCCAAATCCCACCCTTGGCTTATCTCATTGATGCAGAGTGGCATGGCTGATCAAGCTATCTGTGGATAAACAGATATATGAGGCCAAAATCTAGAAAAATGCCAAAAGAGTACATTTTTGGGCAGGATAGCAAAATGTAGTTCAAGGGGTCTGCATGAGCTAGGAGCAGGGCCAGTGGCAGATAATTGGAGACTACAATGAGAGATGCCCAAATATGTGTATGACAAGTGGAACGTCATTCTGTGAACTAGCGTCAAAGTCAAAAAGACTTCATAAAAACATGATTTGGGGTCTGAGCAGGAGTCTGATTCAGAACTTTACTCACAGGCTGGTGATTTCTAATGGTGCTTTTGTTGGAGAAAGTCCCTGGAGAGTCTAAGTTCTATCTTAAAGGCATGGCTTTGCAGTGTGACGTGGGGGCCGATATACCATATCAGATATGAATGAAGATAAGTGTAGAAGGCACTAATCTCCTGTCTACAAACTCTGGGGTGCAAATAAGACAACTGTCTTTGTCTCCTGAAACCTTACATACATTTCTATTGTGACCACCCTTTCTATTAGTTGGTAGAAACTTAAGCTAAGTCCATACATTATCTCCATGATCCCCTAGGTTTCTGTCTAATTTCTACTCAGCTTTATGCTGCCACAGCACACGATGGGTAGGAGGCACCCTGGCATCTGCTGAGATGCTGGTATACTCATCTGGTCTTCAGTGCTCTCCTCCTTCTATGCTTAAGGGTGATTTGATTCTTCTAGTTCTCTCTCCACTCTTTCAGTCCCTTCCAAAGCATGCGCAGACCATTCTGTCACTCTCTTGCTGAACCAGAAATGCAGCTCAGAGAGAAGACATGCCATTGTCCCTTTTACCATGTTTGTTGTATTTCTCTCTCTTCTTACAACCCAGGGAATTTTTACCTGGACAATAGGTGGGAGTGCCCTGGATCATAATCCTTTCTTGCATATCTGTTGAAGTCCAATGTGTACTCAGATTGCTTTAGATACAGGGTTTGAAATAAAAAAATCTTGGACTCGTACAACAACAACAAAATCATTTGAATGTTTAAAACTTTACATTTGTTTGTTCTTGATCTCACTCTACCTTTTAGCAACAATATCCCTTTCCTAAGGGAATTCATGATGGGAAGTGAGGTGATGAAAGAAAATTGGGGGGACATCTCATTTAATTCCTGCCCAAACTTGTGGCCTGCTTGATTGGAACCTCAGCTGAAAACTGATGCTTTTTCTTGAGTAGGGATGAGTCCCAAGCAGGGAGAGCAGGAGAGTTTGCATATTGTTTTGGAACAAAAATGGGTAGAATATGCTTTGTTTCTCCAGTGGGAAATTTTGGGTCCATAGAAACAAAAAGCCTTTCATTCTGACATAGTGAGGAAGGACAGAATATAACTGAGGCACATAGCGTATAGGTAATAAATTTGCAATCATATCTTCTAGCATATTCCAATGGGAACTGGTAAGATGTTGGTGTACCAATCATCAAGAGGGTGGAAGCCAAGACGAATAGAGGTAGGAGAGGAAGTAGCTGTCCATGAGAGAGCAAGACTGATAAAATTTTTACTCCAAATGACAAGTAACTTCTTGTTTCTAAATATATGCTCTTGCATTTGAGACCATGCTTTTTATTTTTTAAACAAAAGACTTAAATTGCTTTTATTGACAACAGACATGGCCAGATTTATCCACACAGCCAGTGTTCCAAACGCCATGTAAAAATGCAGCAATTGGCCAGATTGTTAAGTAACCTGCTATAATTGCTTCTATTTGTTTAATCCTTTTGAACAAATTGCCTTTTTCATTTTTTTTATCTAAAAGACAAAGAAGAGTTGAAGTTTTCTGGTTGTTTTGCAGAGAAAAGAAAATAGTGTTTGCTGGCTGAGGATGAAAGATGATTCACTTTAGCAGTTTGAACAGCATGACTGGCAAGGAGAGGCCTGGTGTCTGGGAAGGGCAGAGTTGAGAAAAGTGGAGGATTCTGAGGTGAAGCGCAGGCATCAAGGGCCCAGGATTCCCAGCTGGAGTGGATGAATGGGAGGTAACACTTAACACTTACAAAGAAGGAAAAGAAGAGATCTAGGTAACAATGACATTGTGCCTTTATTTTTGGTGCTAAGGATCCCTGGAAGATGGAACCACTGACCTCTTACCTTGGAGATTCCAAGGATAACCCTCAAACTAAAGGCTTTATGTTTTGCAAGAAGAAAGGGGATACTCTCTGTTTCTTATAAAGGGTAAAAGAAACAATTAAGCTTAAGATCTTATCCCTCCAAAGCCATAATGAAGTATTTTGTATGTGGACGAAAACTGTTGAAGGGTAAATAAATGCAACTAGATCCATAGCAATGATTTTTCGGGATTTTAACAAATTCTGTTTCGACTCTCCTGAACTGAAGACATCATTCTCAACTGTATCTCCGGTTATTTTCAAACCGTGTTTTCTTTTTCCCTTAAAATGATCAAAGGGAATTGCTTATTATCCAGGGTCAACTTATTAAATGGAGACAGAATATTTCCCAATTACAGTATCTCTTGAATGCCCATCTTACTGAGCTGTAAGCAAATGAAATATTGGGGAGAAGAGGAAGAGTGTAGCCAGAAACCCCAGGGTCTTATTCTGGTCTCCAGCTAACTAGCTCTCTGAACTTGGACAACCCTGTGACTTTTTTGCATATGTTTCCTCACTTGCAAAATGAAGTGAGATGTGGGTAATTTCAAACCTCCTTCCTTCTCTCTGTTTTTTTTTTTTCCCTAATTTTTTTTTTGAACTGCTGAATTATTGCATGCGTGAAATGATTTACTTTCTTCCTCTTTGAAATAATGGAGGCCATTTTCTAGGATCTCCATCTCCCTGTATTTCTGTTAAGCAAGATCTAACAGCCTTTGATATCTCTCTGTCTACTTTCTAGGGAATTACAGATATAATAACATTTGATTTTGTGGAGACACTTAGTCAGAAATTGTCACTGAATGGCTTATTTCCCACAATGCTATCAGAGCTGAATCTTTACAGCAGACAAGCCAAAGGCGAAATAATAGGGAATGACAAGAAAGGGAGGTAGGGAGAGGTTGTGGACACAAATTGAAAAGGCAATATGTAAGAGCAGGAGAGAAGCCACTAGAAAGAAGCTTCTTTCTCCATCCTTGAGTGCATAAAAATATTTATTTATGTATTTATTTATAGAATGATGTTGGAAAGGTGACAAGGGAAAAACTTCTAGTGCTTGGTGAACACCTGCTGTGTACCAGACACAGGCACAGACGTTTGTTCCCACTTCACAAAAGAGAATATTGAGGCACAGAGCACACCCAGTAATTGAATGGCACAATTGAGATTTTAAGCCAGAGAGCAAATAAAAAATTAAATAATCACAGATAAGGCTTCTACTATACCCTGAATCTGCCCCCTCTCCTTATTCTAAGATGTTGACAGCCTTACCATTTACTCTGCCCTGTACGTTAGACACCTTCTATATTAATACATCTGGAGACACCCCATTTGTTTTAGCTGCTATATCATATTCAGGATGTACCATAAATTACTTCATTTAATCTTTTCCCTGCTAGTTTTCACTAGTAAAAAGATCCTATAGTGAGCATAAGGATTCAAGGGTACCTGTTCCCAAGTACACATGTAAAGATGTTTTTCTAGGTAAATGTGAAAGATATATACATGTATATATATATATATATATATTCATATATATATATATGAATGTGTACATGTGTATAAGTGCATATATACGTATGTATATAACTTGTATATCTGTGTGTAACATATATATGCATTTTTTTAAGATCCTGAAAAATTCCCTTCCCAAAGGGGTTATACCAAATCACCTGCCTTCCCCCACAGCACTGTATAATAGTATCTATTTCCTCATACTATCACCAGTACTTGATATTATCAAACTGTAAACATTTGCTAAGGCATTATTACATTATTTGTTCAAGTCCATTTCTCTGATCGTGAGTGAGTTTGAGTACCTCTTGAGTTATTTTCCTCCAAGAAGGGTTCTGGTAAAGGAAGGGAGAGCAGTTGAGCCCTGCCCTGTACTGTGCAGAAAGCCAGTGTGTTTATTCATCAAGAGGATGCAGTGGGGTCATTTGCCTTGAAGATCCTGGAGAGGAGGGGGTGGTAAGACCTCTCCTTAGGAATTCGCCCAGGTGCCATAAAGGAGGCTGAGCAGCTCCTTTAAGCTTGTAAGTGATGATACTCAAATCTGTCAGAATACTAACCCTGAAATCAGGTCTGAATTTACAGCCATAATATCTATCTTTGGATTTGGTTTTATGTTTTTACTCTGATTTATGTGTGTGCCTTCCTTAGCATCCCATATCTCAAGCAACATAAATGTATTAAAGTAGTGGAATTTAGCAAATATGTTACGTTTACCATCTTTGTTCCCAAGAGGGAATTTGGAAATCTGACAAATATTGTAGCTTTCATTTTCAAGACCCATTTTCTGAGCAGTTTCACTAACAACTCTCCTGATTTACCAGGCCATTAACAAAAATAATTCCTTCTGGACAGCAGTGGAAGATGTGGATTAGCACAATTTACGGCTTTCTCAAGATACATATAAGGTGCCTGATAAGAAAAAACAGACAGCCTTTTTATTAACTGATACATAGACTTGCTTTTAAGGCATCTCAGTTCATTCTCCATAAGCCCCTGTATTAAATAGCGTCCCCCAAAGAGGAATTCTGCCATGCCCCTGTGTCTCTGCCTTGCCGCATGTTTGCCAACAGTGATTAGAAATTACTTAGTTGCTGACCTTTGTCATTGATTGAAAGAGGAAACCTTTTCCACTTCAAGCTGAGGACATGGTGCCCAGCTTTTTTCTCTTTAAATGAAACATTACCCAGAGACACCTCTTTGAATGTGTACACAACAACACATGGTTCAACAAAAGAGTAACCTGCAGTAAAGAGAGATACAGAAGACTGAAGATTGAGGGCCTAAGACTACAGCTCATTAGGCAAAATCTATCTTTTTTTGCGAAAGTCAGGGAGAAAACAAAAGTCTGCCAAACAGGAGTAATGAGAGGATCCTGCCGGCAAGGAAGATACAGCAAGGAAATATTGGAAAGTTTCCTCTAATCCTTGGGAACCTTAATTATGTCCCCAATAATACTGTATTCAGAGGATTGCAAAGTGTTTGGAGACCCATTAAAAAGTTTGACTGTGACCTGGGGAGATAGATGCCCCAAGGGACAAGGGTTCCTTTCTGTGACAGAGTAAATAGCACAGCCATCCAGACTGCAGCATTAGCCCACAACTCGGACACCCTGGGATCTGATTCCCAGCTGTAGCAGTGGGTCATAGGGTCAGCAGAGAAGATTCCCAAGTGCCTGGTGGTGGTGGTGGTAGGGGTGGGGGCCATCCTGGAGAGACACACAGACTAATGCCCAATGATTATAAATCCACCCTCCAGTCAGTCGTGAGCTGTGGATGTGAAAAGCGTGAGCAGAAGAGAGGAGATGAAGTGGGCTTGGCCTTGCATGGCTTTGTAGGTCATCTGAAGAATTTGGGCTTTATCCTAAGAGCAGTGGGAATCCATTAACAGGATTTGTGTGTGTGTGTGTGTGTGTGTGTGTGTGTGTCTTGGGGGCAGGCATCTGCACATGGGGGTGACAGTCTTAATCAGATTTCTCTTGGCAACTATTATTCTGAGAATGGCAAGGGTTCTTAACTTTTTTGTGCCATGGACCCTTCTGTCAGTCTGGTGAAGCCTGTGGACCCCATCTCAGAATGCTGTATTTAGATGCATAGACTCAAATACTTAGAATTATGATAGACTCTTGCTTATACTATATCTTATGTATACTGTAATAGTTTGATACATTTTCTAATTATTAAAGGAATATATTTTTGATAGAGTAATATCTGTGCAGCAGTGTACCAGAACTGGCTCATTCCCACCAGCTTGTAAAAGCTGATTATGCACTTCTCTTTTTAACTCCATGTTCAGTGATATCATGTCAGTAGCTTGAACGTGGCCACGATGGGAGTATTTACACCATGAAAATTGGTGAACATTAAAAATCAAACCCACCCCCCATGCACACCAAGAGCCAGTTTTTAAAACATTTAGCACTGCATATATATTATGTAACACATATAAGTATGTGTTAAACCTGCAATCAATTCCTGTTATTTAAGACATTAATAAAGAAGTGTATATATGAACTTTATTAATGCCTTAAATAACCAGATTTAATCACAGGCTTAATAACTATCATAATTTTGAAGTAGTGATGAGTATAGATTATATTTCAGAATATCAGCAACAACTGTAATGTGATACAATATTTCTTTCTATAATTGATGACACAGTCAGAGCTACTGCTAATATTGCTGTGATTTGTTGCCTACATTCATACTTAAAGGAAATGCTAAATTTCAGTTAGAATTTAAGGCATATAAAGATGCATTTTTCCCACCTAAAGAGCCCCTAAACTACAGCATCCAGAAAAGGGGAGAAGCAGGGAGCAAAGAGACCAGATAGTAGGCCATTGCATTGTTCCAAATGAGCAGTCATAAGGCATCTTGCTCTCAACTGAGGAGGCAGAGAGATATATATGGAATTAGAGGTGGTTGACAGAAAGGAAATCTACAAAAATTAGGGATGTATTGGTATAGAAATGTGGGAGGTGTCGGGAGTGACACTTAGGGTTTTGGCTCATGCTATTGGATTTACTGAGAATGTAATGTCAGAAAGGGCCAGGTTTAGGAAGATGCCCCTGAGTTTGGTTTGTCACATGTTGAGTTGGAGGTGCCTCTCAAGTATCCCCACAGAAATATGGAATAGACCATAGGACATATGCATCTGAAGTAGAGACAGGCATAGGATCTATCATCAGTCTTGCAGTGAGACCAGAGTAGGGGGAAGTTGTTCCTCAGTGGAGACGCAAACTACGTGGAAATGTACCACCCTCTGAGTAACTGTTTTCACACTGCGTCTCCTACCTTATTTATCTCTTAACAGTCATTATGTAAACAGATTGCCTTTGGGAACTGAGATGTCGTCACTTGGAGGGAATCTTACGCAAAGAGAGTAACTACTTTCCCAGTTCCTGCAGAGCTACCTTACTGGATCTGAAAGTCCACAGGAGAGGCCAGGGCAGTAGATAAATATTAGGAAGTCACAAGGATATTCACAGTAATTGGAGCTTTCATCCTATTTGAAACTGCCCTTAGGAGATGGACTGAGTGAGAAGAGTGGCGAGCAGTAACCTAAAGGATTTCCAAATTCAGTGGCTAGCAGAAGCAGACAAGGCTGAAAAATGAGACTAAGGAGGAACAACTAGAGAAATGGGGGAAAGCCAGGTGAGGTGGTGGGGAAGACAAGAGGAGGTGGTGCTTCAGTAAGAAGATGGGAGACAAGTAAACAGAAAGTTGAGAAAAAAACCTGAAAGTTCTTTGTTGGATCTAGTGACAACAGAGGGTGTTTATTTTGCTATGGGAGCTGTGTTGATAGAGTGATAGAGGTGAAAGCCATCTGGGAGGAGAGGAAATGGTAATAGAAATTATAGACACATCATTTAAGAATTTTGACTGCTAAGGAAACAGATAGGAAGTAGTTGGAGGTAGATATAGAGACTTCCTTCCTTCCTTCCTTCTCTAGTAAGAGAGACTTGCCTATAAGAAGGATCCATTTTAGGCAGAGGTAACAATATATAAGAGAGAAGGGATCAATGATAGTTCCTGAGCGGATTGAAGGAGATATACTTCAAAACGTGGGGGAAGTATTCACTTTTTATAGCAGAGAGTTGAATGAATGATTCAGCTGCCTTTAATGGTAGGTGTGTCTTGACCCCATCTTAAAGAGAAGTCCTTCAGTTGCTCTAGAAGGCAAAGCAATTTGCTACAAGTCTTGCACTGGTGAAATGCAGACTGAAGTAGGTCTTCAGAGAGGACTTAGGGCCCTTTCTCTTGGAAGCACATGTTGTTACCTTGGGGGCATTGAGTTCTAAAGCGCTTTATACACCTGTGGGACCTGTAGGTGAATGTGTGCTGAAGTGAGTTGGAAACAGAGCTGCTTTGTTAATGCTTCCTGAGTGAGTTTTGAAATTGGGATTGGGAAAGGCATTATCTAGGTAGGAAAGATTGGATTTAAGGGCTCTGGGTGGTTGAAAAATAAGTGCCATCCTTGGGAAGGGATCTGTGGTGAAGATGGGTTTGGGACTTTAGAGCCACATGTCCCTCTTCCTGGGATCAGAGCTGCAGTATCTCTGAGTTTTCCAAGACTTGCTTTTGACCCCCGCATCCATCTGGGGTTGCAAGCCTCTTAAGACTCAGATACTAAAACCTTATTGACTGATGTGGACTCTTCTATGCATCAAAGGGCTCAGTAATGGTATTAGCTGGCGGGCTCTTTTTAAGTGCAGAAAGTGCTTCTCTGTAGATAGCGTGCAGAGATACCCGGGGTTAAGATAAAAGGCTTCAAAAAGGCAGCAGCTTCCTGGAGGCTGCCTGTGGCCACTAATCCTTCTGCTTTAGCCATGCTGACCCCAGACAACCAGGGCCAGCCTTTACATGTCTCTTTCCATCACCACAGATACTGTGAGCCCCAGATTTCTGTCTTCACCACTAAAACAAACTGAAACAAAATTTTTTGAGTTTAGACTGCCTGATGCTGTCCCTACCTATGACCTCTGCCACCTGCTCCATTTTGAAAAACATAGATCTTGAAGTTCAGTCTATCTTGGTTTCAAATATCACTCTTTCCTAATTCACTCTGGGACCTTGAATAAGTCTCTTGTCCTCTCTAAGACTCAATTTATCATCCAAGCAGTAGGGAGAACCTTGCCTACATTGGAGAACCATTGTAGAGATCCATCCATTTAACACATACCCGAGTGCCTATTCAAATACTGGTTAACTACCCAAAGTGAGCATGATTCCCACCCTCACTGAACCCCTGTGCAAGAGTGAACATTCCAAAGTGCCAGACACAGGGAGCACAGTTAAGAAATATCTCATTCATTTCTTTTCTTGCCTTTTATGCTCCAAGCTCAGTTGAAAATCCACCTTTGTGCACAGTGGGGTACTTTGAGGAATTGCATAGTTAGCAGACAGCCCTGCAGGGTATAGAGGCAACAATGCAGTAAGAGCTTGGGAGTAGAGAAGGGTAAGGGTCAAAGGCCCTACCTGAGGACAGAATGTGAGCATCCTTGTCACAGCTTCATCTGTTACTAGTCACAGGACCTCGGTTTCCTTACCCACACAGTGGAGACAGTAATGGCACATACTTCTGCAGACTGTTGCAAGGATTAAACGAGCTAGTGTGTGTCAAGTGCCTAGAACAATGCCTAGAACTTGGAAAGTGCTCAATAAATGTTAGGTATAATTTCCATTTTCAAAAATAAGCTGCTCTCATTGAAGCCTACGAAATCTCAATAGAAGTCAGGTGGGAATAGTGATTAGTTGAAATTCTGTTCCAAATGGTGCCCCTTTCGAACGCTGTTCCATTCCTGGTCTCTCCTTCCCAGTCCTGGCTCTCGAATCTCCCACTGTGAAGAGCAGTGTCCCTGACAGTAGAATATCGTTTTACTGGCACTGTTTGTTGACCAGTATTATACTGCGGGGTCTCAACAGCTTTAATTACAATAATTTGAGATTTCTTCAAAGCATTATATTTCAGAGAGTTCACAGATGCTTTTAATTTAATTATATGCAGTTTAACACCACAGATGACTGTTGGGAAAAAGGAAAATGCTGTTCTTTCTGAATGCAAGACACGTGTTTAGGTCTGATAAAATACATTACTGTGTTTTGTTTCAGAATAAAAAGGAGTGCATTACAAAGTGTGTGACAGTAAGCAGAAGCTGGGACACTTGGTCTGGGGCATTGCTGACAGAAATAGGCTTATTCTGGTTAAGAGGAGATTATTTGCAGAATCGGCCTTGCACTCAAATTAGGGGCCAAAGGCCAGCTCCCACAGGGACCTCAGAGTTAGCCTCTCTCCTACAGAAACCCACGTCCGCCTTCCTGCTATCACTGTTTCTTCCAGTGGTAGTAACTGTTCATTGCCATCTGAATTCATTCATTCAGTGAATATTTATTGAGTACCTACTCTGTGCCAGGCACTGTTTAGGCCCTAGTCCCTAGTGATACAGGTATGAAGACACAGACAAGTCTCTACCCTCAAGGAATTCATATTCCTGAGGAGAGGAGAGAGAAAAATGGGTAAAATGTGGGCGTGTTTGTGCATGAGGTTAGTGAAGACTATGAAGAATCATAAAGGGGGGACACTGTTGGGGAGAGATGGTTGTAATTGTGCATAAGGGGTTTGGGGAAGGCTTTACTGAGAAAGCAACATTTGAGCTAAAATTTGAAAGGGGTTAGGGAATAAGAATGTTCCAGGCATAGGTAACATTCCATACTGAAGTCCTGAGGTGGGAAAGTGCCTAGTGTGTCTGAGGAATCACAAGGAGGTTATTGTAGAGTGAAGGGGAGATAATAAAAAAATGAGGTTCAAAGATTAGAGGAAGATTGTGTGCAGACATTTTATCATCATCATCACCACCACCACTACCACCACCACACTCTCCCTACTGAATACCTCCTGAGACTCAGCAGGGAACAGACCATAATCCCCGCACTCCTGAAACTTAAACTCTGCAAAGGGGACAATTAAAGGACAACATCATCCTTACTACCAGTGGAGTGAATACAGATTTTAAGGGAGTTCTTTGGTGAGAGGAGAGAGGATGAGGAAGAACTTCTGGAAGATGAAACATCTAAGCCCTAATACACATGTGAGGCCAATACAAATCGGCCAAGTGAACTGGTCAGAAAAAGACTATTTTGCTGCTAAGAGAACCCTGAAATCCCATTCTGTAGCTTGCCTTACCTCTTTTTTCACTTCCTTCTACTCACTGTCCACCAATTCTACTGTGGGTACCCATTCCTTTTCCTGATCACAAATCTGAACTTGGAGGTTTCCTCTCATCAGTTATGATCCTGCTCTGCTCCAACAGCATCTAGGTCCAACCCCTCCTGACTCAGTATATTGACAAACAGCTCTTCTCAGGTCAGCTGTCCTCACTTTCTTTAGCAATGTATTTCTGCTAAATGCATTAGCTCTGCACGTATAGCCTCATGAAATCTACACTCTGGTCTCCAGCTGCCTCCAAGGAGGAGTGATGACTGCAACACTGAAAAAATATTCACAGACACACACACACATACATAGTTATACTTAAATGTCTGAGCATACACATACACGAATTCGCACATGCAGTTATATAGAATACATTCATGCACACATAAATGAAGATACATACACATATACACATCTCTGTTTATATATAAATGCATGCATACACACACATGCACGCACACCTATACATTTATATATAAGTGCATGGATATTTATATATTTGAAGATAGAGGTGCACACACATGTTTATATATGAATGCATGTATGCACACATATATATATATATGGTGATGTGTGCATATATGTGTTGTGTGTGAATGTGTGTGTGTGTATTTCAGAAAGCCTAATTCTGAAGGGAGCTTTCATCTAGTCTCCCTTTTTATGTACACCACAACCCTGCTATGCATGTCACACAGAGGAATTTGAGGTTCTGGAAGTTTAAGTTTCTTGCCCAAGTCCAAGCAGCTGGTAAATTATGAAGCTGACATTCAAACTAAGGGCTAAATGACAAGAAAGCTCATTCCATTCCAATGCTTAAATAATGTTAACAGAAAGAGGACAAAAGCGGAAAAAAAAATGTACCACCATTTGAGTACATCTGGTCCTTGAGCTGCTCTTAGAAACTATACATGGAGAAATGATTAAGATATAATGTGATAATTTCCATGAAAAGAAATAAAAAACTATGTGAGAGTGCAGAAGAGATATGGCATCGGAACTGACTCTTGAAGGAGGAGTAGGAGTTTGCCAGAAAGGGGTGGGAGAGCTAAAGATTTTGCATTCCATTTAGAGTTTATAGTATTATCACAACAAGATGTCATTGTTGGCCTTTTGAATGTGCTTAAAATGTTCTAAACACTTTTGGATTAATAGCCACAGAAAAGGGAATATTTTACAAAGGAAGGCAGTGGTGGCACCTCAGATCTGGCCACAGGCATCGTTCAGCTGCATGCAAGAGGTCTAGGGCAAGTCTCCAAAAAGGGCTCTCTCTGCCACTGCATTTGCATATTCATACATTTGCACGCAGAAAACAAGTCTGCTGTTAGTGGTGTCATTACTTTGAATAAGGAAGAAAACATGGTTAAAGGTGAAATGAGTTATGCTTTTATAAAACGTTTTCAATGGCAGAAGCTACTCCCCTCTGAGCACTTTTTGAGGATCAGTAATCGCACACTGCTGCTTTGCCAGGGGTGCTGTCGAAGACTGTGTGGATATTCTTTCAGCAGAACCACTGGGCATATGATTACTTCTATTTATTCAGTACTGAGAAATATAAGATTGAGTTTTATGAGCGAGAGAGGGGTGCAAAAAAAAGAGAGAGAGAAAGCAAATTCTACACACAAACTGGATAGGTTTCATTGCTTGGGGTATTTTTATTGCCTCAAAGTAACCTCCTGATTGCTAGATGAATAATCCCATAATTACAAGAACAATCAATCAATTGATCTAAATTAATCGGATAACATTTTATCCTGCTAAGCGTGAGGGTAGATTTCAGATAACCTTCCAGAAAATGGAGGCATTGAACCTTTATAGCCATTAGCCAGGGACAATGATACAGATTCAAGTCTCACATGCCGGTTCCTACATCAACATATTTTAGAATGAATATGTGAGGAGCAGTGTACTAAGAACTAATGAAGTCCCATCTCTTTCATTCTGAAAGAAGCTTCTAAACTCTTCTAAACTCCCTGCATCCACGGCTTTTCCTTCCTGTCTGTCACAGAGCTGTCCCTATCTAGGGACAGGACTTCCCTAACTCTTTGGCTGCCTCTTCTGTCTTCCTGTCTCTAGCCACTTTGTATTAGAAGAATCGCAGCCGGGAAAATAGGACACGTGCGTTTCTGTCACAGTTATCCGGGAGGACAAGCCACTGAGCAGGGACCAGATAGCCCTGAAGTGGGTAGGAGACATCACCTAGCTTCCCCTTTTCTCTCTTCTCTTATTCTTTTCTTCCTTCCTCCCTTAATTCATTGAGTGCCCTTGATGTACTAGGCACTTTCATGACGTCTGGAATACATCGCTGAACAAAAAGGTCAAAGATCTCCCTGCTTACAGCCCTGACATTCTAACAGGAGAGATAAATAACAAATGATAAGAAAGTAAACCACATATTATTTTAGAAGGTGACAAGTGCCATGGGAATAGCAAAAGGAGAACAGAGTAAGGGGGGTGGAGTAGTAGGCAGAGCAGCTTGCTAGTGCCAAAAAGGGTCTTTGAAATGTTTTTGAGAAGCAGCAGGAGGAGTTAGAGGAGGGCATGCTGCAGTGGGACGGGCCGGAAGTCCATCCCAGCTCTGCCCTGTGCGTGTCGTTTATGTGAATACATCACCGGTTTCTCTGAGTTACTTCGTCATTACAACAGGGATAATTGTATCTGCTACGAGGGACCCAGGGAGGATCAAATAAGATACTGCTGGAAATATCCTTGGTTTGTTCTTACCACCTCTCATTAAAATGGCAAGAATACCACCAGGAGGGATGTGAAATAGCCAGCAGTGCGTGTAAAGCACCAAGTGCAGGGCCTGGCACATGTTGGGTATTCAGTGTACCTGTGAACTTGTGACCACAAACACGACACGAAGGGCTCGGATGTTGCACTCTTACAGTGCTTAAGGCACTGTTCCAAATGCTTCATGTATAACAGCACATATAGTCCTTTCACCCTGTGAGGTAGGAACTATTTTATGCCCATTTTATAGATGATGAAAGAACTTAATTTCTCTAAGGTTTTGTAACTAGTTAATAGTAAAGGCAGGATTTGAAACCAGATATTCCGCTTCTGGAACTTCACTGCAGTTATTCTCAAGGCCCCAGAAGTAAAAGATAAACCACTCATTATTCATTCAACAAATACTTATTGATTATCCACTTTGTTACAGGTCTGCAGTGGGCACTGAGGATTTGAAGGTGAATATGATAGACAGGATCCCTTCCCAAAGGCATGTGAGTCAATGTGAGACTCACACTTTATCTGCCTGAGAGATTTAGGTCTGAAGAGACATTCTTTTTTAAAAAGATACCTATTTATGTATTTATTTATTTGACATGTAGTTGATTTACAATTTTAATAAAGACGATACACTAGTGCCCCAGATTTCCTGGGTGCGGCCCCAAGTGTAACTATTCCACCCCTCTGTTGAGCCGTGAGCGCTGATGTTGGCTGCAGTCATGTGGTGGATTACCTTTATTCAGGTGGAGAAGCCTGCCCCTGTTCTTGAGGAGTCCTACCCAGTAAGTCCCTGGGACCTGCCTCTCCCGATGAGGGGCGAGCTTTGTGACTTTTAGACCGTGAGCTCCTCATTAGATAAAGTCATCAGTTACAGCAGAAACAATCATTATTGGCAAGCTGGTGCTGGCTGCTGTCAGGGAGAAATGGGCTCCCGTGGAAAGTTGCAAACTGATGACTATTTAATCCTTGAACTCCATCAGCAACAATATTAGTTGAAGGTCCGTAACGCATTCACAGTTCTCATCTGACATTTTCCTCACATCATTATTTGTCTGGTTATACTTTCAAATTCCCCATAGGATCATTGACATGAAATTCTGAGGGGAAATTTGGAACATAAATGACTGTTTAAAGCAAATGAGCTAGTGTCCTTTCCAAGAGGAAACTACCTTTATGGTGTTGACATAAGGATATTTTTAAAATTTATACTAATGAGGAGGCAGTGCTAGGTAGATGACTACGTTTCCCAGGCTTGGAGTTGGCCCATGTGAATTTGGCCTGGGAGGCACTCCGTGCGGCCTTGCCAGGGTGGTGCCAGGTGTGGGGAGGCCTGCCCTCTCTGCGTCCCTCTTTCTCACAGCTGATTGTTGAGAGCCTTGACGAACCAGGCTGGCCAAGGGGTGACACAAAGTTAGTCTCAGAAGTCACAGTGTCACTTTTGCCACATTCCGCTTTTTGAGACAGTTATATAGGGCCTAACCCAGGTTCAAGTGAGCTGAGGGGAAAACAGGCTTC